>NW_027507748.1:39825185-40215185 GCF_037356315.1 Lithobates pipiens | reverse complement strand
GCGGACTACAGGGGTCAGCGGCGACTTCGCTGGCTCCTGTGTCAGGTAAGTGACACATAATGGACTACTATGCGATGCATAGTAGTCAGCTTTGCCTTTGCAGGGAATGAAAGAGGAAGTAAACTCATCAGGGTTTACTTCCTCTTTAAATGAGTGCCGAGTGACTACATAACATCCGGTCTGACAGACACAGATGTATAATGAAGAAGATCCTCCCACGCGCTGAGGGCGCTCTGCGCTCCTCCTCCAACATGTGGCGGGCGATGTCAAGCACTATGGAAGGAGTAATAATATTGTAATATATATATAAATATAGATATAGGAGTAATTATTTATTAACCACTTAACAACCGGCCTATAGCCGAATGACGGCTACAGGGGCGGTTTCTTAACTCTGGGAGGCCGTCATATGACATCCTCCCAGAATTCCGCTCTTGCGCGCCCCCTGGGGAGAGCATCCGTGACCGCCGGGTCCTGCATCACAGATCATCGCAGCCATTTACCACGTGATCGCTCCGTCAAATGATGGAGTGATCACTTGTAAACGTCATGTTATGACACAGGATCCTCCCTCCCCCTCTCTGTACAGCGGAGGGGGAAGAGATCGGTGTCAACAGCGCTGTGGGCTGTATCTGCAGTGCCCACATCGCTGCTCACCGAAATTTAACCCCTCAATTCCCTGCCAATACTCTGCAGTACCCGCCAATACTCTGCAATACCCTGCCATAAATTGCCATACTTGGTGATACCCTGCAATACCCAGCCATAGACATTCCCCCCCGCCGCCCTCCGGTGCTTCTACCGACTCGCCAATACGATCAAAGCCAGAATTTTTTTTTTTTTTTTTCAGGCTTCCCAGCTTAGAGGTGAGATGCGGGGTCTTATTGACCCCATATCTCACTGTAAAGAGGACCTGTCATCCCATATTCCTATTAGAAGGGATGTTTACATTCCTTGTAATAGGAATAAAAGTGATCAAAAAATGTATTTTTGGGGAAAAAAATGTCAAACTAAAATAAATAAAGTAAAATGAACAATAAGAATTTTTTTTTTTTTTTTTAAAGCGCCCCTGTGCCCATGTGTTCATATGCAGAAGCGAACGCATATGTAAGTCCCGCCCACATATGAAAACGGTGTTCAAACCACAAATGTGAGTTTTAGCTGCGAACGTTAGAGTGAGAGCAATAATTCTAGCTCTAGACCTCCTCTGTAACTCAAAACATGTAACCAGTAAAAAAAAATTAAAGCGGCGTTTAGCGGCGTTTCACCGCCGGATTTGCGGCAGAATTGCGGCGCATTTCGGCCGCTAGCGGGGCGCTTTTACCCCCCGCTAGCGGCCGCGAAAGGGTTAAAACCGCCGCCAATACGGCGCAATAGCGGCGTTTTGCCGGCGGCATTACAGCGCTGCCCCATTGATTTCAATGGGCAGCAGCGGTGGAGGAGCGGTAAACACACCGCTCCTTCACCGCTCCTTCACCGCTCCAAAGAAGCTGCTGGCAGGACTTTTTTCTGACGTCCTGTCAGCGCACCACTGTAGTGTGAAAGCCCTCAGGGCTTTCACACTACAGACAATGGTGCAGCTTCTTTAGGGCGTTTTTCAGGCGCTATTTCTAACGCTATAGCGCCTGAAAAACGCCCTGGTGTGAAAGGGGTCTTACTAAATACCTTGGAATGTCTTCTTTCCAAAAAGGGGTCATTGGGGGGTATTTGTAATTTTATGGCATGTTAGGGTCTCAAGAATTGAAATAGGCCGTCAGTACTTCAGGTGTGATCAATTTTCAGATAGTGGCATCATAGATTGTGGACTCTATAACTTTCACAAAGACCAAATAATATCCACCAATTTGTACTTATTTTTACCAAACATATGTAGTGGTATAAATTTTGGCCAAAATATATGAAGAAAAAATTACTAATCTGCTAAATTTTATAACAAAAACGAAGGAAAATTATTTTTTTACAGAATTTTCAGTCTTTTTTCTTTTATAGCACAAAAAATAAAAAACTGAGAGGTGATTAAATACCACCAAAAGAAAGCTCTATTTGTGTGAAAAAAAGGACAAAAATTTCATATAGGTCCAGTGTTGCATGACTGAGTAATTGTCATTCAAAATGTGAGAGCACCAAAAGCTGAAAATTGGTCTGGCTATTAAGGGTGTTTAAAGCGGGATTCCACCCTAAAGTGGAACCTCCACTGATCGGATCCCTGCCCCCCTCCAGTGTCACAATTGTCACCTTTCAGGGGGGAGGGGGGTGGAGATACCTGTCAAAGACAGGTATTTTCACCCACTTCCGGGCATAGACTCCCGTGTGAGTCTACGCCATTTCCTGCCCTGCCGCGCTGTCTGCTGGGACACACACGGGTCCCAGTGACAGCGCGGAGATTTCCTATTGCGCGGCTCGCGCATGCGCAGTAGGGAACCGGGAAGTGAAGCCGATTCGCTTCATTTCCTGATTCCCTCACCTAGAATGGCGGCAGCAGCAGCCGAGGGCAGAGCGATCGATCGGCCTCGGCTGCCGGCATCGCTGGAACCCGGGACAGGTGAGTGTCCATTTATTAAAAGTCAGCAGCTGTAGTATTTATAGCTGCTGGCTTTTAATATTTTTTTTTTTTTGGTGGAATCCCTCTTTAAGTGCCCAGTGGTCAAGTGGTTAGAGTATATATATATATATATATTTATATATATATGTATATATATATATATATATATATATATATATGTAAGTATATATACGTGTATATATATATATATGTATGTGTGTGTGTATATATATATATATATGGAAGGAGTAATAATATTGAAATATATATATAATATTGAAATATATATATATGAGTAATTATACATGGAAGGAGTATATATATATATTTTTTTTTTTTTGGTGGAATCCCTCTTTAAGTGCCCAGTGGTCAAGTGGTTAAAGGAGTATATATATATATATATATATATGTATGTATATATACGTGTATATATATATATATATATATATATATATATATATATATATATATATATATACGGAATAAGTAATAATATTGAAATATATATATAATATTGAAATATATATATATATGAGTAATTATACATGGAAGGAGTATATATATATATATATATATATATATATATATATATATATATATATATATATATATATATATATATATATATATGTGTGTGTGTGTGTGTGTGTGAATGTACTAATAATATTGTAGAGGGGAGGCGCAAGGAGGCACAATACCGGTCCTGTGTATCCTGCGTGCAGCTTCCCCTTCCTACGTAAAGGGGGGTCGCGGTGTCTCAGGACGGAGATAGTAGAGAGATATGTTTCCTGACTGAAAGCTGGGGACAGACTAAGGTCTCAGCTCTCTGCTGTGTATTTATAGCCCTGCGGACCGTTGTAACGCCTCCTTCTGTGACGTCACGTGATCTCGCCGTTCTGTTCCTCCCCGTAACACACACTGGGTGGGGTGTCAGGCCGGTTCCTCCCCCAATTGAATTAGTGACGTCGCCATGGTGATAGGCAGATCACAACACGGAGAGAGGCGAGCTGCTGGCCGTGTCTTTGTAAGGGGGGCGGGGCGGGGATGACATCACTGCACCTGACCAACCATCCCCTTCTCGGATATCACACAGGCACAGCGAGCAGAGTGAAGCCGCCTCCCCCTCCAGTGTTTATGTGTACACAGGGGGAGAGGAGCTGCTGTGCCATGCTGATCTGAATGGGACGGGGGACGGCGGGGGGGGTCTGTGTAAAGAACAGAAAGAGTCTGCCAGCCACAGATCACTGTACCCGAGATGGCACTGACTCCCTCCCCACCAAACCAGGGAGAGACGGGCACACAGATGGTGGCAAAAGTAGAAAGAAATTGCCAGGAGGCAGCAGAAGATGGTCCATATAGATCTGGAGGGGACAAATGACAGTTCCAGACAGCCAATGAGATTCCACCACCGCCCAATCCCATGTCAGTATCTGAGTGGGAAGACACTGGGCACTGACTGACACAAGAGCGGATTCCTGGTATGAGCGGCCGGTGTCGTGTCATATAGTGTCCCCCGCCGTATAGTGTCCGCTGTGTACTGTGCATGCGCAGGACAAGCAGATTCCGAAAATATCTGAAGAGGAACGGCGCGGTGAGTCCAGGTTCCAGCCCCACCATCCAAGTGGACATAGAGTTAGAATAAAAAGCCCAGTGAAGTGTGACCGTGCCCGAAGCGTGACGAGCGAAGCGAGGGGCCCTCTAATTCGTGCAGCCCTATGTCCGCTTGGATGGTGGGGCCTGCACTTAGACTCTTTGGAGATTTTCAGAATCTCCTTGTGCTTAGTGCTGCGCAAGCGCTGCGCCTGCGCAGTACACAGCGGACACTATTCGATAGCCGGACATTTTTGGACAGAACCCGCGTGTTCAGTGGAGAGGGGAGGGACTGATTCCGTGCAGCTAACCCCGGATCAGTATTGTGAGAGGAGAAGCCGATTCATTGGCTGCACGGATCGAGCCCCCTTCCTCTCTACACTGAGCACAAGGGGCAGCGATGTAGCGGCGGCCATTTTGTTTAAGCCAGCTCTCCAAAAATTGCAAAAGCAAACCATTCCTGCTTTCCCTGGGCAAAATCCCGAATCGGGACGAGGGTCCCAAATTCGGGATTAGCAGAGATAGCCTTCACGCTACTAAGTGAAGTAGGGTTATCCTACGTGTAATAAATAGTGAAAAATTAGTCAAAGTAGTGTCAAAATGAATACACTGGTATTCTCAGTGCTGATACCATATAAAACGTGCACTAAAGTGAATAAAATGTCCTAGACCAGTGATGGCGAACCTTGGCACCCCAGATGTTTTGGAACTACATTTCCCATGATGCTCTTGCACTCTACAGTATAGTTGAGCATTATGGGAAATGTAGTTCCAAAACATCTGGGGTGCCAAGGTTCGCCATCACTGTCCTAGACAATAAAGAGCTCTAAGTGATATAAATAGATAAATATACACGTGCAAACTGCAACTAAAGTGCTATATAATAGTATTCACATAATACTAAATATAATAAGTACATAATGGTCCTGCACAAAAATGTGTATAATAAACAAATATAAATCTTATAATAATGGGTGATTATAAAGGCAAAACGGAGTATGTCACTGGTAATAATCCTAAATAATAGAGAAAATATGCACCCTCTCATAAATCCGGATATAAAAAGTCTCTTAAAATGGTAAATCACAAAAGACGCACTAAAAACTGGATCCCACAAACAGAAGAGAATAACCAGCAACATCCAAATGTGGTCTCTCAGAACTCTCACCTCCACTCCTTTGTCATAATCGCATCTGACTTAGAGAACTCTCCTGCTTGTCTTATTCTCCACCACCAGGGGGTCTCCCACTCCTTTACTTCCATAGCTCAGTGATGTGGACACACATATTAAGCCACCAGGACTAAGTTACATTAAGCTGCAGGACTAAGAAGATATAACCATGCCAATGGGGCAGCAGAAAAAATATAGCACAGTGAGGAAGGTTTGTGGTCCAGGATGAAATCAAAGTCAAAATTAGAAGCAGCACCCCCCCCTCCCCCAAGTTGCGGAATGCTCGGCATACCGGAAGCAGTGCGGCCGGTTTATGGGGGCGCTAGACTAATTTGCCTCTTAGCCCAGTCCACCCCATAAGACTGGCTCTGCACTAACAGTGTAGCACAAAGGGGATGAGAAAAATTCTGGACAGCCGCGCTCCAAAATATAGCCTTTATTCGTAGAAAATATGATCAAAAATACATGCCACAGCAGAACAGACAGAAGAACTGACGCGTTTCACACTATCAAACAGTGCTATGAGCTATGATTAAAGTGGTTGTAAACCCTTACAAACCACTTTGACCTACAGGTAAGCCTAGATTACGGCTTACCTGTAGGTCCAAGAAATATCTCCTAAACCTATACAGTTTAGGAGATAGTTACAAAAAGACAGGTACCGCTGTCTACGGTGCATGCACCATAGACAGTGGCGCGCAGGCGCACTGAGCAGGCCGCAGATCACGGCGATATGCCGCTCGTGACGGCTCCCGTGCCGGGATACATGGCAGCGGCGAAGATGAAGAAGGAGGACCACTTTGGGGGCTTCTTTCTCAGGTAAGTTATTCATAATGAGCTAGTATGCTATGCATACTAGCTCATTATGCATTTGCCATGCAGGTTGCATTTAGTGCGCCGTAGACAGTGGCGCGCAGGCGCACTGAGCAGGCCGCAGATTACGGCAATATGCCGCTCGTGACGGCTCACGTGCGCATGCGCGGGAGCGACGTCATTGCAGCTCCAGCAAATCACAGCGCCGGAGCAGCGAGACCCGGAAGTCATTTTCGGCATACATGGCAGCGGCGAAGATGAAGAAGGAGGACCGCTTCGGGGGCTTCGTCCTCAGGTAAGTTATTCATAATGAGCTAGTATGCATAGCATACTGCATATGCATTTGCCGTGCAGGTTGTATTAAAAAAAAAAAAATATGACGGCACAGTGGTGTAGTGGTTAGCACTCTCACCTAGCAGTAAAAAGGGTTGCTGGTTCAAATCCCAACCACAACACTACCTGCCTGGAGTTTGCATGTTCTCCCTGTGCCTGCGTGGGTTTCCTCCACGTACTCCGGTTTCCTCCCACACTCCAAAGACATGCAGGTAGGTTAATTGGCTTCTGTCCAAAATTGCCCCTAGTATATGAATGGGGACCTTGGATTGTGGGCTCCTTTAGGGTAGGGACTGATGTGAGTGTGCAATGTACAGGGATAGGGGTAGACACTCACTCAGGTTGGACTGATGTCTTTATTCAACCTTCCTAACTATGAAACTATAGCCTTTACTTCCACTGTTTGATAGTGTGAAACGTGTCAGTTCTGCTGTAGCATGTATTTTTGATCATATTTTCTACAAATGAAGGCAGAATTTTTCTCATCCTCATTGCTAACCACTACACCACTGAATCAGTAGGGCAGTGGACAGTGTCAGTAGGGCAGATAATGGTGTCAGTAGGGCAGTGGACGGTGTCAGTAGAGCAGTGGACGGTGTCAGTAGGGCAGTAAATGGTGTCAGTAGGGTAGTATATGGTGTCGGTAGCACAGATGATGGTGTCAGTAAAGCAGTGGACAGTGTCAGTAGGGCAGTATATGGTGTGAGTAGAGACGTGGACGGTGTCAGTAGAGCAGATGATGGTGTCAGTAGAGCAGTGGATGGTGTCATTAGAGCAGATGATGGTGTCAGTAGAGCAGATGATGGTGTCAGTAGAGCAGTGGATGGTGTCAGTAGGGCAGTGGATGGTGTCAGTAGGGCAGTATATGATGTCAGTAGAGAAATGGACGGTGTCAGTAGAGCAGCGGACGGCGTCAGTAGGGCAGTGGACTGTGTCAGTAGAGAAGTGGACGGTGTCAGTGGAGCAGTAAACGTTGTCAGTAGAGCAGTAAACGTCAGTAGAGCAGATCATGGTGTCAGTAGAGCAGTGGATGGTGTCAGTAGAGCAATGGACGGTGTCAGTAGGGCAGTGGACTGTGTCAGTAGAGAAGTGGACGATGTCAGTGGAGCAGTAAACGTTGTCAGTAGAGCAGTAAACATCAGTAGAGCAGATCATGGTGTCAGTAGAGCAGTGGATGGTGTCAGTAGAGCAATGGACGGTGTCAGTAGAGCAGTGGATGGTGTCAGTAGAGCAGTGGATGGTGTCAGTAGAGCAGTGGATGGTGTCAGTAGAGCAATGGACGGTGTCAGTAGGTCAGTCAACGGTGTCAATAGAGCAGTGGACGGTGTCAGTAGAGCAGTACATGGTGTCAGTAGAGAAGTGGACGTGTCAGTAGAGCAGATGATTGTGCCAGTAGGGCAGATGATGTCAGTAGGGAAGTGGACGTTGTCAGTATGGTCTCGGTAGGGCAGTGGACAGTGTCAGTAGAGCAGTGGATGGTGTCAGTAGGGCAGATGATGGTGTCAGTAGGGCAGTGGACAGTGTCAGTAGGGCAGTATATGGTGTCAGTAGAGCAGATGATGGTGTCAGTAGAGCATTGGACAGTGTCAGTAGGGCAGATGATGGCTTCAGTAGGGCAGATGATGGTGCCAGTAAAGCAGTGGATGGTGTCAGTAAAGCAGTGGATGGTGTCAGTAAAGCAGATGATGGTGCCAGTAGAGCAGATGATGGTGCCAGTAGAGCATATGATGGTGTCAGTAGAGCAGTGGATGGTGTCAGTAGGGCAGTGGATGGTGTCAGTAGGGCAGTGGATGGTGTCAGTAGAGCAGATGATTGTGTCAGTAGAGCAGATGATGGTGTCAGTAGAGCATTGAACAGTGTCAGTAGGGCAGATGATGGTGTCAGTAGAGCAGATGATGTGTCAGTAGGGCAGTGGACGGTGTCAGTAGAGCAGTGGATGCTGTCAGTAGGGCAGTGGATGGTGTCAGTAGAGCAGTGGATGGTGTCAGTAGGGCAGTGGACGGTGTCAGTAGGGCAGAAGACGGTGTCAGTAGGGCAGTGGACGGTGTCAGTAGGGCAGAGGACGGTGTCAGTAGGGCAGAGGACGGTGTCAGTAGGGCAGTGGACGGTGTCAGTAGAACAGTAGATGGTGTCAGTAGGGCAGTGGATGGTTTCAGTAGGGCAGTGGATGGTTTCAGTAGGGCAGTGGATGGTTTCAGTAGGGCAGTGGATGGTGTCAGTAGGGCAGTGGATGTGTCAGTGGATGGTGTCAGTAGAGCAGTGGACAGCGTCAGTAGGGCAGTGGACGGTGTAAGTAGGGCAGAGGACGGTGTCAGTAAGGCAGTGGACGGTGTCAGTAGAGCAGTGGACGGTGTCAGTAGGACAGTGGGCGGTGTCAGTAGGGCAGAGGACAGTGTGAGTAGGGCAGTGGACGGTGTCAGTAGGGCAGTGGACAGTGTCAGTAGGGCAGAGGAGGGTGTCAGTAAGGCAGAGGACGGTGTGAGTAGGGCAAAGGATGGTGTGAGTAGGGCAGAGGACGGTGTGAGTAGGGAAGTGGACAATGTCAGTAGGGCAGTGGACGGTGTCAGTAGGGCAGTGGACGGTGTCAGTAGGGCAGTGGACGGTGTCAGTAGGGCAATGGATGGAGTCAGTGGAGAAGTTAACGGTGTCAGTAGAGCAGAGGACGGTGTCAGTAGGGCAGTGGATGGTGTCAGCGGGGCAGTGGATGGTGTTAGTAGAGCAGATGATGGTGTCAGTAGAGCAGAGGATGGTGTCAGTAGGGCAGTGGATGGTGTCAGTAGAGCAGTGGATGGTGTCAGTAGGGCAGTGGAGCAGTAAACGGTGTCAGTAGAGCAGAGGACGGTGTCAGTAGGGCAGTGGAAGGTGTCAGTAGGGCAGTGGAAGGTGTCAGTAGGGCAGTGGACAGTGTCAGTAGGGCAGTGGACGGTGTCAGTAGAGCAGTGTATGGTGTCAGTAGAGCAGCGGACGGTGTCAGTAGAGCAGTGAATGGTGTCAGCAGGGCAGTGGATGGAGTCATTGGAGCAGTAAACTGTGTCAGTAGAGCAGAGGACGGTGTCAGTAGAGCAGAGGACGGTGTCAGTAGGGCAGTGGAAGGTGTCAGAAGGGCAGTGGACAGTGTCAGTAGGGCAGTGGACTGTGTCAGTAGAGCAGTGGACGGTGTCAGTAGGGCAGTGGACGGTGTCAGTAGGGCAGTGGATGGTGTCAGTAGAGCAGTGGACGGTGTCAGTAGGGCAGTGGATGGAGTCAGTGGAGCAGTAAACACTATCAGTAGAGCAGTGGACGGTGTCAGTAGGGTAGAGGACGGTGTGAGTCGGGCAGTGGATGGTGTCAGTAGGGCAGATGATGGTGATGGCAGGGCAGATGATGGTGTCAATAGGGCAGTGGATGGTGTCAGTAGAGCAGTGGATGGTGTCAGTAGGGCAGATGATGGTGTAAGTAGGGCAGTGGACAGTGTCCGTAGGGCAGTATATGGTGTCAGTAGAGCAGATGATGGTGTCAGTAGAGCATTGGACAGTGTCAGTAGGGCAGATGATGGTGTCAGTAGAGCAGTGGATGGTGTCAGTAAAGCAGTGGATGGTGTCAGTAGAGCAGTGGATGGTGTCAGTAGAGCAGATAATTGTGTCAGTAGAGCAGATAATTGTGTCAGTAGAGCAGTGGACGGTGTCAGTAGGGCAGTGGATGGTGTCAGTAGAGTAGTGGACGGTGTCAGTAGGGCAGTGGACTGTGTAAGTAGGGCAGAGGACGGTGTCAGTAGGGCAGTGGACGGTGTCATTAGAACAGTAGACGGTGTCAGTAGGGCCGTGGATGGTGTCAGTAGAGCAGTGGACGGTGTCAGCAGGACAGTGGGCGGTGTCAGTAGAGCAGTGGATGGTGTCAGTAGGGCAGTGGACTGTGTAAGTAGGGCAGATGATGGTGTCAGTAGGGCAGATGATGGTGTCAGTAGAGCAGTGGATGGTGTCAGTAGAGCAGTGGATGGTGTCAGTAGAGCAGATAATTGTGTCAGTAGAGCAGATAATTGTGTCAGTAGAGCAGTGGATGGTGTCAGTAGGGCAGTGGATGGTGTCAGTAGGGCAGTGGACGGTGTCAGTAGGGCAGTATATGGTGTCAGTAGAGAAGTGGACGGTGTCAGTGGAGCAGAAAATGTTGTCAGTAGCGCAGTAAACGTCAGTAGAGCCGATCATGGTATCAGTAGAGCAGTGGATGTTGTTAGTAGAGCAATGGACGGTGTCAGTAGGGCAGTGAATGTACTCAGTGGAGCAGTGAACGGGGTCAATAGAGCAGTGGACGGTGTTAGTAGGGCAGTATATGGTGTCAGTAGAGAAGTGGACGGTGTCAGAAGAGCAGTGGACGGTGTCAGCAGGGCAGTGGACGGTGTAGGTATGGCAGTGGATGGTGTCAGTAGGGCAGTGGATTGTGTCAGTAGGGCAGTATATGGTGTCAGTAGAGCAGTGGATGGTGTCATTAGGGCAGTATATGGTGTCAGTAGAGAAGTGGACGGTGTCAGTAGAGCGGATGATGGTGTCAATAGAGGAGATGATGGTGTCAGTAGGGAAGTGGACGGTGTCAGTAGGGCAGTGGACGGTGTCAGTAGAGAAGTGGATGGTGGCAATAGGGCAGTGGACGGTGTCAAAAGGGCAGTATATGGTGTCGGTAGAGCAGATGATGGTGTCAGTAGGGCAGTTTATGGTGTCAGTAGAGAAGTGGATGTGTCAGTAGGGCAGATGATGTCAGTAGGGAAGTGGACGTTGTCAGTAGGGAAGTGGACAGTGTCACTAGGGCAGATGATGGTGTCGGTAGAGCAGATGATGGTGTCAGTAGGGCAGCAGACAGTGTCAGTAGGGCAGTATATGGTGTCAGTAGAGAAGTGGATGGTGTCAGTAGAGCAGATGATGGTGTCAGTAGAGCATTGGACAGTGTACATCCAATATAGGGTTGCCACCTTTTCTTCAAGCCAAACCCGAACATTTTTGCGGCGCACAGCAATTTTTTTGTAGCACACGTTATAGGATTGTAAAATACTTTGCGTTACCCAAAAAGAGTACAAATAAGGTGTACTACGGAGAACAGTGGCTGTGGCCAAATTGCATTAGCGGGGGGGGCTTTAAGACCTAAAGGGGCATGGTTAAATGAAACAAAAGCATTGGTGTATCCATAAAATATGATTTTATTAAAAGAACTGTCAGTGAAAATAGCTTACCTTAAAAATGGACACTGTCGGCTAGTAGAGCAGTGGACGGTGTCAGTAGAACAGTGGAGGGTGTCAGTAGGGCAGTGGATGGTGTCAGTAGAGCAGTGGACGGTGTCAGTAGGGCAGTATATGGTGTCAGTAGGGCAGTATATGGTGTCGGTAGAGCAGATGATGGTGTCAATAGGGCAGTGGACAGTGTCAGTAGGGCAGTATATGGTGTCAGTAGAGAAGTGGACGGTGTCAGTACAGCAGATGATGGTTTCAGTAGAGCAGTGGATGGTGTCAGTAGAGCAGATAATGGTGTCAGTAGAGCAGATGATGGTGTCAGTAGAGCACTGGATGGGGTCAGTAGTGCAGTGGATGGTGTCAGTAGGGCAGTATATGGTGTCAGTAGGGCAGTATATGATGTCAGTAGAGAAGTAGACGGTGTTAGTAGAGCAGCGGACGGCGTCAGTAGGGCAGTGGACTGTGTCAGTAGAGAAGTGGACGGTGTCATTGGAGCAGTAAACGTTGTCAGTAGAGCAGTAAACGTCAGTAGAGCAGATCATGGTGTCAGTAGAGCAGTGGATGGTGTCAGTAGAGCAATGGACGGTGTCAGTAGGGCAGTGGACTGTGTCAGTAGAGAAGTGGACGGTGTCAGTGGAGCAGTAAACGTTGTCAGTAGAGCAGTAAACGTCAGTAGAGCAGATCATGGTGTCAGTAGAGCAGTGGATGGTGTCAGGAGAGCAATGGACGGTTTCAGTAGAGCAGTGGATGGTGTCAGTAGAGCAATGGACGGTGTCAGTAGGTCAGTCAACGGTGTCAATAGAGCAGTATATGGTGTCAGTAGAGAAGTGGACGGTGTCAGTAGAGCAGATGATGGTGTCAGTAGAGCAGATGATTTTGTCAGTAGGGCAGATGATGTCAGTAGGGAAGTGGACAGTGTCAGTAGAGCAGTGGATGGTGTCAATAGGGCAGATGATGGTGTCAGTAGGGCAGTGGACAGTGTCAGTAGGGCATTATATGGTGTCAGTAGAGCAGATGATGGTGTCAGTAGAGCATTGGACAGTGTCAGTAGGGCAGATGATGGTGTCAGTAGGGCAGATGATGGTGCCAGTAGAGCAGTGGATGGTGTCAGTAAAGCAGTGGATGGTGTCAGTAAAGCAGATGATGGTGCCAGTAGAGCAGATGATGGTGCCAGTAGAGCAGATGATGGTGTCAGTAGAGCAGTGGATGATGTCAGTAGGGCAGTGGATGGTGTCAGTAGGGCAGTGGACAGTGTCAGTAGGGCAGATGATGGTGTCAGTAGAGCAGATGATGGTGTTAGTAGGGCAGTGGACGGTGTCAGTAGAGCAGTGGATGGTGTCAGTAGGGCAGTGGATGGTGTCAGTAGAGCAGTGGATGGTGTCAGTAGGGCAGTGGACGGTGTCAGTAGGGCAGAGGACAGTGTCAGTAGAACAGTAGATGGTGTCAGTAGGGCAGTGGATGGTTTCAGTAGGGCAGTGGATGGTGTCAGTAGGGCAGGGGACGGTGTCAGTAGGGCAGGGGACGGTGTCAGTAGGGCAGTGGACAGTGTCAGTAGGGCAGTATATGGTGTCAGTAGAGATGTGGACGGTGTCAGTAGAGCAGTGGATGGTGTCAGTAGAGCAGTGGATGGTGTCAGTAGAGCAGATGATGGTGTCAGTAGGGCAGCGGATGGTGGCAGTAGGGCAGTATATGGTGTCAGTAGGGCAGTATATGATGTCAGTAGAGAAGTGGACGGTGTCAGTGGAGCAGTAAATGTTGTCAGTAGAGCAGTGGATGGTGTCAGTAGAGCAATGGACGGTGTCAGTAGAGCAGTGGATGGTGTCAGTAGAGCAATGGACGTTGTCAGTAGGGCAGTGAACGGTGTCAATAGAGCAGTGGACGGTGTCAGTAGGGCAGTATATGGTGTCAGTAGAGAAGTGGATGGTGTCAGTAGAGCAGATGATGGTGTCAGTAGAGCAGATGATGGTGTCAGTAGAGCATTGGACAGTGTCAGTAGGGCAGATGATGGTGTCAGTAGAGCAGATGATGGTGTCAGTAGGGCAGTGGACTTTGTCAGTAGAGCAGTGGATGGTGTCAGTAGGGCAGTGGATGGTGTCAGTAGGGCAGTGGATGGTGTCAGTAGGGCAGTGGACGGTGTCAGTAGGGCAGAGGACGGTGTCAGTAGGGCAGTGGACGGTGTCAGTAGAACAGTAGACGGTGTCAGTAGGGCAGTGGATGGTGTCAGTGTGGCAGTGGATGGTGTCAGTAGAGCAGTGGATGGTGTCAGTAGGACAGTGGGCGGTGTCAGTAGGGCAGAGGACGGTGTCAGTAGGACAGTTGACAGTGTCAGTAGGGCAGTATATGGTGTCAGTAGAGACGTGGATGGTGTCAGTAGAGCGGATGATGGTGTCAGTAGAGAAGTAGACGGTGTTAGTAGAGCAGCGGACGGCGTCAGTAGGGCAGTGGACTGTGTCAGTAGAGAAGTGGACGGTGTCATTGGAGCAGTAAACGTTGTCAGTAGAGCAGTAAACGTCAGTAGAGCAGATCATGGTGTCAGTAGAGCAGTGGATGGTGTCAGTAGAGCAATGGACGGTGTCAGTAGGGCAGTGGACTGTGTCAGTAGAGAAGTGGACGGTGTCAGTGGAGCAGTAAACGTTGTCAGTAGAGCAGTAAACGTCAGTAGAGCAGATCATGGTGTCAGTAGAGCAGTGGATGGTGTCAGGAGAGCAATGGACGGTTTCAGTAGAGCAGTGGATGGTGTCAGTAGAGCAATGGACGGTGTCAGTAGGTCAGTCAACGGTGTCAATAGAGCAGTATATGGTGTCAGTAGAGAAGTGGACGGTGTCAGTGGAGCAGATGATGGTGTCAGTAGAGCAGATGATTTTGTCAGTAGGGCAGATGATGTCAGTAGGGAAGTGGACAGTGTCAGTAGAGCAGTGGATGGTGTCAATAGGGCAGATGATGGTGTCAGTAGGGCAGTGGACAGTGTCAGTAGGGCATTATATGGTGTCAGTAGAGCAGATGATGGTGTCAGTAGAGCATTGGACAGTGTCAGTAGGGCAGATGATGGTGTCAGTAGGGCAGATGATGGTGCCAGTAGAGCAGTGGATGGTGTCAGCAAAGCAGTGGATGGTGTCAGTAAAGCAGATGATGGTGCCAGTAGAGCAGATGATGGTGCCAGTAGAGCAGATGATGGTGTCAGTAGAGCAGTGGATGATGTCAGTAGGGCAGTGGATGGTGTCAGTAGGGCAGTGGACAGTGTCAGTAGGGCAGATGATGGTGTCAGTAGAGCAGATGATGGTGTTAGTAGGGCAGTGGACGGTGTCAGTAGAGCAGTGGATGGTGTCAGTAGGGCAGTGGATGGTGTCAGTAGAGCAGTGGATGGTGTCAGTAGGGCAGTGGACGGTGTCAGTAGGGCAGAGGACAGTGTCAGTAGGGCAGTGGACGGTGTCAGTAGAACAGTAGATGGTGTCAGTAGGGCAGTGGATGGTTTCAGTAGGGCAGTGGATGGTGTCAGTAGGGCAGGGGACGGTGTCAGTAGGGCAGGGGACGGTGTCAGTAGGGCAGTGGACAGTGTCAGTAGGGCAGTATATGGTGTCAGTAGAGATGTGGACGGTGTCAGTAGAGCAGTGGATGGTGTCAGTAGAGCAGTGGATGGTGTCAGTAGAGCAGATGATGGTGTCAGTAGGGCAGCGGATGGTGGCAGTAGGGCAGTATATGGTGTCAGTAGGGCAGTATATGATGTCAGTAGAGAAGTGGACGGTGTCAGTGGAGCAGTAAATGTTGTCAGTAGAGCAGTGGATGGTGTCAGTAGAGCAATGGACGGTGTCAGTAGAGCAGTGGATGGTGTCAGTAGAGCAATGGACGTTGTCAGTAGGGCAGTGAACGGTGTCAATAGAGCAGTGGACGGTGTCAGTAGGGCAGTATATGGTGTCAGTAGAGAAGTGGATGGTGTCAGTAGAGCAGATGATGGTGTCAGTAGAGCAGATGATGGTGTCAGTAGAGCATTGGACAGTGTCAGTAGGGCAGATGATGGTGTCAGTAGAGCAGATGATGGTGTCAGTAGGGCAGTGGACTTTGTCAGTAGAGCAGTGGATGGTGTCAGTAGGGCAGTGGATGGTGTCAGTAGGGCAGTGGATGGTGTCAGTAGGGCAGAGGACGGTGTCAGTAGGGCAGTGGACGGTGTCAGTAGAACAGTAGACGGTGTCAGTAGGGCAGTGGATGGTGTCAGTGTGGCAGTGGATGGTGTCAGTAGAGCAGTGGATGGTGTCAGTAGGACAGTGGGCGGTGTCAGTAGGGCAGAGGACGGTGTCAGTAGGACAGTGGACAGTGTCAGTAGGGCAGTATATGGTGTCAGTAGAGACATGGATGGTGTCAGTAGAGCAGATGATGGTGTCAGTAGAGCAGTGGATGGTGTCAGTAGAGCAGTGGATGGTGTCAGTAGAGCAGATGATGGTGTCAGTAGAGCAGTGGATGGTGTCAGTAGGGCAGTGGATGGTGTCAGTAGGGCAGTATATGATGTCAGTAGAGAAGTGGATGGTGTCAGTAGAGCAATGGACGGTGTCAGTAGAGCAGTGGACGGTGTCAGTAGGGCAGTGGACGGTGTCAATAGGGTAACGGACAATGTCAGCAGGGCAGTGGACGTTGTAGGTAGGGCAGTGGATGGTGTCAGTAGAGCAGATGATTGTGTCAGTAGGGCAGATGATGTCAGTAGGGAAGTGGACGTTGTCAGTAGGGAAATGGACAGTGTCAGTAGGGCAGATGATGGTGTCGGTAGGGCAGATGATGGTGTCGGTAGGGCAGTGGACGGTGTCAGTAGAGCAGTGGATGGTGTCTGTAGGGCAAATGATGGTGCCAGTAGGGCAGTGGACAGTGTCAGTAGGGCAGTATATGGTGTCAGTAGAGCAGATTATGGTGTCAGTAGAGCATTGGACAGTGTCAGTAGGGCAGATGATGGTGTCAGTAGGGCAGATGATGGTGTCAGTAGAGCAGTGGATGATGTCAGTAGAGCAGTGGATGGTGTCAGTAAAGCAGATGATGGTGCCAGTAGAGCAGATGATAGTGTCAGTAGAGCAGATGATGGTGCCATTAGAGCAGTGTCAGTAGGGCAGTGGACAGTGTCAGTAGGGCAGTGGACGGTGTCAGTAGGGCAGTATATGGTGTCAGTAGAGAAGTGGACGGTGTCAGTAGAGCACATGATGGTGTAAGTAGAGCAGATGATTGTGTCAGTAGGGCAGATGATGTCAGTAGGGAAGTGGACGTTGTCAGTAGGGAAGTGGACAGTGTCAGTAGAGCAGTGGATGGTGTCAGTAGGGCAGATGATGGTGTCAGTAGGGCAGTGGACAGTGTCAGTAGAACAGTGGATGGTGTCAGTAGGGCAGTGGATGGTGTCAGTAGAGCAGTGGACGGTGTCAGTAGGGCAGTATATGGTGTCAGTAAAGCAGATGGTGGTGCGAGTAGAGCAGATGATGGTGCCAGTAGAGCAGATGATGGTGTCAGTAGAGCAGTGGATGGTGTCAGAAGGGCAGTGGATGGTGTCAGTAGGGCAGTGGACGGTGTCAGTAGGGCAGTGGATGGTGTCAGTAGAGCAGTGGATGGTGTCAGAAGGGCAGTGGATGGTGTCAGTAGGGCAGATGATGGTGTCAGTAGGGCAGATGATGGTGCCAGGAGAGCAGTGGATGGTGTCAGTAAAGCAGTGGATGGTGTCAGTAAAGCAGATGGTGGTGCGAGTAGAGCAGATGATGGTGCCAGTAGAGCAGTGGATGGTGTCAGAAGGGCAGTGGATGGTGTCAGTAGGGCAGTGGACGGTGTCAGTAGGGCAGTATATGGTGTCAGTAGAGAAGTGAAAGGTGTCAGTAGGGAAGTGGACAGTGTCAGTAGGGCAGATGATGGTGTCGGTAGGGCAGATGATGGTGTCGGTAGGGCAGTGGACGGTGTCAGTAAAGCAGTGGATGGTGTCTGTAGGGCAGATGATGGTGTCAGTAGAGCAGTGGACAGTGTCAGTAGGGCAGTATATGGTGTCAGTAGAGCAGATTATGGTGTCAGTAGAGCATTGGACAGTGTCAGTAGTGCAGATGATGGTGTCAGTAGGGCAGATGATGGTGTCAGTAGAGCAGATGATGGTGTCAGTAGAGCAGATGATGGTGTCAGTAGGGCAGTGGATCGTGTCAGTAGGGCAGTATATGGTGTCAGTAGAGAAGTGGACGGTGTCAGTAGAGAAGTGGACAGTGTCAGTAGAGCAGTGGACGGTGTCAGTAGGGCAGTGGATGGTGTCAGTAGAGCAGTGGACGGTGTCAGTAGGGCAGTGGAATGTGTAAGTAGGCCAGAGGACGGTGTCAGTAGGGCAGTGGATGGTGTCATTAGAACAGTAGACGGTGTCAGTAGGGCCGTGGATGGTGTCAGTAGAGCAGTGGACGGTGTCAGTAGGACAGTGGGCGGTGTCAGTTGGGCAGAGGACGGTGTGAGTAGGGCAGTGGACGGTGTCAGTAGGGCAGTGGACGGTGTCAGTAGGGCAGTGGACGGTGTCAGTAGGGCAGAGGACGGTGTCAGTAGGGCAGTGGACAGTGTCAGTAGGGCAGTGGACGGTATCAGTAGGGCAGTATATGGTGTCAGTAGAGAAGTGGACGGTGTCAGTAGAGCAGATGATGGTGTCAGTAGAGCAGATGATGGTGCCAGTAGAGCAGATGATGGTGTCAGTAGAGCAGATGATGGTGCCATTAGAGCAGATGATGGTGCCAGTACAGCAGATGATGGTGTCAGTAGAGCAGATGATGGTGTCAGTAGGGCAGTGGATCGTGTCAGTAGGGCAGTATATGGTGTCAGTAGAGAAGTGGACGGTGTCAGTAGAGAAGTGGACAGTGTCAGTAGAGCAGTGGACGGTGTCAGTAGGGCAGTGGATGGTGTCTGTAGAGTAGTGGACGGTGTCAGTAGGGCAGTGGACTGTGTAAGTAGGGCAGAGGAGGGTGTCAGTAGGGCAGTGGACGGTGTCATTAGAACAGTAGACGGTGTCAGTAGGGCCGTGGATGGTGTCAGTAGAGCAGTGGACGGTGTCAGCAGGACAGTGGGCGGTGTCAGTAGAGCAGTGGATGGTGTCAGTAGGGCAGTGGACTGTGTAAGTAGGGCAGAGGATGGTGTCAGTAGGGCAGTGGACGGTGTCATTAGAACAGTAGACGGTGTCAGAAGGGCCGTGGATGGTGTCAGTAGAGCAGTGGACGGTGTCAGTAGGACAGTGGGCGTTGTCAGTAGGGCAGAGGACGGTGTGAGTAGGGCAGAGGACGATGTCAGTAGGGCAGTGGACGGTGTCAGTAGGGCAGAGGACGGTGTCAGTAGGGCAGAGGACGGTGTCAGTAGGGCAGTGGACAGTGTCAGTAGGGCAGTGGACAGTGTCAGTAGGGCAGTGGACGGTGTCAGTAGGGCAGTATATGGTGTCAGTAGAGAAGTGGACGGTGTCAGTAGAGCAGATGATGGTGTCAGTAGAGCAGATGATTGTGTCAGTAGTGCAGATGATGTCAGTAGGAAAGTGGACGTTGTCAGTAGGGAAGTGGACAGTGTCAGTAGAGCAGTGGATGGTGTCAGTAGGGCAGATGATGGTGTCAGTAGGGCAGTGGACAGTGTCAGTAGGGCAGTATATGGTGTCAGTAGAGCAGATGATGGTGTCAGTAGAGCATTGGACAATGTCAGTAGGGCAGATGATGGTGTCAGTAGAGCAGTGGATGGTGTCAGTAAAGCAGTGGATGGTGTCAGTAAAGCAGATGATGGTGCGATTATAGCAGATGATGGTGCCAGTAGAGCAGATGATGGTGTCAGTAGAGCAGTGGATGGTGTCAGTAGGGCAGTGGATGGTGTCAGTAGGGCAGTATATGATGTCAGTAGAGAAGTGGACGGTGTCAGTAGAGCAGATGATGGTGTCAGTAGAGCAGATGATGGTGTCAGTAGAGCAGATGATGGTGTCAGTAGAGCATTGGACATTGTCAGTCGGGCAGATGATGGTGTCAATAGAGCAGATGATGGTGTCAGGAGGGCAGTGGACTTTGTCAGTAGAGCAGTGGATGGTGTCAGTAGGGCAGTGGATGGTGTCAGTAGAGCAGTGGACGGTGTCAGTAGGGCAGTGGACGGTGTCAGTAGGGCAGAGGACAGTGTCAGTAGGGCAGTGGACGGTGTCGGTAGAACAGTGGACAGTGTCAGTAGGGCAGTATATGGTGTCAGTAGAGACGTGGATGGTGTCAGTAGAGCAGTGGATGGTGTCAGTAGAGCAGATGATGGTGTCAGTAGTGCAGATGATGGTGTCAGTAGAGCAGTGGATGGTGTCAGTAGGGCAGTATATGATGTCAGTAGAGAAGTGGGCAGTGTCGGTAGAGCAGTGGATGGTGTCAGTAGGGCAGAGGACTGTCTCAGTAGAGAAGTGGACGGTGTCAGTGGAGCAGTAAACGCTGTCAGTAGAGCAGTGGATGGTGTCAGCAGAGCAATGGACGGTGTCAGTAGAGCAGTGGATGGTGTCAGTAGAGCAATGGACGGTGTCAGTAGGGCAGTGAACGGTGTCAATAGAGCAGTGGATGGTGTCAATAGGGCAGTGGACGATGTCAGCAGGGCAGTGGACATTGTAGGTAGGGCAATGGATGGTGTCAGTAGGGCAGTATATGGTGTCAGTAGAGCAGATGATTGTGTCAGTAGGGCAGATGATGTCAGTAGGGAAGTGGACAGTGTCAGTAGGGCAGATGATGGTGTCGGTAGGGCAGATGATGGTGTCGGTAGGGCAGTGGACGGTGTCAGTAGAGCAGTGGATGGTGTCTGTAGGGCAGATGATGGTGTCAGTAGGGCAGTGGACAGTGTCAGTAGGGCAGTGTATGGTGTCAGTAGAGCAGATTATGGTGTCAGTAGAGCATTGGACAGTGTCAGTAGGGCAGATGATGGTGTCAGTAGGGCAGATGATGGTGTCAGTAGAGCAGTGGATGGTGTCAGTAAAGCAGATGATGGTGCCAGTAGAGCAGATGATGGTGTCAGTAGAGCAGATGATGGTGTCAGTAGGGCAGTGGATCGTGTCAGTAGGGCAGTATATGGTGTCAGTAGAGAAGTGGACGGTGTCAGTAGAGCAGTGGACGGTGTCAGTAGGGCAGTGGATGGTGTCAGTAGAGCAGTGGACAGTGTCAGTAGGGCAGTGGACGGTGTAAGTAGGGCAGAGGACGGTGTCAGTAGGGCAGTGGACGGTGTCAGTAGAACAGTAGACGGTGTCAGTAGGGCCGTGGATGGTGTCAGTAGAGCAGTGGACGGTGTCAGTAGGACAGTGGGCGGTGTCAGTAGAGCAGAGGACGGTGTGAGTAGGGCAGTGGACGGTGTCAGTAGGGCAGTGGACAGTGTCAGTAGGGCATCGGACGGTGTCAGTTAGGCAGAGGACGTGTCAGTAGGGCAGAGGACGGTGTCAGTAGGGCAGTGGACAGTGTCAGTAGGGCAGTGGACGGTGTCAGTAGGGCAGTGGATGGTGTCAGTAGGACAGTGGACAGTGTCAGTAGGGCAGTATATGGTGTCAGTAGAGCAGATGATGGTGTCAGTAGAGCATTGGACAGTGTCAGTAGGGCAGATGATGGTGTCAGTAGGGCAGATGATGGTGCCAGTAGAGCAGTGGATGGTGTCAGTAAAGCAGTGGATGGTGTCAGTAAAGCAGACGATGGTGCCAGTAGAGCAGGTGATGGTGCCAGTAGAGCAGATGATGGTGTCAGTAGGGCAGTGGATGGTGTCAGTAGGGCAGTGGACGGTGTCAGTAGGGCAGTATATGGTGTCAGTAGAGAAGTGGACGGTGTCAGTAGAGCAGATGATGGTGTCAGTAGAGCAGATGATGGTGTCAGTAGAGCATTGGACAGTGTCAGTAGGGCAGATGATGGTGTCAGTAGAGCAGATGATGGTGTCAGTAGGGCAGTGGACTTTGTCAGTAGAGCAGTGGATGGTGTCAGTAGGCAGTGGATGGTGTCAGTAGAGCAGTGGACGGTGTCAGTAGGGCAGTGGACGGTGTCAGTAGGGCAGAGGACGGTGTCAATAGGGCAGTGGACGGTGTCAGTAGAACAGTAGACGGTGTCAGTAGGGCAGTGGATGGTGTCAGTAGGGCAGTGGATGATGTCAGTAGAGCAGTGTATGGGGATACCACATGTGTGGGACTTTTTGGGAGTCTAGTCGCGCACGGCACCCCGAAAACCAATCACCACCTTCAGGATTTCTAAGGGTGCAAATTTTTTATTTCACTCCTTACTACCTATCACAGTTTTGAAGGCCATAAAATGCCAAAATAGCACAAAACCCCCCAAAATGACCCCATTTTGGAAAGTAGACACCCCAAGCTATTTACTGAGAGGCATGTTGAGTCCATGGAATATTTTATATTTTGCCACAAGTTTCGGGAATATTACAAACTTTTTTTTTTTTGCACAAAGTTGTCACTAAATGATATATTGCTCACACATGCTATGGGCATAAGTCAAATTACACCCCAAAATAAATTTTGCTGCTTCTCCCGAGTACGGGGATACCACATGTGGGGGACTTTTTGGGAGCCTAGCCACGTACGGGACCCCGAAAACCAAGCACTGCCTTCCGGATTTAAATATAAAATGCTACCAAAAAACTGTTAGCGATCGCAGGGATCAGGCCTGACTCTGCGATCGCTGCAGTTATGTGTTTAGTGTTTTGTAAGTGACAGTGATCGATCGATACTGCACTTGGGTGGGCTGGGCAGAGGGGCAAAACGCAGGTGCTAGCAGGTATCTGGGCTGATCCCGCTAACAATGCGTTTTTTTGGAACCCTGAACTGCTGGGGACGCTAGTATAGATCTGATCAGATCAGATATTGATCTGTTCAGATTCTATACCACTACAGGAGGTTTATGCTTTGCGTGTGGGTGTTAGCGGTACTGGCACTAACCTAGCGCTGCCTGGGGCGACGCAGACCCTGACCCTAAAACCTAATTGATATCACCCGCCGGGTGATCAGGGTGTTAAACCTTTATTGGGTAATAAATGGTGGGTGCCCTGATGCTATAAAAAACAAACTAACCAGAGTCACCCGTAACACTTATACGGCGATCAGTGGTGAAAGGGTAAACTAGGGGCAATCAGGGGGTTCAAATTTTTATTAGGTAGTATATGGGGGTCCCTGGCGCTATAAAAAAAACTGACGGGGAACCTAAATAACTAACTGGCTAACCAGCGTCACCAGTGACACTCATACTGTGATCGCTGGTGAAAGGGTTAACTAGGGGCAATCAGGGTGTTAAAACCATTATTGGGTAGTATATCGGGGTACCTAGCGCTATAAAAACCTGGCGATGAACCTAAAAAAAAAACTAGCGACACTAGCGACACTAATGCAGCGATCAGAAAAATGATCGCTTAGTGACACTGGCAAAAGGGGGTGAAAGGGTTAACTAGGGGCAATCAGGGGGTTAAAACCATTATTGGGTAGTATATCGGGGTACCTAGCGCTATAAAAACCTGGCGGTGAACCTAAAAAAATAACTAGCTACCTAGCGACAGTAGCGACACTGATGCAGCGATCAGAAAAATGATCGCTTAGTGACACTGGCAAAAGGGGGTGAAAGGGTTAAGTAGGGGCAATCAGGGGGTTAAAACCATTATTGGGTAGTATATCGGGGTACCTAGCGATATAAAAACCTGGCGGTGAACCTAAAAAAATAACTAGCTACCTAGCGACAGTAGCGACACTGATGCAGCGATCAGAAAAATGATCGCTTAGTGACACTGGCAAAAGGGGGTGAAAGGGTTAACTAGGGTAAATCAGGGGGTTAAAACCATTATTGGGTAGTATATGGGGGTACCTAGCGATATAAAAACCTGGCGGTGAACCTAAAAAAATAACTAGCTACCTAGCGACAGTAGCGACACTGATGCAGCGATCAGAAAAATTATCGCTTAGTGAAACTGGCAAAAGGGGGTGAAAGGGTTAACTATAGGGGCAATCAGGGGGTTAAATCTTTATTGGGGGGTGATAGGGGGCTACCCTGGACCTAACACTAACTGCCCTGACAGTTTTAACTGTTACAACTGACACTGAATGCAGTGATCAGTAAAGAAATGATCAATACAATCAGTGACACTGTGACTGGGGGGGAGGGGGGGCGGGGGGGATCGGGGGGGGGGGGTTTGTGTGCCTGTGTGTACCTACATGTCAGTGTAGTGTTGGTGCACACTTACTTTTAGTCTTCTTCGCGTAGTCCGGTCAAAAAGACCACCCCAAGGAGAATGACATCACTTCCTCCTTCCTGTGTAAACAATACACAGTGGGAGGAAGCTTGTCATTGGCCAGGAGCGATCCAGAGGGGGTGGCCAGAAACCAACGGCCATCCCCTCATCACGGATCGCTCCTGGAGCGAACCGGACCATCGTATCCAGCTGGGGGGGGGTCCGATCGGACCCTCCACCCGCTGGAAGGCAGGCACGTACATGTACGTGCTTGTGCCTGCCTGTGCCATTGTGATGACGTACAATGGCAATACGGCGGTCCTTAAGTTGTTAAACGCAACTGCATGAAAACGGCAAAAAACTAGAGTGTGTACATGGACATATAGGATAACATTGAATGTGTTCAGGGGCAGTTGAAAAAAGTGTTCAACTGCCTCTGAACACGCGTTTAACAGCGTCTCGTGTGCATGAGGCCTAATTCATAAAAAATAGAGTGAATCAGAAAAATACAGCATTATGGCCACTAGATGGAGCTGGTGATCCTAGGAAATGAATAATTATTTACTATTGTCATCAGCTCCATCTGTTGAACAAAATGCAATATTTGCCTGAGTGCTCGAATGAAGGAGTTCATTTTCTGAGAGTATTCTAATGGGTTTCTGTTTCAACAAGCTTCTTAGGATATAATCTGGAGCCTCCATATGTATCTGTTATAGGTTACCCACTTCCTTGTACTCAGTCCCCTCCCCCCCGGATCTGGGCCTCTTCCCTTTATATCACACAGGAGGGAGGCTGGACCCCAGAGGAAAACCAGCAAACACACAAGGAAAGCTGGCACGAGCATTAACCCCTTTCTCCCATTCCGGGCAGCTAGGTAGACTGACTAACCAAGAGTAGGCAATGTGCCTACATTACCATGGCATATGTGTGGGGTCATTATCCCCCCTTTCTCCCTGGTGCCTCATTCAGAAATGTGGGAGCCAGGTGCTAGTGTAGGGGTCCAGCTTAACACCCCTTCACCACCAGAGTTGCCAACACCCTTGCCAAGTCACCATTCCCCTGGCTGGTTGGCTGCCACAATAACATAGTTGTCCCTAGTTTCAGCAATTTAGCCATAACTAGACAGCAGACCCATACTGGACTCTATGTGTAGTGTCTATTTTAACCTAAGTCTCCTTACTTACAAGCCCTGGTTCTTTGAATACGCAATGCAATACATCACTTAGGAGAAAGAGTTCAGACCAAGCAGTAACCAGGACCTTACTGAAGTAAGGAAGGAACAGTTCTTTTAGGCAACTTCTTATATATAATCCCATACAGAAGTGCTCTAATTTCCCATAAGGTAATCATAAATGCATAACAGCATAGTCCATTAGAAGCATAGTGCATAATCAGAAAATAATCCAAAAGAGGTAGCACAGAGTCCATATAGTCCATGTTTGGCAAAGATCCTTACAAGGCTATCAGTTTATGATTTGTAGTTACATAGTTGGGTTGAATAAAAACATTGGTCCATCCATTGCACACTCACATCGGTCCCTACCCTGAAGGAGCCCACAATCCAAGGTCCCCATTTGTATACTAGGGTCAATTTACCTACCTGCATGTCTTCAGAGTGTGGGAGGAAACCCACACAGGCACAGGGAGAACAAACAAACTCCAGGCAGGCAGTGTCATGGTTGGGATTCGAACCAGCGACCCTTCTTGCTGCTAGGCGAGAGTGCTAACCACTACACCACTGTGCCGCCCAGTTAAGAGTCCTCAGGCTCCCAGTCCCTCAGATAGCCCCGACTGGCCCCGGCAGCTGGGGAAGCCATCTGGCACCATAACAGTCTACAACTTGTCAGTATATGCAGACACTCGTGGACATCACTGGACAGAAAGGGACCTCAGGATTATTTCCCTTAACTGAACGGCCTGAGGAAAGAGGATTGGAGCCATCCTGTGGCCAATCTGGGATCATTTCCCCTGTCTCCCATATGTGACCAGTGCTGGAGATTAAACCTCTAGCCTGCATGACCTTCCATAATAGAGGGTCCAGGCTCTTTGGTAAGAGTCCATTTCTAATTGTGGTGGTGTATTCACCTGGTGAAGGGATTCTGATTTATCTTGAATACAAGATTTTTCACTTCATTTGACACATATGGAATCCATGGTCTGTTTGAGAGACTACCGACACTTGGACTTGTTTGTTTTACACAAGTTTTCTTTTTATTAGCGCAACACATTTATTGCACAGTATTTCCAGCAGCTTTCTTCTGGGGCACTGAAGGGTCCCCTTTTATGTGGATCTTTGGAAAATTGATGGGAAAATCTAGCCAATCAGTCCATCAAATCCACCACACATCAACATTGTAACAGTTTCACAGGAAAGACAGCAGACATGAGGGTCAGGACAGAAAAAAACATTAAACCTTCTGTAGGCACCTGCCTACAACAGTACCCTTCCATACCCCCTGTCTTCAGGATGATGCACCCCGCTATAGGAGCAGCAAGAAGGCCAGAAGATGCATTGTTTGCACATGGAGATAAGAGAAGCATACCATGACAATATCCCCAGGTATTCACTATTAAAAATATACTACATTTTTAGCAAACTATTCAAATTACACTTCCTATGTAATTGTCTTCCTCAGAACTGAGCAAGGAGGTAACTTGAAAGAATGGGGAAACATTACAGAATGATTGCAGTTCAATGTGAAAAAAAAGGGCGAGGGGAGTTACAATAGAATAGCTTTTCATAATAAGTGTCCCTTTGTACTTATGGAAATAAGAGCAGACTCTGAAGGACGTTTTCTCTTTGTTAAGGGCAGGGTACAGGGCCAATGTTATACATTTGCTACTATATGTGATCCCAATAATCGCACTGTTACGTTTTTATCTAAAACCTTGGATGTTTTGGGGAAGTTTAGGGAGGGTTTTTTGGTAGTGGGAGGGGACTTTAATGTCACCTTGGATCCCTGTCTGGACACCTCTGCGGGAAAATCTTTTTTGTCTTATAGAGCTATAAGGCATATAAAACAAAGTTTACACTCGTTACATTTTGTAGATAGTTGGAGGGTGTTACACAATAGGGACAGAGATTTTAGTTATTATTCTAAAACCCATAAAACATATTCAAGGATTGATTCATCTACCTTACCAACCGCTCAGTGTCTGCTACTCCTCTCTGCCAATCCCTACACTGGCTTCCAATCACCCAGCAAATTAAATTCAAAATTGTAACAACAACAAACAAAGCCATTCACAACTCTGCTCCGAGCTACATCACCAATCTTGTCTCCAAATATCACCCAAACTGTCCTCTCCGGTCCTCTTAAGACCTCCTGCTCTCAAGCTCCCTTGTCTCCTCCTCCCATGCTCATCTCCAGGACTTCTCCAGGGCCTCTCCAATCCTCTGGAACTCTCTACCTCAATCTGTCTGCCTGTCTCCTACTGTGGGTGACTTTAGGTGATCCTTGAAAACCCATCTCTTCAGGGAAGCCTATCACACCTCCAACTAATCTTTTACCATTTCCATCAGCTCATTCCCCACAGTTACAACCTTTTGTACCACTTGCCCACCCCAGTAGATTGTAAGCTCTTATGAGCAGGGTCCTCTTAACCCTCTTGTATTTTATTGTATTGTAACTGTATTGTCTCCCTTTTATGTTGTAAAGTGCTGCATGAACTGTTGGCGCTATATAAATCCTTTATTATAATAATAATAATGAAATATGAACAGCATATCACTCTTTAGTGTGTACATGTTTCAAGACAGAGCAGTAGGTGTAATTTCTCTCTGCTGCTTTGTTCCTCTGCTATCGGTAATTTCCGACACATTTTCCTGACATCAAGAGAAAAATGGTGACTGGGAGGGGCCTCCAGCTAATTGACAGCCTCAGCTCTGTTCCTGTGTGCTGTGTGAAAGGAGGGGGGGGGGGGGGTCCCTTCCCTCAATCAGCTCTCACTGAGCTCTGCAGAGTGTAACTTCAGCTCTCCACCCCCTTTTTTCTGAACGCTCAGACAAACTTTACAATTCAGAACTTTGAACGGGTGTAGAGAGGAGAAGACTACAGATAAACAGATACAAATTATGTAGGGTGATTTCTTTAATCTTTGTGTATCACCGGCGGCCAGTCCCTTCCCTGGGTATATGGAAGGCTTTACCTCCACACTGCCTGGTTCCCTTGCAGTAAGTCACGTATGCCCTGTGCTTAATTGACTCCCCTCCAAGCTCCAGACCAGCCTTTATTGCAAACGCTTTCTTGGTATGTGGTGAGCTTACTGTATTCATATAAATATATTGTACTACAGGTTGTTACACTGTGGAGAGTTGGTTGCAAAATAGAGCAGCTAATAGTGATGTGCAGACCCTTATTTCTAATGAAATGCTTGGTTATGCCTGGGGTACCAATAATGAACACTTTTAATCATCTCAACCCTCACTCCCTCGGCAGCCAGCATTTACTCAAATGTTCTCCTTGACTCTCTGGCTGGTGGGCAATCCCCTAGCATCCTTATGCACAGTGGCAGCCTGTAAAGCAGGGCGCAGGGATGCCTACCCATGCATCTGGTCCCTTAATCTACATGCAGGGCGCCGGTCACATGGATTCCAATGTTTTTTTTTTTAAGCACATGATTAGAGCCAGAGGCTCTAATATGCTTAAAAGAGGGTGGGCTCGGGGTTCAGAGTTGTGTGACAATATTGAATGAATATTCCCTATTGTCACACTAATTCTCCTCCCGATTGACTGACTGGGGAGGGGGGGGTGATACGAGGAGGAGATGCATGGCTGCCATTATGCCAAGGAGGAGACACAGGGGAAGCAGCCATCTGTCACCCGGAGGAAACTGCTGCCCGCGGCATAGATGGGGTGAGTGGCGGGCCTGGTAACCCGACTGACTGACTGGGGAGGGGGGTGATACAGGTGACCCAACTGGGTGGGTGGGGGTGTGGGTGTACTGTTTGCTGCCCCCCCAAAACAAATACCACCAGCCTCCACTGACTATGCACAGTGCAAGGCTGTTGGCCAACAGCAATAGCCAAATAGGGGAGGGAAATACTATAGAGTGTCACTTAAAGTGCTAACTCTACCTTTTGCAGCATATTCCATGTTACACCTGTATTTAGGGTGTAACATTTAACATGGTGCCAAGTGAACCCCTCCACTCCCCTAAAAGCGCCATGCGATAGTGTACAGTATGTACATCTCCCCCACAGCTGTTTCATTCATTCGCAGAGATCTATAAATGCATGAACTACAAATCCCATCCCTCACCACGGCAGACTGACTTGTAGTTCTCAATGGACTAGCCCACTATCATTTGCTCCAATTCTCCAACATAAAGTCCCGCACACACACACATAGCCCATAGAAAAGTCTGCAGGAGCCTGGCATTGCACCCGCGATCCACTGCTCACTGATACTATGCTTCCTTGCAGGTTGTTACGCAAAAAAAAACCCCATAAGGGAACATTTTTTTTCATGCAAAGTTAGGTGCATTTATTTTTTTATTTTTTTTAAAGGTGGACTTAGCATTTAACCTTTTCTTTCATAATGTTATAAAGGGTCTTCAATCCGACCTGTACTTTGTTATAAATGAGCTTAAAGTCCATTAAAATATTAACAGCATACACCAAACAAAGACAAAAAAAAGACAAAAAAAATGTAATTCTGAAGTGTGATATTCACCTCCCAAATCTTTACTTTTTTTAGTCTTTATATATTTGTATATCCAGGGCTGGACTGGGGCAAAAATGTGGCCCTGGATTTCAGCCAGACTGGCCCACTTTAATTTTGCAAACACGCACAAACACAGTATATAAACTATACAAAATTGCACAATAAAAACATAAGTAAAAACATTCAACTGTAAGTATAAACAGATTTTTTTTTAAAAAACGCTTTATTTAGAGAAAAAGATGCATTCCAACATTATAGACGCCTTTAGAATGACATGTTTAAGTTATATAAAAGGTATTGGGCATAAGACAGAACATATATTTGTCATCCAAGTTTTACAACATTTAACTGAAAATATACTCTAACTCTGTCCTCACTCACCTCTTTTATTATTTCAATTATTCTCTTCTGTATTTTTCTCTGTAGTGCAGTGGGGTTTAGTCAGGGGGCTCCTCACCAAATTCCTTGTCGGGGTAACTACCATAGTTAAATTGTTAGAGATCCATTGATTTCTCCCTAAGTTTGGCCTTGTAGTACTTTTCTCTTCTACCACTAGGTGGCTGGGAACTTGGTGGTACTAGGTATGAGAAGGACAACTCAAGGCAGGGGCGTACCTAGAGCATTTGGCACCCGGGGCGGATCCTATATCTGACACCCCCCACCTTAAAATGTAAAAACACCCCACTGTGCCCCCTGCATACCTCTGCATCCTTCAATATCTTTTTGTCACTACTGTGTACCCCTCTCTACAACTGCACCTCTGGACCCCTTTAAATTACACATCACCCTGCACCTCTGGACCCTTTTACATTACACATCACCCTGCACCTCTGGACCCCTTTACATTACACATCACTCTGCACCTCTGGACCCCTTTACATTACACAGCACCCTGCACCTCTGGACTCCTTTACATTACACAGTACCCCGAACCTCCTGACCCCTTTACATTACACAGCTCCCTGCACCTCTGGACCCCTTTACATTAGACAGCACCCTGAACCTCTGGACCCCTTTACATCACACAGCCCTTATACCTCTGGACCCCTTTACATTACACAGCACTCTGCACTCCTTTACATTACACAGCCCCTCACAGCTCTGGACCTCCTGCATGTTACAGAGACCCCCTACAGTGCAGACCTCCCTACCATACAGGCCCCCTCATCTACAGTGTAGAACCCCCTACAGTACAGAATCCTCACCTACAGTGCAGACCCCCCCTACAGCACAGACCCCCCCTACAGTGCAAACCCTCCTACAGTACAGACCCCTCCACCCTACAGCGCAGACTTCCCTACAGTACAGACCTCCCCCCCTACAGTACAGAATCCTCCCCTACAGTAAGAACTCCCCTGCAGTACAGACCCCCCCTACAGTGCAGAATCCTCCCCTACAGTACAGACCCCCCACTACAGTACAGACCCCTCCCCCTTACAGTGCATACCCCCCTACACTGCAGACCCCCTACAGTGCCAAATCTTCCCCTACTGTACAGACCCCTCCCCCTACAGTGCAGGACCCCCCCTACAGTGCAGGACCCCCTCTACATTACAGACCTCCCTACAGTGCAGGACCCCCCCCCCCCACAGTGCAGACCCCCCTACAGTAAAGAACCCCCTACAGTGCCAAATCTTCTCCTATAGTACAGACCCCCTATAGTGCAGACACCCCCACAGTGCACAGACCCCCCTACAGTGCTCAGACCCCCCTAACAATACAGCCCCCCCACAGGCCCATAATGTACCTGAACACACATGAAGAGCCCAAGGCAGTGACATTGCAGGGGGGAGGTGTGAACAGCACACAGTAAAGTGACACCTGACGGCTCAGTGATCCGGGACCCGGCGCAATAATCCCCTTCTCTCTCTGTGGTCGCGTGACTCACGTCGCGCCGTTCTGATCAGTCTCAGCAGCGGCTGTCACTCATAGCCGAGCAGAGTGAAGCCGCCTCCCCCTCCTGCTTTACGTCTACACAGTGCTGTGCATGCAGGAGGAGGGGGAGGCGGCTTCACTGTGAGTGACAGCCGCTGCCGAGACTGATCAGAACGGCGCGACTTGACCACAGAGAGAATGGGATTGTTGCGCCGGGTTCCAGATCACTAAGCCGACAGGTGTCACTCCACTCGGGTGCTGCTCGCACCTCCCCCCTGCAATGTCGCCCACTGCCAGTGCCTCGGGCTCTCTCTGTGTGGGCTGCGAACCCACCACGCTGTCTCCTCTTCAGTTGCGGAGGGGGAGGGCGCTGGCCTGACACTCCCCCAATGTGTGGCACCCAGGGCAGCCCGCCCCCCACTTACCCCCGCCCCCCACTTACCGTATATACTCGAGTATAGGCCGACCCGAATATAAGCCGAGGCCCCCAATTTACCCCCCAAAAAACTGGCAAACTTATTGACTCGTGTATAAGCCGAGGGTGAGACATGCCTGTCCATCCCTGTGTGTGTGTCCGTCCATCCCTGTGTGTCCGTCCATCCCTGTGTGTCCGTCCATCCCTGTGTGTCCGTCCATCCATCCCTGTGTGTGTGTGTGTCCATCCATCCATCCATCCCTGTGTGTGTGTGTGTCCATCCATCCATCCATCCCTGTGTGTGTGTGTGTCCATCCATCCATCCATCCCTGTGTGTGTGTGTCTCCATCCATCCATCCATCCCTGTGTGTGTGTGTCTCCATCCATCCATCCATCCCTGTGTGTGTGTGTCTCCATCCATCCATCCATCCCTGTGTGTGTGTGTGTATCCATCCATCCCTGTGTGTGTGTGTCTCCATCCATCCATCCCTGTGTGTGTGTGTCCATGTGTGTGTGTGTGTGTGTGTGTGTGTGTGTGTGTGTGTGTGTGTCCAGCCTACCTGTGTCCCGAGCCTGTGTCCCGAGCCTCCGTCCCGTGCCTTGCCTCCTTGCCTCCGTCCCGTGCCGTGCCTTGCCTCCGTCCCGTGTCGTGCCTTGCCTCCGTCCCGTCCCGTGCCGTGCCGTGCCTTGCCTTGCCTCCGTCCCGTGCCTTGCCAGGATCGCCGCTCTTCGTCGGCGCCTCAGCGGCCATTGTAAAATTCAAAAGCCGCGCCTCCGCCTTCGCCTGTGATAGGCGGAACACTGAATTTCCCAGCAGCCTGTGTTCCGCCTATCACGGACATCGTCTCATCCTCGTCCGTAGTACGAGGATGAGACGATGTCCGTGATAGGCGGAACACAGGCTGCTGGGAAATTCAGTGTTCCGCCTATCACAGGCGAAGGCGGAGCCGGAGGCGCGGCTTTTGAATTATAGAATGGCCGCTGTCTGTCTGCTCGACACGCTGATCGAGCAGGCAGACAGCGATGACTCGAGTATAAGCCGAGGGGGGCACTTTCAGCCTCAAAAAAGAGGCTGAAAATCTCGGCTTATACTCGAGTATATACGGTAGTCCGCCACTGACTCAAGGTCAGGTTATGGGTATATGAGGTATCTCAACCAATGGAACGAAAAAAAGGGAAAAAACTGCGCTACGGAATACAAATGGTATTGAACGGAAGCTGCAATTCAAAATGTACACCAAGAATACACCAAACAGAAATAGAAAAGAGAAAGAACTGCGCTAACCACGAATACCCAAATGTGAGTAGGGTATGTATATGTGCCAGACCCACGATAAGGGTCTTAGTATCTTAATGTCTCCAAGACCACCTCCAAAGTATAATGCAAACCATATACAAATAAGTGCAATTTAAATGCAAAAACAAACCATAAATACGTGTCAAGAGTGTGAGTTCCCCAAACACAATATGAGTAAATCAAACTCAGTGCATATACCTCTAAAGAATAAAAAAATAGAATAGAATATGAAAAAAATATTTGCAATTTTTTTACATAAATGAAATATCAAGAAAAAAAGATTATATTTAGAGACACCCTATATAATGTCCATATAGTCATATGTCAAAAAATAATAAAATGTCCATATAGTAAACAAACACCAGTGAAGTAAAGCTTCAAGTGGAGTGCAGCAGTGAAGGACAAACTTCAAACAGCTGAATCATAAGTACACAAAATAAAATCTTCTCCAAAGATGTACTGTGCTTTTCCCAACACCGAATGAGTGAATTGGCTTCTTACCAGATCCAAGCGACCCCCCGTTACAGAGGGTCACCACAGGCGACAATAGTCAAAGGATATCCGGATAGCGATTCCTCCTCAAGCGATCCTGAATCTTTCACGCGATAGGGTTATGGCTGTTATTCCACATATCACTCCCAACTCAACGTGGTATCACATAGGGAAAAACATAGGCTCCAGATAGTGTAAAACCAAATGACTTTAATTTGCAAAAACGAACGTATACACTTACATAAAAGACTTTAAAAGCAGGTTCAAAACAGAAGCGTGCACCGGCCGGATGCACGCCAACGCAGAGACCGACCCGTCCTTCCTGGTCCAAAAAGCACGAACACGACTGGGGTGACGTCGACACGTTCGCACCGCCCTACGCGTTTCGTAATAATTTACGTCGTCCAGGGGCATTATACTTTGGAGGTGGTCTTGGAGACATTAAGATACTAAGACCCTTATCGTGGGTCTGGCACATATACATACCCTACTCACATTTGGGTATTCGTGGTTAGCGCAGTTCTTTCTCTTTTCTATCTCAACCAATGGGCAAGGGTTTTCTTGAATCCCTTGGCCTGCTGGGACGGCCTATATATTTGGGTGGATTCAGGTGATCTAGGTTCTGTGCCACCAGGACGGATGTGTGTCGTCTGCCCTGAGCTGCTAGGCCAGAGATTGGGCCTATCCCGGGGCATCTGTCTGCTAGTGTGTGTAAGGGCCTATCCAGAAGTAAGAGGGCAGTGCAGGGTTGGGAGAGCGGCTTGCAGTCAACCAAAAGTGACAGTTCTGCCAGCCAGGGAACTAGCTAGGGATACAGCAGGGAAGCGTAGATGACGATTGAGGGAGATACCACTGAAAAAGCTTTGAGGAGCTCACAGGATTCAGAGTTAGTGAATCAGTGGGTCCGGTGAGAGACCAGGAGCTCAAGGGGAGGAAGAAATACAAGGAGAAATTGTAGTAAAGCTGAGAGAACTGTTATGTTTGTATTAGGAACTGTTAAGTACTGTAGCCATAGGAGACAGCAAACCTGCACAGGAAGAAGTGCCATCTTTAATATTGATTGGACCCTGGGCAAAAATTTTCTTGGGCCCCCCCAATACAATTTCTCTCTCCATCTGCTCTGAGACATACAATAAATAGCAGCTAGACTTAAAAATCAGTTTACTGTATCAGATCAGGCAGTAATTGCGATTGGTTACCAGTGGTTACAGCATATCATTACTGCTTACTGACTGGTTGCTAAAGGTTACAGCACACATTACGGCTCACTGATTAGTTGCTAGAGGTTACATCAAATGATTTCTGCTTGTTAATTGGTTGCTAGAGATTACTGTACAGTAATACTGCTCACTGATTGGTTGCTAGAGGTTACATCACATCATCTCCTCACTGCAGGGGAGCATGATACACATATGAATGGCGCCTTTATTTACATATCAATGCCGCCTGCCGCAGCTATTTACATATCAATGCCAGTTATTTACATGTGAACACGGGGTCTGCAGGTGAGTCATCTGTACACAACAATAGGGCAGAGCTGGACAGCATTAGTACCAGCACTTCACACTGAGATATTGGGACACAGCACAGGACTAAAACTTCAAGGGAATTTAAACTGAGATAGTTGGCAAGTATGAGGCAGCTGCTTTGGGCCCCACAACAATGACAGGGCCCAGGGCAGCTGCCCCTTTTGCCCTGCCTTAAAGATGGCCCTGCACCTTGCTGGATCCTTTCCCTGTACGGCTGTCCTCCTATTGAACCCTCTGAGTCTGCCTTTTAAAATTGCAACTACTTAAAGGTGTCCTGGCCCCAACTCTCTTTCCCTTGCAAAATATAAAAGGACTGTTAAAAGAAATAAAACCTATTTGCATCCAAGAAGGGTCTGGCGCCCAATTACTTTTACTACCTTTGCACCCACTATGTCTCACAAAATAGGACAGAGTGATCCTGGATTCCTGTGCTGAGCCCATAGAGACTATCTGCTGTGAGATACTGTTTTGAGAGAGCTGCTGGGGACTGGGTACAGTGCCACCAGAGGGCCATGAGCTGTGTGCCTTATGCCAAGACTGCTGGCTCAACCAATGAACTGAGCTGTTGCTCCTGGGAGCCGCTGTTCTATTGTTCTGGGTTGCTGTTCCAGTAATGCTGCATCAGAGACTTCAGAGATACATCAGGAGTGGTAAAAAGGCATCTGGTCATTTGTGCTTAATTTATTTGATCCCTTGGATTGCAAATACCCTCCAGAGTTCTACTTTAGATGATGTCTCTATTCCTACATAGGAATTGCCTTGGACTTGTATCTGCAGCATAAAAATAGTCCTATGACAAGACAACTGAAGATGATGAGGCCAATAATCCTCCAAAAATAATGCGTTCCACCTAAAGACAAAAGAAAAGAAAATAGTGTTATCTAAAGAAACATACAGTTTCCATTGCATGGTGCAGTGACCCCTGCAGGTTCTGGGGCAACAGGCTGAGCTATGGATGGATCTGGTTCTGTAATCATCAGAATAATGTAACTGATAACAGTGCAGCACAGGTGCAGGACAGTTTTTTTTCTACTTATTGAACAGATATTAAAACACTTTCAATAGTATATTTCATAAACCAAAAGGGATAAAATCAGAAAAGTTCAGTGTTAAGTTTTACATACACTTTAATGATGACACAAATAAGATATTTTTGCCAGCAGAACAAAAAGTAGGGTCCACTCCATCAATCCAAAGAGGAGAATTTCCTGGTATGCATTACTACTAGCAAAGATATATTTTTCCTAACCAACCTGTAAGGCAGGGGTGCCCAACCTTTTGAAGAGCAAGGGCCACTTAAGCCACTTGGTAACTGGTCGCGGGCCACAATAAATGGAGCGGACAGAAGATCTGGGTACGCGCTGTATATGCAGAGCGGACATGGACACAGCCCACTTTACTCTGTGGGCCCCCCATTCTGATCCAACCAGATGGAAGGGGACCCCCTTCTGTTTTTTTTTTTAAGTGGATCGGATTTGAGGTAGGTGGGTGCAAATGGACACAAATCCGTCCATAGAGGTGAATGGAGGGTCCGCGTGGGTTGAACCGATCATGTGAAAGGGGCCTAAGGCTGCTAACACACTGATGTGCGGCAGTTTACCTGCACTACGGGTGCAGTACGGTGCACCTGTGGCTTTCCTGCAGGTTAGCTGCACTTTGCCATTGATGTCTATTACATCCTGCAGGTGTGGTGCACTTTCTGAAAGTGCACCAAACCCGCAGATAATAACAGATGTCTATGACTCAGTGCAGGTAACCCGAAGATGCAATGCGCTGCACCTGCAGATCAGTTTGAAAGCAACCCAGTAACCACTGCAGAACAGATATGCCCATATATACACTGCTTTTAGTAATAAACGCACCTTTAACAAATGTCTTCCATTCAGGTATCACCGGCTGTTGCTGTCCCAGGCAGAATGCATTTGGTATCACTCCGCTTGGGACAGGAGCCGCCGCTATACAGGAACCATCGGCAAATGTGACTGCTCCCTCTGCAGTCGCTTGCTTCCTCTACCGCTGCCTTCACTGATGCTCTGGGATGGTGGGTCGGCAACCCATGATCAGGGCTTGAGAACCTGCTATCCCAAAGCAGGAGGTCGCGGGTCACATCAGAAGGCTCCATAGGCCACATGTGGCCCCCAAACCACTGGTTACGCACCCCTGCTGTAAGGGAATATCCTACCTATGGGGTATTTGAAGTAGAACTATGGCTGTCCAGTGAAGTAAATATGTACTGCCTTAGGCAAAGCTTAGACACGAGGCCTCACTCACTCCTGTAATTGGAAAAATAATTCAAGTGATCAAGTTAACTGTATAAGGAGGGTACAGTACAGTGGGAGGGTAAGTGGGCACAATACAGGGGGCAGAAGGGTACAGTGGGAGGGTAAGTGGGCACAGTAAAGAGGGCAGGAGGGTAGAGTTTAGGGGCAGTAATGTATAATACAGATTTGGTCTACTCAAGCAGAGCTGCAGAGATATCATAGATCTTAAATATTCTAGCAGGCTGTCATTGGGCTAAATCTACACTGGAATGACACCTACCCCTCTACCTTCCCCTCCAGAGTTTCTGGTTCTCTTCTGGCACTTTGTAGGGGTTAAGGAAGACTCCCAAGGTGGATCATCTTATTACTGTTGCTGCTTGTGTGGGTGGGATTTGTACTGCACCAATCACACGGGATGAATAGGAGAGTCGGGTCAGCAGGGATTGGTGCAGTACACATCCCACCCACACAAGCAGTAGCAATAGTAGGATGTCTCGGGGGTTCTTCCTTAGTCCCTAAAAAAAAATGTGGGTGGGGGACAGGGCTGGGAACCATGGGGTAGGGGAGAAGGAATGGGGGGGTGAGTGGGTAGGAGATGAGGGATTGGTAGAGGAGAACTGGAGTGAAACTGGGGGAGCCTGCTCTTTATAGGGATACAAATGGAGGAAGATTTGTGCTGGCATGAGGAAAGGATGGGGAGAGGCAAATAGATGAGGGTCAAGGGGACTGGAGAGGGGACATCAGGGATGGGCATGGGGAGTACTGTTGCCTGGTGAAGAATAGCACCAAAGAAAGAAAGAGCTGGAGTGCCCCCTTGCATCAGAATACGGCACAGTACCCCCTACCATCAAAATCAGGCACAGTGCCCCCTTGCATCAGAATTAGGCACAGTGCCCCCTTACATCATAATATGGCACAGTGCCCCCCTGATGTCAGAATCCGGCACAGTGCCCCCCTTATGTCAGAACCTGGCGTAGTTCCCCCTTATGTCAGCACCTGGTGTAGTTCCCCCTTATGTCAGAACTTGGCGGAGTGCCCCCTTATGTCAGAGTTTATTCGTCCGTAAGTTCTAGTGGGGGGGAGAGAAGGGAGGGAGATGGGGAGAGTCCAGTGGTATTGTAGAGCTCACTCACCCCAGGTTGGTCTCTGCAGGATCAGACAGCAGCAATCATACAGCCAGATGGATCTGCTGCCCGCAGTGCTTCAAAATTTCCCACCTCATCACCCCTTTCTCGGGCACAGTACTGATGTTTGGGCGGAGCAGACACCGAGGAGAGGGGTGGGAGGGGGTGGAGCAAATTGATATATCTCTCCTTACTGTCCCGTGGCTAAAAGGAGGGGGGTGATGCTAGGTGCTGGCTTGGCTCTGGGAGAATGTCAGACATCGAGCTTCACAGTGCAGCCAGCCTGCCCTGACAGCGTCTTTAAGTTGACGTTTATCAAACCTGCTCAGGCACAATAAACATGGCGGTAGGTGTTGCCTGTCCACCCCAGCACCCCCTAGATCCAGCAATGGGGATGAGGAGGAGCATAAGCAGCCCTCCTCTCCTGTCCGTGTGGGAGGGGAGGGGGGAACTGTCAGCGGCGATGCTGGATCTGCTGAGCAGCTCTATCTGTGATCCGGAAATGTCAGTGAGCTTCCATCCCTAAGTGAACCAGTCCCAAACGCTATCTCTCCACGGAACGTGTTGATCTCTCACTAGTGCAATTGAGTGGATTGTACAGCAGACTGGCAGAGACTTGGCACTGTGCTGATGGCATGGAGAACCTTGCTGCCATCCTTAGAGGCGGCTCTTAATTAGGCAAATTAGGTGGCCGCAAGGCCCCTGTGAGTGCGAGGCCTTAGGCAAACGCCTATTTTGCCTAATTAGAGAGCCGCCTCTAAACAGAGCTGCCACCATCATGTAGGCTGTGTCTGCTTGAGCTATATGGGAAAGAACTTTAAGGGCCATAGAGTGGAATCTTTCAACATTTTGGCTTTTTATTGTACACCTTGTAGAGTAAGAAGGTTGGGTGTACAGGTATATGTCCATTAGGAGAATCTAATATACTTTCCATACATTCACCAATTTTACCTGGTAATACAATAGACTGGCTCCAGAGATTCACAAATGTGGGATGAGACACAAGGCATGTCACATTGTCTCCATCAGACTTGTATGTACTGATCAAAGTCCAAGTATCATCCAAATCTTTCATTTTGGTTATGTTTATATCATCTGAATGTGGGATCCAGGAGATCTCTGCAGCCGGGAATCCACCAATGGCTCTACACTCCAGAGATCCATCACTGTTTCTATCCAGAGACACAGAGGGCTGAGCTGGAGAAAGAAAGAAGAACGCATTACTAAACCATATAGTACTAAATAATTGTTGTCAATGGTTTGTCAGATGTACAGATAAAACTTTATTTGAAATGCATATTAGGAGTAGGAAATGAGTTTTAATATAATAAAGAAGATGTCAGGTGTCATATGTTTTACACAGTTACGCTTGTCCCGATTGGACCAATGTAAGAAGGTATTTCAATATCTGTGCAATCCCTAGAGAAGCTGGAAATCAGTGTAGTAGACACCACTATTTCAGTGATCTCCACAAGCCTCTGGGTTCCAATTTTTGGACCAGTGCAACTATGTAAAAATATCCATACCAGAAATTCTTTTTTTAAGGATTTATGTAGACCAGGGGTCTCCAGACTTTCTAAACAGGGGGGCAGTTTACTGTCCAGCAGACTTTAGAGGGGCTGGAAAAGGTCCTGATGTTAGTGGGAAACAGTGGCGGAATTATAGGGGTCGCTGAGATCGCCAAGGCGACCAGGCCCCATGCTGCAAGGGGCCCTTGAGGGCCCCCCTGTATATCTCAAGGAGTGGGCGGCTGAGACCGAGCTCCCCGATCTTCAGCCGATAATCAGCACTGTGCTGGGAGCTCGGAATCATCACACTGCGTATAACTAAAGTGAAAGCAGTGTGTGCTCTTTGTCTCCCCCTATAGTGCAGTACCTGGCAGGAAGAGGTAAGATAGAGAAAGCACTGCTGTTTTTGAAAAGACTTTGTGTGTATGTGCATGTGTGTATATGACGGACTGGGGTTTATATGGTCACAAAACAGACACCCCAAAGCAAAGTACATACTCATTTTTTTTTATATTTCTAAACATGTTCCTTCAATTCCCATAATAACCAGTAGATGGCAGAGAAGGAACACAAACAGAGTCTATATAAGGCCACACACCATGTGACTGGAAATTAAACTACTTCCAGCCATAAAGTCAGTGGTCATATCTCATGCTGTTTGTGTGATTCTTTGCAGGTATGTACTCTAAATCGTTCCTAATCTGTATTAACCTGTGATAGAAAGATTCCTAAACATCTTGAGCAGATGCAGAAAAAGTCTCAGCAGATTTTATGCTATAGTTTTGCTGTAATTAGAAGTTTAGAACAGCATGTGTCAGAAACAAGTGAAAAGTGCATAAGAACATGAAAATACTGCATTAGTCAGAACAAATGTCTATGATAAACACTAAACCTTTCTAAATAGGTATGTTTAAACCTGATTTATTGGAAATTGCATAGATTTATAGAAGCACATGTTTTCTGTTATTTAATATAGAAAAAAACCTATTGTATGTAAAGCTTATGTATTGCATCATACAGACATGCAATGTGCACCATCTAGTGGTTAAAAAAGAGTACTACCATGAAAATATTTGTATTAAAGCAATGCATTGCTAGTATGATTATTGCACACTTAAAATGTACCAGAGAGATAAAGATAATTATCTATAACACTGAATAACAGGGATATATATGTTATTAAAATTTAGTAATGTTCATTGTTGTAACTACGTTTTAAAATACTTTAGTTAAAATCTGTATTATATATATATTGTTAATGTTTATAAACTTGTGACTATAAAAATTTAAAAGATGTATTGTTATGTAAAAATTAAACTACTTCCAGCCATAAAGTCAGTGGTCATATCTCATTCTGTTTGTGTGATTCTTTGCAGTCCACGCCAAGCTGATCACCTTATCTCATCGCGTCTACAACCATCGGCTCTCTTAATTCACATTTTGAGGCCGGTAACATGTAGATGGCGAGCAGGCGGGGGGTGGGCACACTGGGGGCATTCAAGGGCACACTAGCAGCATTTGATGGCACACTGGCAGCGTTTAATGGCACAATGGCTGCAATTGATGGCACAGTTGTAGCATTTGAAGGCACAGTGGAAGCGTTAAATGGGCACAGTGGCAGCATTTGGCACAGTGCCTGCAATTGATGGCACAGTTGTAGCATTTGAGGGTACAGTGGCAGCGTTAAATTGGCACAGTGGCTGCAATTGATGGCAAAGTGGCAGCGTTTAATGGCACAATGACAGTGTTTGATGGCACAGTGGCAGCGTTGTTTGGGCACAATGGCTGCAATTGATGGCACAGTGGCTGCATTTGAGGATACAGTGGCAGTGTTTGACGGCACAGTGGCTGCATTTGATGATTGTTTTTCTAAAATGTTTTACGCCCCCCAAAAAATTTGAGCACCAGCCGCCGCTGTTTAGATGTATGTATGCACATTTTATGTATGCGCGTTTAATCCTGCCCCCCTCCCCAGACTAGAGCTGGGCAATAAAAAAAAAAAATCTGTCATTTAAAAAAAAAAAACTCGATTCACAATTCGAATTGTTTTTTTTTTTTTTTTTTTATGGACACCGCGCCAGTCCTGAGGAGTTGCAGGCAGGAGTTTTTAGGCGTCCTAGTACGTGGGTCTGGCCTCGCTGACTAGGCCGAAACTGCGGCCTCACCTAAAAACTCCTGCCCTGCTCCTCAGGACCGGTGCAGTGTCAGCACCGATCCTGGTGAAAAAAAAAAATCTAAAAAAAACGATTTGCTGAAAATTTGAATCGATTTGACCTCTCAACTTGATTCAAGATTCAAATTGATTTTTTCCCCAGCCCTACTCCATATGTATACAATCAGAACTGTTTTTTTTTCTTGCTTGTTCAAAGTACCAGCAAAAAAATGCTGTTCCTCTGAAAAGCGATCTCAACCAGAGTGGCATGTTAGTGAGAGAGGAAGTCAGGAGGAACATGATTCCTCTATTGTTTCCAGGGTCACTGGGGAAGCTATCCGATTGGATGCTGCCACTCCATGTGACCCTAGCAGCAATCTTGGGTCAGGCAGAGCCTATTTAAGGCTCTGACTCTCAGGTTTGACAAACATGTCGTGTGTGAGTAGTGTAGGGCCAGGTCATCCATCTATCAGGGACATTAGCAGCAGGGAAAGGTTCCAGACGAAAGCTTAGGACTTGCGATCATCTTGGACATATTCCTGTTTGGGAAAGAGATGGCCACACCGCATTATGCTGCTGGCATTAATTGTTGTGAGTGTTCTCTTGTGCCACAGACTTGCACACTGGCGGCTGGGGGAGGGTCCTGGATCCCTACCACAGTTCTAACAATACTGCCTGACAGGGCTGTACACATGCCTTGGCCACTGCAAATGTTTTTCACTTGGGCTGCAGTTGAGGCATGGTCCCATAATGTTAAATTTTCTGTTTTGCAAAAAAACAAAAAACTCCCCAAAAAGCAAGTATTGCCTCCTGAATACCTGCCAGTCGCTGTTATAAAGCCCTCTGAAAAGTGGTAAGCGTTAAAGAGCCATTAAACAGACTTTCCTTTTTACTTTGGTTTTGTTATCCAGAATGTAAGATAGCAAATGGAGTAATAAAACTTTGCAGTAAATGCAGCGTGTACATAAATATATAAATATTCTACTCTTTCCCCCGGAAGAGCAATTTAGTGTTTTATCCCCCCTGTACCTGGTGGTGATGGAAAGAGGTGGCCAGAATAGGGAAGAGACTACCAGTACTCATACCTTATCCACAGAGGAAATCTCAATAAATAAGCCCGGTTACTAAATATTTAAAGTGTTTCACTGTCCTCCATTTGGGTTGTTAGGCTAAATTTGGTTTTTGGCCTTATTGTAGTCAGTGGAGCAGTGATCTGCAGTTTTTGGTTGGTCAGGGCTTCCTATGCTGGGTGTTTGATTTCTCCTACCTACATCTAGGAGAAGCTTCCAGAATATACAGTAGGGCAGAGAGAGTCAAATGTCCAGTTATGAATATTTATCATGTTTCAGCCAATCCCTGGAAGGGGGCGTCCAGGGGGCTGAGGGGGTGATCAATATTTTGAGAGTCCTGAGTGTTTTTCCAGTTCCCTTGGGAGGCAGCTCTACTAAGACAAGATTTGCAGTTTGGGCCTCAGCAGGTGCTTGTTTGATGTGATATATGCAAAGAGACAGCACAAGCCATTACTGTACAGAAGCTATGTTTACTGAATGACCCAGCAGGAACAGGAAACACCACACAGGTTGAAGTACAACAGAGATGCACCACAGAGTTGCATTTAAAGAAACATATCATCCATAACAGTGCTGAGCTGAGGGCCTGGGGAAGATTAATCATTGCTGGAGGGCACTGTCTTAAAGTCCCGGTCTGGAGAAGGAACTTTTTTATCCCCCTCACCATGGAACTACCTGTGGAAGGTGGGTGGCAGTCAGCTCCTGGGACATTGTGAATAAGACCTATAAGTGGGGCTTTCATATGTGCCTGCAGCTTTAACCCATTCCCGCCGAGCGTACACAGATGTGCGTACTCGGCTTTTGGGGTTACCCCGGTACCATTGTTTAGAGCAGGCGATCGGCTTTCCAGGTTTAACCACTTCAATACAGGGCACTTAACCACTTGCTTCCTGGGCACTTAAACCCCCCTCAGTCCCAGACCAATTTTCAGCTTTCAGTGCTCTCACATTTTGAATGACAATTACTCAGTCATGCAACACTGTAACCAAATGATTTTTTTTGTCCTTTTCTTCATACCAATAGAGCTTTCTTTTGGTGGTATTTGATCACCTCTCGGTTTTTTATTTTCTGCGCTATAAATTAAAAAAGACCGAAAATTTTGAAAAAAAATGAATTTTTCTTCGTTTCTGTGACAAAATTTAGCAAATTAGCAATTTTTCTTCATAAATTTTGGCCACAATTTATACTACTACACATCTTTGGTAAAAATAACCCAAATTTATTATATTAAATTAAAATATTATATTATATTAAAATATTATATGATCTGTGTGAAATTTATAGAGTCTACAAGCTATGGTGCAAATCATAAAGATTTGCAAAAAAAGATCACATCTGATGTACTAAGGCCTATCTCCATTCTTGAGACCCTAACAAGCCAGGAAAGTACAAATGCCCCAAAAAAAACCTTTTTGGAAAGTAGACATTCCAATGTATTTAGTAAGAGGCATGGTGAGTTATTTTAAGTTGTAATTTTTTCCCACAATTCTTTGCAAAATTACGATTTTTTTTTTTCCACAAAATTTTCATTGTAATAGCTTATTTCTCCCACACGGAATGTGCATACCACAAATAACACCCCAAAATACATTCTCCTACTCCTCCTGAGTATAACGATACCACATGTGTGAGACTTTCGCACAGCCTGACCACATACAGAGGCCTAATTTTGAAGTAGCACCTTCAGGCATTCTAGGAGCATAAATTACACATTTCATTTCTCAACCACCTATTACAGTTTTGAAGGCCCTGGAACACAAGGGCAATGGAAACGTCCAGAAAATGACCCCATTTTGGAAAGCTAACACCCCAACGTATAATCTATGAGGCATAATGAGTCTTTTCAATGGTTCATTTTTTTCCAGAAGTTTTCGGAAAATGTGGAAAAAAAGGAAAACGCATTTTTTTTACACAAAGTTGTCCGTTTATAAGATATTTCCAACGCATAGCATTTACATAGCAAAAATAACACCCCAAAATACGTTCTACTACTCCTCCTGAGTATAACAATACCACATGTGTGAGACTTTTACACAGCCTGACCACATACAGAGGCCTAATTTTGAAGTAGCACCTTCAGGCATTCTAGGAGCATAAATTAAACATTTCATTTCTCAACCACCTATTACAGTTTTGAAGGCCCTGGAGCACCAGGGCAATGGAAACGTCCAGAAAATGACCCCATTTTGGAAAGCTAACACCCCAACATATAATCTATGAGGCATAATGAGTCTTTTCAATGGTTCATTTTTTTCCAGAAGTTTTTGGAAAATGTGGAAAAAAATGAAAACGCATTTTTTTTTTTACACAAAGTTGTCAGTTTATAAGATATTTCCAACGCATAGCATTTACATAGCAAAAATAACACCCCAAAATACATTCTATTACTCCTCCTGAGTATGGCAATACCACGTGTGTGAGACGTTTACACAGCCTGGCCACATACGGAGGCGCAACATGCAGGAAACACCGTCGGCGTTTCAGGGACACATAGCCTGCACATACCAAGAATTACACCCCCAAATACATTATGCTGAGCAAAGGGTAAAGAAAAGATTACCTGTGGTTTTAGAAGCGCAGTTGTCCACAGGAGGATATCACTGGTCCAGGCAGCAGGCAGGGACTTGGTCAGCAACAGCGAACACAGTTTTTTAGGCAGCAGGCAGGGATACTGTCCATATACAGTCCAGGGTCAGTGCAGAGATGTCAGCAGTGCCAAAAATATTGGTCCTGGTAGTAGGCAGGTCCTTGTGGTGTGGTCAGTGCGGCATGATGGCAGTAAGTCCTACAGGCAGCAGACAGAAGTAGAGCCTCGTTCAGGACAGAATGGGGATAGGGGTAGAGGCTTCTCCCTCCCAAATCTCTTTGAAGCCTCCGAGTCTCCAGACCCTAATCTAGGAATAAGAAAACAAAGAAAATTGTTTTCTTCTTCCAGAAAAACTATACTGGGGCCCCTCACATATGTGAGATCCCGTGTTGAATCCCACTAGTCCAGTTGCAGAATACAAGATCAGTCCAAGAGGCAGGCAAATATCGTGGTCAAACAGTCCAAGGTCAGTTCCAGATCAGGCAGAGATATGTACAGAATCGTTAGACAGAAGCATGGTCGAATAACAGTCCAGGGTCAGTTCCAGATCAGGCAGAGGTATGTACAGAATCGTTAGGCAGAAGCATGGTCGAATAACAGTCCAGGGTCAGTTCCAGATCAGGCAGCGGTATGTACAGAATCGGCAGGCATAAGAGTGGTCAAATAACAAGCCAGGGTCAGTTACAGAGCAGGCAGTGGCATAAGGGGTGTGAAGGTGTATGAAGGCAGGAACTGAGGATTATGTTTACCATACTTCACTAAAAATTTATTGAAGTATGGTAACGCCGAAAACAGTCGCCTATACAGAGGCCTGGTTGGGAAGGACATTGTGCACAATAATAAGATGTGTCTCTTCTGACTCCTGCTCTGGTACACACCTTACATCTTTTTTGGCGTCTTTTGCCTGTTGGTTTGGGGGGATTTTATCGGGAAAGTGGCGCTCGGAGAGTCGACTAACAACGTCTGATCGGATATTTTCTGGTGGGCCGTTTGGGAAAATAAGGGCAGTGAAAACTTCCTCCTGGTAGCCAAAGAAACATTTGGGGTTTTGGGTGGCGTTGCGGTAAATGACATAGGAATTATAAATGGCCAATTGAAAAAAAATAAATTGCTACTTTTTTGTACCAATGGTATGTCCGTCATGTGACAAGATATGGTTCCATCATTTGGTCGTTGAAGTCGACTCCTCCCATGAACAAATTGTATTCGGAAATGCATTTGGGTTTCTTTACGGGGCCATTCCTTCTGGGGATTTCCACGAAGGTATCGTTGTGGATAGAAGATAACATATACACATCCCTTCTGTCCCTCCACTTCACTGCCAGAACCTCCTTGCTTCTCAGACTTGCGGTTTCTCCTTTTCGCAGCTTCTTGTTCACCAGACTTTGAGGAAAGCCCTTCCGATTCTTTTTTACAGTGCCACATGCTGGCGTCTTCTTCCGGTGAAGGTTGTGGAACAGGGGCAGAGATGTGTAGAAGTTATCTACATAGAGGTGGTAGCCTTTATCCAGTAGGGGGTATATGAGGTCCCAAACAATTTTTCTGCTGGATCCCAAGTAGTCCGGACAATTAGGGGGCTGCAGCTGGGTGTCCTTCCCTTCGTACACCTTGAATGAATATGTGTACCCTGTGGCTCGGTCACATAATTTGTAGACCTTCACCCCATAGCGGGCCCTTTTGCTGGGCATAAATTGCTTCATTCTAAGCTTGCCACTAAATTTAATAAGGGACTCATCCACACATATGTGTTGGTCCGGGGTAAACAATTTGGGGAATATTTCTGAAAAATAATTTAGTATTGGTTGAATTTTGTAAAGCCGGTCATAATTTGGATAATTTCGTGGAAGGCACTGGGAATTGTCACTGAAATGTAAGAACCTCACGATGATATGATACCTGGTTCTGGGCATTACCGCGGAGAAGAGCGGTGAGTGGTGGATGGGGTGGGTTGACCAGTAGTTACGTAATTGATTTTTTTTGTTGAGTCTCATATTAAATGTGAGGCCTAAAAAAACCTTGAACTCCTCCACCGTTAGGTCTCTCCATTCGTAGGGACGGGCATAATAAGAGGTCGGATTTTGAAAAATAAATTGTTGTGCATACAGGTTGCACTGGGCCACAATTGACGCCAACATGTCCTCCGTAAAAATTAAATTAAAAAAATCTATAGGGCTAAAATTCTCTGTGTCCACCTGGACTCCTGGCTGGGCGGTAAAAGGGGGAACATTGGCCTCTCCTGAATTAGGAGGAAGCCACAAGGGGTTCTGAAGGGCATAGGGAAGGCCAGCATGGCTCCTAACCCTTTGGGGCTGAGATGACACCCCACTGGTACTTGGCCTTTCTTGCTGGGGCACTGCGGTGCTGGTGGACGGCACTGCGGTGCTGGTGGATGGTACTTCGGTGCTGGTGGATGGCACTGCCTCACTAGAACGCCTTCTCTTGATGGGCCGGATATCTTCCTCCTCGGATTCAGTCAGTGTTTCACTGCTGAGGACTGGCTCATAATTTACGTCGGCTTCAGAATCCGAATCCGAAAAGGAATCTGAAGAGGAGAGCTCCCCGTTGCTCTCATCGGCCGTGGAAATAATTTGGTACGCCTCCTCAGCGGAAAAGACACGTTTAGCCATGGTAGCACTGATGGGCACTGATGAGGTGGCACAGATGGGCGCTTTTGAGGTGGCACAGATGGGCGCTTTTGAGGTGGCACAAATGGACACTGATGGGTCGGCACAGATGTGCACTGATTTATTGCACAGATGTGCAGATTTATTGCACGGATGTGCACTGCTGAGGCGGCAGATGGGCACTGCTGAGGCGGCACAGATGGGCACTGCTGAGTCGGCACAAATGGGCACTGCTGAGGCGGCAGATGGGCATTGATGGGTCGGCACAGATGTGCACTGATTTATTGCACGGATGTGCACTGATGAGGCAGCAGATGGGCACAGATGGGCACTGCTGAGGCAAAACAGATGGGCACTGCTGAGGCACAGATGGGCACTGATTGGTACAGATGGGCACCGATTGGCACTGGCGGCACTGGCGGGCACTGGCGGTGCACAGATGGGCACTGGCGGTGCACAGATGGGGCACTGGCGGTGCACAGGTGGCCACAGGTGGGCACAGGTGGGGTAGATCTGGGCACTGGCAGGGTAGATTTGGGCACTGGCAGGGTAGATTTGGGCACTGACAGGGTTTATATAGGCACTGGCAGGGTTTATAGGGGCACTGGCAGGGTTTATATGGCACAAAACAGGGGAGCTCTTACAGGGGACGACGTCGATAGACGTCGTCCCGGAAATTGAGATCCGCGCTGTAGCCGTCATTTGACTATAGCGCGGATCTCAAGTGGTTAAACACCTTCCTGCCCAGACCAATTTTGAGCTTTCAGCGCTGTCGCACTTTGAATGACAATTGCGCGGTCATGCTACACTGTACCCAAATGAAATTTTTATCATTTTTTTCCCACAAATAGAGCTTTCTTTTGGTGGTATTTGATCACCTCTACGGTTTTTATTTTTTGCGCTACAAATAAAAAAATACTGAAAATTTTGAAAAAAAAAATGTTTTTTTTTGTTTCAGTTTCAAAACTTTGTAAATAAGTAAGTTTTCTCCTTCACTGATGGGCACTGATGGGGCTACACTGATGGGCACTAATGTGGCACCAATGAAGTGGCACTGATGAGGTGGCATTGATGGACACTGATATGTGGCACTGATATGTGGCACTGATAGGCGGCACTGATGGGCGACACAGATGGGCTCGCGTCTGACAGACGCGAGGAGCTGGAGGAGCTGGAGCTGGAGGGGACATCCCCCCATCTCGCCGCCCAATCGAACATCCGCTGATTCCGGCGGCTAGTGACAGACTGGAACGAAGCCGGAAACGGTTTTGTTCCAGTCTCCTGGATGTAAACACGGAAGTGACGTCGTGACGTCACTTCCGGTTTACTGGGCTGCCAATGGCGCCAGATTATAAAAAATCTACAGTATTCAGATACACCATTTTCGGTGATTTGAATACTTTGAAGAGCAAAGGAGGGATTGGAGGTCTTTTAGACCTCCTATCCCTCCATAAAGAGCACCTGTCACCACCTAATACTGTCACAAGGGATGTTTACATATAATAGTGATTATAAAGTTTTTTTCTTTTAAAAAACACATTTTAATAATATAAAAATAAATAAGAAAAAAAAAATTGGAGCGCCCCCGTCACCACGGGCTTGCGCAGCAAAGAAAACGCATATGGAAGTCGCATCCCTAATTGTAATCAGTGTTCAAATCACACGTGAGGTATCGCTACGAACATCCGAGCAAGAGCAATAATTCTAGCACTAGACTTCCTCTGTAGCTCTAACCTGGTAACCGTAAAAGTCAGTCAACAGTCTGTTGACAGACTGTTGTCCTAAAATCTTACCATTCGTACACTCCTTTTGACAATTGCTGTCCAAATTTTGGATGGCGGGCTAGTACATTTTCAGCGGACAACGTTTTGATGTCAGATTTTCATATGTCAGATTTTCATATGGTCAGTACACAAATCTGTCACACAAAAGTCGAAAGTACAAACACGCATGCTTGGAATCATTGCTCACCAAACACCAAATTAGCAAAAGGGACACAAAGGGTGGCACGCAAGAGCTGAAATTCCTCGTAGTACGTCATTACGTTCGTGTTTGTTGCACCATTAGTAAAATCCCAATAAAATATATTTACGTTTTTGGTTGTAACATGACTAAATGTGGGAAATTTCAAGGGGTATGAATACTTTTGCAAGGCACTGTAAGCCCCTGTACACACGGTCGGACATTCTGACAGAAAATGTCAGATAGGACCGTGTTGTCGGATATTCCGACCATGTGTGGGCTCCATCGGACTGTTTCCGTCTGAATATCCGACCAACAATGTTTGAGATCTGGATATAAAATTTTCCGATAACATGACCCGATTTTTTTTTCCCGATCGTTTGTAGAGAATTCCAATTAGACAAAGTGCCACGCATGCTCCGATCAAATGACAAGACCAAAGCTATTGGCTACTAGCCTGAACATAGTCCCATCGTAACGAACGAACGTCATCACGTTCCGAACGATCGGATTTTCTAACAACTTTGTCCGACCGTGTGTATGCAACACCAGTTTCGGACAAAATCCCTCGGAAAAAAATCTGATGGATTTTGTTGTCGGAATGTCAGACCGTGTGTACAAGGGCTTAAGGGGGGGTCTGGGAACCTTGATTGTAAGGAAAGAATGCAGGGGACTTCTGGGGACTTAGATTTTGGGGAATAAATCAGTGCACTCTGATGTGAGGGGAGGGCACTAATGTACAAAGGGAATGCTGGGGACATCGATTTTAGGGGAACTCTGTGGATTCTAATGTGTAAAGGGGGAAAACTGGAGACTCTGAGGTGAGAGCAGACTCTGGGGACATTGATGTAAGGATGGAATCTGGGCACCCTGATGTATAGAGTAATGAGTGGGGACTTTGATGCAAGGGGGGGTCTCTGACGTAAGAAGCGATTCTGATGTGCAAATAAAATGTATGTCATATGGGGGTTGCATTGAGGGGGTGGCAGGAGGATGGTGGGAAGGGCACCAAAATGCACCTTCACCTAAGTAGACAAAAATCCTTGCACTGGCCCTGCACCTCGTCCATTCAGAAAATGTTTTGTACTATAACCATACTTTATTAGGATGATTATATTTCTGATTTGTGATTAGGGTTGCCACCTTTTCTTTAAGTCAAACCCGAACACTTTAGCAGCTCACGCCAATTTTTTTTTTTATAGTATAAACTATACATATATTTTGCTATTAAATAACATTTCGAATCATATGAAGTTAATAACAAGAGTCTCCCTTTACATCAGAGTCCACAGAGTTCCCCCTTTTTTTATCTAAACTTGCAGAGTTCCCTTTCACTGTAAGGGGGGACTCTGCAGACTCTAATGTCAGACTTGATTCACACCTATGCATTTTAAGTGCTTTTTGCATTTTGCAGATTTGCACTACAGCCTGTTTAACATGGTTTCCTATGGAACACGTTCTGTAGAACAAATCTGCAAAATGCAAAAAACACTAAAAATGCATCGGTGTGAATCAAGCCTAAGGGAGAACTCTGGCCTCTAACATAAGAGATGCTCTGGGAACCCTGATTTAAGGGGGAACACTGAGAACCCCTGACATGGAGAAGACTCTGATGTAAGGGGGAACACTGTTGCCTCTGGTGTAAAGGGGAACTCTGATGTAAGGGGTGCTCTGAGAACCCTGATTTGCCTTAGTGTACTTAGAGACAGGAGAGAGAAGGAGGAGACTTCAGTCACAGACAGGGATGGATGGTATCTGAGGCTGCTGGATTCAAATGTGTGGCCCCAACTTTCCTTTTCTGAAGCACAGCGCCAGGGTTTGAAGTGTGTGCAGACACAGAGGGGTGGGGGGGGGGGAGAGGTGCAGATTGAGCCCTCTCTCCTCTCCTGTCTGTGTGTGTTTGGATGGGGGGATGTTAGTGTTGGCTTTGGGCAGTGTGAAAGAGTGCAACAGACACCCTCAGCTTAGACAACTGCAGCCAGCAACCCTGCTGGGAAGCCATAGTCCAGTCTATATAATGTGTCCAGGTTTCAGGCGGTCTGAAACCCGGACGCATGATTCCAAACCCGAACTGTCTGGGTGAATCCTGGACAGGTGGCAACCCTATTTGAGATATGTATATATACAATATGATAGAAAGTGTAGTGATAAACCTGAACTGACCTTACTGTGGTGAAATCAGATATCACTCACCTAATACTTGTAAAATAGTTGTATAGAAGAAGGTCCCTTCAGTATGTGACTTCTCACAGGTATAATTTCCTCCATCAGATATCTGAGTGTTCTGGATGGTCAGTGTTAGATTGGTAAGTGTCATTCTTGTACTGCAGTTGCTGTTTATCTGGGGTCCTCTTTTGGCAAGGTTACTATATGAGAATATACACAAAGAATTTTTAATGTGATGGATCTTCCATACAACTCCTGTTATATTTTCTCCAGGATCCTCTCCACATTGTAGAACTGTAGAATTGCCTCTTCTTCCCACCACAACATCTGGAATCAGAAGAATCAAAGTTTTTTTGTTAGCACGCTGTTTATTGACCTTGGAAGTTACATAGTCAGGTTGAAAAAAGACACAAGTCCATCTAGTTCAACCACAAAAAAAATAAATAATAATAAGTCATGCATTATGTATTATCACCAGGACTCTTTACAATTAGGCAGGTTTATTTTGGTCTAATATTCATATACAGTACATATACAGAGTCTTTTTAGCAGACAGTGCTGGAACCTTAACTGACATTAAAATGTGGATTGTCATTCTCAGTCTGGAAATGCTAATTACCTGGCTGTCATTCTCACCCTTTTCTATATTTTCAGTTACTGACTCGTAACAAAATCATATATGATCACTTCTGACTTTCCTTGCGTTCCTGCTCCATAACCCCCCCCCCCCCCCCCCGCAAAACACGGCTGATCCTGCCAGAAACATGGAGGCACCCTGTGTCTTGTACACTCAAGCAGTCAAATAAGCCCTCTCAGTTCTTATCTTATGCCCCGTACACACGAGCGGATTTTCCGTCAGAAAAATCTTGGATGGAACGGAACAGAATTCCGCTCAAGCTTGTCTTGCATACACACGGTCACACAAAAGTTTTCTGAACTTTCGACCGTCAACAACGCGGTGACATACAACACTAGAACGAGCCGTGAAAATGAAGTTCAATGCTTCAGAGCATGCGTCTAATTGTTTCCAAGCATGCGTACAAATTTTGTGCATCGGAATTGCTACAGATGATCGGAATTTTCGATCAGAACTTTTTCCATCTGAAAAATTGAGAACCTGCTCTCAATCTTTTGCTGGCGGGAATTCAGCCAGCAAAAGTCTGATGGAGTATACACACCATTGCATTTTCCAACCAAAAGCTCTCATCGGTCTTTTGCTGGCCGAATTTCCTATCGTCTGTACGCGGCATTAGACTACAAAATCACCTCCCCCTAAGTGTGATATAACACACACTGCTCATTGCTTAGTCTGACATATGCTATGGAGGAGGGGAGGTGCCTGACTGTCATGGGTTTTCACTTATGAATATGGTTTGCTAAATTCATGTTTTTAGGGGAATTGTTACCCCAAAACTTTTTAATGGATTTGTAATAAAGCATTTGTTTTAAATAAAAAAGATTACGTTGGTGTATTACTCTGGCAGAAGAATTCAACACCCTAAAAGTTCCAAGGTTTCTATTTAACAATTTTTTTTCTATGCAATTAGGGGATGTGGTGTTGATTAATACAGCTGGAAACATTTATATGATATTTCCTCTTACTTCCTGTTATGTCTCTGGGACAGGAAAGGGAAACACTTTTTTTTACTCTGTCCAAAGCTAAAAATAAAACTTTTGGTTTTATATACACTTTAAATACATACTCTGTTTTTTTTATAGCAGTAACCTCCCTGCCCCCACCCTCCTCTCCTCACCCCCAATATAAAGCTCTCACCTGCGGAGGATACATCCCGGTATAGAAGCAGCAGGACAGCCAGAAGATACATTGTCTGCAGGTGAGATGATGACACTGAAAAGGGGAAATGTGCTATGACAATGTCACCGATACTCACAGCTATTAACAGAATCACACATCCTGTATGTCTAATGGCCTTTTTGGAACTTACATAATGTGGCCAAACAGTGGTCACTAGCAAACCCATCAAGAAAACTCTACAAATTAAATTTGAGAAAATATTTTTGTGCTACACTAAGGGGTGTAAACTATACAAAAAATACTGCAGGGCTATTCAGCCTTCAAAACCACTTGTAGATTTGTTGTGTGTAAATGGGGGAAAAAAATCAACTGTTGCAAGGCTATTTTCTTGTACGATTGAATGCTATTAAGGCTTCATGCACACGAGACGCCGGTGAAAACTCTGCTCAAAAAAAGCTGAAACGCACGTTTAGAAACGCCCGTTTAGCCGCATTTGCATGCCACGCTTAGCCGCGTTTAGCCGCATTTGCGTTTATAAGCTTTTATAAAGATAACATCATGTAGACCCTCCCCAAGCTCTCAAAGCATGTTTTTTTAAACTATTTCTGCCATATGGGACTTGTCCCATAATTGCATGTGATTCTGAATTACTTCAATTAATTGGTTTTGGGTTACATCGGAAGTCATTTTCAGAGATGTGTCTTCCAAGATGATCAACTTGCTAATCACAATCCAAGGTGTGGACAAGCCTAGCTTGGGGGAAGGGGGGTGGCTTGTGGAAAAAAGTTTCAGTTTCATGAAGGATGGGTGTTCAACATGGAAACATGGTGGGGGGTTGGGGCTGACTAGACATTGGTATGCAGGTTTTTCTATGTGAAAAAAAGACAATGCTATGGTTTGGCCCACTAGAGATTTCATGGGATTGTATCACAAAGTAAATACACTCTATGAATTATATAAAGTAATTACAACATTTTATTTTTTTACTTTTTTTATTGTTTTCTATAGTTTTCCATCATATTTCTGAGTTTTCAGGTACAAAAACTTGGGTTCCTTTCAAAAACGCTTATAAACACAAACGTGGCTAAACGCGGGTGCCACGTTTAGCTGCGTTTTGCGTCTGAAACGTGGATATTTTTGCGTCTGAACCCATTTTTTTGCTTCTGGAAAAACGAGGTTAAATGCAACTGCATAAAAATGGCAAAAAACTAGAGTGTGTACATGGACACATAGGATAACATTGAATGAGTTCGGGGAAGTTGAAAAAAGTGTCCAACTGCCTCTGAACACGCGTTTAACAGTGTCTCATGTGCATGAGGCCTAATTCATAAAAAATAGAGTGAATCAGAAAAATACAGCATTATGGCCACTAGATGGAGCTGGTGATCCTAGGAAATGAATAATTATTTACTATTGTCATCAGCTCCATCTGTTGAACAAAATGCAATATTTGCCCGAGTGCTCGAACGAAGGAGTTCAATTTCTGGGAGTATTCTAATGGATTGCTGTTTCAACAAGCTTCTTAGGATATAATCTGGAGCCTCCATATGTACCTGTTATAGGTTACCCACTTCCTTGTACTCAGTTCCCCCCCACCAGGATCTGGGCCTCTTCCCTTTATATCACACAGGAGGGAGGCTGGACCCCAGAGGAAAAACAGCAAACACACAAGGAAAGCTGGCACAAGCATTAACCCCTTTCTCCCATTCCGGTGAGCTAGGTAGACTGACTAACAAAGAGTAGGCAATGTGCCTACATTACCATGGCATATGTGTGAGGTCATTACCACCCCTTTCTCCCTGGTGCCTCATTAAGAAATGTGGGAGCTGGGTGCTAGTGTAGGGGTCAAGCTTAACACACCTTCACCACCAGAGTAGCCAACACCCTTGCCAAGTCACCATTCCCCTGGCTGGTTGGCTACCACAATAACATAGTTGTCCCTAGTTTCAGCAGTATAGCCATAACTAGACAGCAGACCCATACTGGTCTCTATGTGTAGTGTTTACTTTAACCTAGGTCCCCTTACAAGTCCTGGTTCTTTGAATACGCCATGCAATACATCACTTAGGAGAAAGAGTTCAGACCAAGCAGTAACCAGAACTTTACTGAAGTAAGGCAAATATACAGGAACAGTTCTTGTAGGCAACTTCTTATGTATAATCCCATACAGAAGTGCTCTAATGCCCATAGGGTAATCATAAATTCATAACAGCATAGTCCATTAGAAGCATAGTCCATAGCAAATAATCCAAAAGAGGTAGCACAGAGTCCATATGGTCCACGTTTGGCAAAGATCCTTACAAGGCTATCAGTCTATGATTTGTAGTTACATAGTTAGTAGGGTTGAATAAAGACACCGGTCCATCCAGTTCATCCATTGCACACTCACATCGGTCCCTACCCTGAAGGAGCCCACAATCCAAGGTCCCCATTTGTATACTAGGGTCAATTTACCTACCTGCATGTCTTCGGAGTGTGGGAAGAAACCGGAGGAAACCCACACAGGCACAGGGAGAACATACAAACTCCAGGCAGGTAGTGTCATGGTTGAGATTCAAACCAGCGACCCTTCTCACTGCTAGGTGAGAGTGCAAGCCACTACACCACTGTGCTGCCCGGTTAAGAGTCTTCAGGCTCCCTGTCCCTCAGGGAGCCCCGACTGGCCCCCGCAGCTGGGGGAGCCATCTGGCACCATAACAGCCTACAACTTGTCAGTATTTGCAGACACTCGTGGACATCACTGGACAGAGAGGGACCTCAGGATTATTTCCCTTAACCACCTCAGTACAGTGCAGTTACACTCCCTTCCTGACCAGACCAATTTTCAGCTTTCAGCGCTCTCACAGTTTGAATGACAATTACTCAGTCATCCAACACTGTATCCATATGAAACTTGCGTCCTTTTTTCCACACAAATAGAGCTTTCTTTTAGTGGTATTTAATCACTAGTGGGTTTTTTATTTTTTGTGCTATAAATAAAATAAAACGTAAATTTTGTGAAAAAAATGCCTTTTTCTTAGTTTCTGTCATAAATTATTGCTAATTAGTAATTTTTCTTCATAAATTTTGGCCTAATGGACTGTGACAGGTACTCTGGTACCCTGATGGACTGTGACAGGTACTCGGGTACTCAGATGGGCTGTGACAGGTACTCGGGTACCCTGATGTGCCATGACAGGTACTCGGGTACTCTGATGGGCCGGGACAGGTACTCGGGTACTCTGATGGGCCGGGACAGGTACTCGGGTACCCTGATGGGCCGGGACAGGTACTCGGGTACTCTGATGAGCCGGGACAGGTACTCGGGTACCCTGATGTGCCGTGACAGGTACTCGGGTACCCTGATGTGCCGTGACAGGTACTCGGGTACCCTGATGTGCCGTGACAGGTACTCGGGTACTCTGATGTGCAGTGACAGATACTCGGGTACTCTGATGTGCCATGACAGGTACTCGGGTACTCTGATGGGCCGGGACAGGTACTCGGGTACTCTGATGGGCCGGGACAGGTACTCGGGTACCCTGATGAGCTGGGACAGGTACTCGGGTACCCTGATGTGCCGTGACAGGTACTCGGGTACCCTGATGTGCCGTGACAGGTACTCGGGTACCCTGATGTGCCGTGACAGGTACTCGGGTACTCTGATGTGCAGTGACGGGTACTCAGGTACTCTGATGTGCCATGACAGGTACTCGGGTACTCTGATGTGCCGTGACAGGTACTCGGGTACTCTGATGGGCCGGGACAGGTACTCGGATACTCTGATGGGCCGGGACAGGTACTCGGGTACTCTGATGGGCCGGGACAGGTACTCGGGTACTCTGATGGGCTGGGACGGGTACTCGGGTACTCTGATGGGCCGGGACAGGTACTCGGGTACTCTGATGGGCCGTGACAGGTACTCGGGTACTCTGATGGGCCGGGACAGGTACTTGGGTACTCTGATGGGCTGTGACAGGTACTTGGGTATTCTGATGGGCTGTGACAGGTACTCAAATACTCTGATGGGCTGTGACAGGTACTCTGATGGACTGTGATTGACAGGTACTATGAGGGGTGGTGACAGGTCCTCTTTATTGGGGGGGGCAATCAGTATGTTTGGTGTACACTGTATGCGGTAACGAGATGTTACCGCAATCTCCTCCTCACACACGATCGGTGTGTGAGGAGGAGAACCCGGTAACATCCCGTTACCGCGGTTTGTTTACATTTGAGTGATCGGCTGTGAAAGGATCACAGCCGATCACGTGGGTAAACAGCTGGCCAATGGCTGTTTACCAGCGTCGGTGACGAGCAGTGTTCCCGGGGAACACGCCGCCACCGACGTGCGAGCTCGCGATCGCGCGCATGCGCCATGCACGTTCGGGGTGTTACCATCTGTGATTGGCCGTGACTTCATCACGGCCGATCACGTGGTAAACAGCCATAACGAATGGCTGTTCACCCCCTTCGGTGGCGAGCGGTGTCTCCGTGACACGCCGCCACCGAAGAAACAGGGATGCGCGCGCACGATCGCGCGCATTCCCTGTTTAAACGGGAGGCCGTCATATGACGGCCTCCCGCCACAATAGCTGCGCCGGCTGGCCGTCATTTGACGGCCGGCGGTCGGCAACTAGTTAACTGAACGGCCTGAGGAAAGAGGATTGGAGCCATCCTGTGGCCAATCTGGGATCGTTTCCCCTGTCTCCCATATGTGACCAGTGCTGGAGATTAAACCTCTAGCCTGCATGACCTTCCATAATAGAGGGTCCAGGCTCTTTGGTAAGAGTCCATTTCTAATTGTGGTGGTGGTGTATTCACCTGGTGGAGGGATTCTGATTTATCTTGAATACAAGATTTTTTACTTCATTTGACACATATGGAATCCATGGTCTGTTTGAGAGACTACCGACACTTGGACTTGTTTGTTTTACACAAGTTTTCTTTTTATTAGCGCAACACATTTATTGCACAGTATTTCCACCAGATTTCTCCTGGGGCACTGAAGGGTCCCCTTTTATGGGGATCTTTGGAAAATTGATGGGAAAATCTAGCCAATCAGTCCTTCAAATCCACCACACATCAACATTGTAACAGTTTCACAGGAAAGACAGCAGACTTGACCCAGAAACCTCAGAACATGACTGTCATGACAGAAAAAAACATTAACCCTTCTGTAGGCACCTGCCTGCAACAGTACCCTTCCATACCCCCTGTCTTCAGGATGATGCACCCCGCTATAGGAGCAGCAAGAAGGCCAGAAGATGCATTGTTTGCACATGGAGATAAGAGAAGCATACCATGACAATGCCCCCAGGTATTCACTATTAAAAATATAATACATTTTTAGCAAACTATTTAAAATACACTTCCTATGTAATTGTCTTCCTCAGAACTGAGCAAGGAGGTAACTTGAAAGAATGGGGAAACATTACAGAACGATTGCAGTTTAATGTGACTAACTACTACAAGCACTACAAAAATACTACTGAGCGTGCCGAGATCCCCGGGCTCCAGGAAGGCTAACAGCGATAGCTGGCAGGCTCTCAACCCCCTAGAGGCATGTCCGCGAGCAACTGCGCGGCCACACAACTGCACGGTGGGGTGAAGACACAGGCGAGCAGGCTCAGAGTGTACCTGAGGGCACAGAACACGGACTCCTAGCATGCAGAGATACAGGAAGGAAACACGCCTCCCCTGATTTGAAGGGAGGACAAAAGACACGCGAATGCAGTCCCTCAGTGCTGGGCCAAGGATAACCTGGATTCGGAAGGGGTGCTTTAACACCCAGCCGCGGCCATATAGTTTTAGGTCGGGGGCAGGGCCTTCAGTCCCCAGACAACTGCCTCTCGATAGCAGGGAGGGATACTATAACTCCTGGTGGTGAACTGGGTGGCAAATATCTAGTACCAAGTACAAACATTTCTGTGATGGAGGGGCTTACAGGAGGGATCGGTAAGCACCCTGGAAATGGCTCTCTGGGAGAGAGTAATGGCACTACAAGGCCCAGCAGTGAATCACCAGCAACCACAGAACAGGTGCCGTATGTGAAATTTTCAGTCTTACAGGCTTATTAATGGACATGGTACAGTTAGATATAACATTGGATTGAGATCTTAGGCAGCAACTGAGAGCCCTCCCAACAAAGAAAGATATTCAGTTGCTTATAACTGCGGTTGAAGTTTCATGTAAACAGGCCATGGAGTGACAGCACTGAGGCATAGAGTGGAAGAAGTGGAGATGGGCCAGGATAATATCAGACAAGCAGTGGCCGATATCCAGGATATGACTAAATATCATGAGAGAGTTTTGAATTCCCTTATGGATCAGATGGACGATCATGAAAATAGAGAACGTCGGCAGTATATAGGTATAAAGGGCTTGCCTGAAACAATACAGCCCTCTGAGTTGCCTCCACCTGTGATTGGCCTATTTTGCTTAATTCTGGGGGCCTCGGCACCTGAGAAGATTGAAATATATAGGGTGCATCATGCCTCTCTTACTTCTCAAAATGTAAAATGTATAGATATACGGTGAAGGAAGCCATTATGAAAGCAGTTCGTAATATTACAACGGTTGACTTTGAGGGAGCTAAAATAGCTTTGTTCCCAGATTTTTCATATCGAACACTTATGCAACAACAAACTGTTAGACCTCTGTTGGAATCCTTGCGGACTGTTGAGGTTAAATATCGGTGGGGTTACCCTTTTAAGGTAATGGCCACAAGGAATGAAAAATCAGCAACACTCCAAACGAAAGATGGTTTACAACACTTTCTAGAAGTGCTGGAACTACCTGCAGTGGACTTTCCACATTGGAGACTGAATAATTCCAATCTTTTATACAGCGTCCAGAGAAATGGTATCAAGTATCGGTTAGAGGCCGACGAAAGAAAACACACAGAGAGACAGGGCCAAAAAATAGCGCCAGAGGGGTCTGCCTGAATACTGACTAAGGGATAATAGGAAAAAAAAAGAAAAAAGAGTTCACTGACTAGAATTAGAAACAGGTGAAGGGGACTATACAGAGTGGATAAATATGGGGGGGGGGGGAAGGAAAGGGAGAAGGAAAGAGAGAGGAGAGTGAAGGAAACGAGGGGGAAGAGGGGAAGAAGAGAGTAGGAAGGGAGAAAAAGGGTAAAAAGTGTTACTGTAACTCTGTATGGTCCCTTATTTAATATGCTGATTTCATATGCTGAAGTGATAGAAAATTACATTGGTATAGAGATATAGCCATGGGGTCCAGTAGCACTTGGTACTCTGCTCATGTTTTTAATTACTCTTTCCCCAATAGGTCGGTCCCAAGACTTTTTTTTTTGTAGAGGTTTTCTCTTTTTCACGTACCAGGTGCAATCGGGAGGGAGGTATCCAGGGTGGGACAGGTCTGAGTGTGGGGAGAATTGACATTGAGGAGTGGTGCAATAAGACATTTGGGAAACAATATGTCCAAAGACGATGGTGGGTAGCATGAAGATCATGTCATATAATGTGAGGGGGCTCTGTTCACTTTGTAAAAGGGATCATCTCTGGCATGAACTGCACCGCCTGGGGGCGGAGGTAGTGTTCCTGCAGGAGACGCACTTTGTGGCAGGGTCGATCCCTCGCCTGCGTCTCTTCCCATATAATCAGTGGTTTCATGCACCATCACCCATTCCAAGGGTGAGGGGAGTTATAATAGAATAGCTTTTCATAATAAGTGTCCCTTTGTACTTATGGAAATAAGAGCAGACTCTGAAGGACGTTTTCTCTTTGTTAAGGGCAGGGTACAGGGCCAATGTTATACATTTGCTACTATATGCGATCCCAATAATCGTACTGTTATGTTTTTATCTAAAACAGCTTATTCTATTCATATAAATATATTGCACTACCGGTTGTTACACTGTGTAGAGTTGGTTGCAAAATAGAGCAGCTAATAGTGATGTGCAGACCGTTATTTCTAATGAAATTCTTGGTTATGCCTGGGGTACTAGTAATGAACACTTTTACTCATCTCACCCCTCACTCCCTCGGCAGACAGCACATACTCAAATGTTCTCCTTGACTCTCTAGCTTGTGGGCAGTCCCCCAGCATCCTTATGCACAGTGGCAGCCTGTAAAGCAGGACTTAGCATTTAACCTTTTCTTTCATAATGTTGTAAAGTGTCTTCAATCCGACCTGTACTTTGTTATAAATGAGCTCCATAAGTCCATTAAAATATTAACAGCATACAACAAAAAAAGAAAAAACAAAAAACAGACAAAAAAATGTAATTCTGAAGTGTGATATTCACCTCCCAAATCTTTACTTTTTTTAGTCTTTATATATTTGTATATCCAGGGCTGGACTGGGGCAAAAATGTGGCCCTGGATTTCAGCCAGACTGGCCCACTTTAATTTTGCAAACACGCGCAAACACAGTATATAAACTATACAAAATTGCACAATAAAAACATAAGTAGAAACATTCCACTGTAAGTATAAACAGATTTTTTTTTAAAAACGCTTTATTTCGAGAAAAAGATGCATTCCAACATTATAGACGCCTTTTAGAATGACATGTTTAAGTTATATAAAAGGTATTGGGCATAAGACAGAACATATATTTGTCATCCAAGTTTTACAACATTTAACTGAAAATATACTCTAACTCTGTCCTCACTCACCTCTTTTATTATTTCAATTATTCTCCTCTGTATTTTTCTCTGTAGCGCCGTGGGGTTTAGTCATGGGGCTCTTCACCAAATTCCTTGTCAGGGGTAGCTACCATAGTTAAATTGTTAGAGATCCATTGATTTCTCTCTAAGTTTGGCCTTGTAATACTTTTCTCTTCCACCACTAGGTGGTTGGGAACTTGGTGGTATGGCATGATAAACATATGAATGCCATCTTTATTTACATATCAATGCTGCCTGCCGCAGCTATTTGCATATCAATGCCAGTTATTTACATGTAAACACGGGGTCTGCAGGTGGGTCATCTGTACACAACAATAGGGCAGAGCTGGACAACATTAGTAGCAGCACTTCACACTGAGATATTGGGACACAGCACAGGACTAAAACTTCAAGGGACAAGGGAATTTAAACTGAGATAGTTGGCAAGTGTGAGGCAGCTGCTTTGGGCCCCACAACAATGACAGGGCCCAGGGCAGCTGCCCCTTTTGCTCTGCCTTAAAGTTCGCCCTGCACCTTGCTGGATCCTTTTCCTGTACGGCTGTCCTCCTATTGAACCCTCTGAGTCTGCCTTTTAAATTTGCAACTACTTAAGGGTGTCCTGGCCCCAACTCTCTTTCCCTTGCAAAATATAAAAGGACTGTTAAAAGAAATAAAACCTATTTTGCATCCAAGAAGGGTCTGGCGCCCAATTACTTTTACCACCTTTGCACCCACTATGCCTCACAAAATAGGACAGACTGATCCTGTGCTGAGCCCATAGAGACTATCTGCTGTGAGATGCTGTGTTGAGAGAGCTGCTGGGGACTGGGTACAATGCCACCAGAGGGCCATGTGCTTTAGGACTGTAAAAATATATATATCTCTATCTCTATCTCTCCCTATCCCTATCCCTATCCCTATCTCTATCTCTATCTCTATCTCTATCTCTATCTCTATCTCTAGTTGATAAGCTTGAGATTGTGAGACAAATTTCCTTAATTAGTTCTGAGTCAGCGTAAATCAAAATGTGTGTTTTATTGTACACACTAAAGTAGAAAATAATACTTACAAAAATAGTACAATGATAAAATTCTAGTATAGTTCATTCGTTTTAAAAGATAGAAGAATTCTTAGCATTAAAACATGTATTCTATTGTTCTATCTAAAATGGCGTAATAACCCTTTGTATGCTGAAGAATAGCTGAAAGTCTGTGTGCTGAGATGTATGATGTATTCAGAGCTGAGTGTCGATCCAAGAGACCGTCCTTCCAACCAGCTTTTGCTTATATAAACCAAAGCTTCTAAATTTGCGCCAAAAGAATAAACCCTCCTTCACAAGGGTGTGGGTTAAAGAGTGGTTACCATAGCTATCTACCATCTGGTATCAATCATACATAGCTGACCATTCTAATGACAGGAAGTGGGGGGGGAAGGGAATAGCTTAAGACTCTAAACAAAATATCAGTTACATACAGGAATATGTCTTTAAAAGCATATATAAGATTTACAATATTCATCAAAATCCTGACAAGTTTTAAATGTTTACTTTTTCAATTTCAGCATGTCACCATCTGGAGATGTTAATCCAAAGCTATCATACACACAATTATTGAGAATTAATATTCTAAATAAAGTATAATAAAGCCAATTAAAATTTAGATATTAAGAATATAACAAGGACTGAGCTGTATGCCTTATGCCAAGGCTGTTGGCTCAACCAATGAACTGAGCTGTTGTTCCTGGCAGCCGCTGTTCTATTGTTCTGGGTTGCTCTTCCAGTAATGCTGCATCAGAGACTTCAGAGATACTGGAAGGAGACCACAGACATTGTCCATCATTGAACCATCAGGAGTGGTAAAAAGGCCTCTGGTGATTTGTGCTTAATTTACTTGATCCCTTGGTTTGCAAATATCCTCCAGAGTTCTACTTTAGATTATGTCTCTATTCCTACATAGGAATTGCCTTGGACTTGTATCTGCAGTATAAAAAGAGTCCTATGACAAGACAACTGAAGATGATGAGGGCAATAATCCTCCAAAAATAATGTGTTCTACCTAAAGACAAAAGAAAAGAAAATAGTGTTATCTAAAGAAACATACAGTTTCCATTGCATGGTACAGTGACCCCTGCAGGAAGCCCTCACCCACATAATCATGCCCCCCCCCCCCATTTATAACACACCTTTAAGTCTTAGCAACAGGAGGCAGACATTCAAAGTATAAAGGCAATATAAACAGACTTCAATAAGAGGCACTATAATATGCATGTAGCACATAGCTCACCATTGGCTGTACATCTGGAGGTATGGCTAATAAGGTAAGTGTGGCTTCATGGTGTATGGCCCCAAGAACAGCTAATGGCAAAGGCATTAATGGGGTACCTGAACAACAACGTCCACTAAAGGGCCCCAGGGTGACTTTGCTCAGGGGCCACAAATTAGAGCAGAGAGGGCATTAGGTGGGTGTGAGAGACCTAGGGGAGCCTCAGGCCCCAAGAGAAGAGGAGGAAGTGGTTAATAAAGCATCAGGCAGAAAGGGGCCTTCAAAGTTCTACTCAGAGGTCTTAGGATATCTAGAGGCAGGACCAGGCTGGAGGTCTCCAGTGAGGGGCTTATTGAAGGTTCTGGGGCAACAGGCTGAGCTATGGATGGATGTAGTTCTGTAATCATCAGAATAATGTAACTGATAACAGTGCAGCACAGGTGGAGAGACCGTTTTTTTCTACTTATTGAACAGATATTAAAACACTTTCAATAGTATATTTCATAAACCAAAAGGGAGAAAATCAGAAAAGTTCAGTGTTAAGTTTTACATACACTTTAATGATAACACACATAAGATATTTGTGCCAGCAGAACAAAAAATAGGATCCACTCCATCAATCTAAAGAGGAGAATTTCCTGCTATGCATTACTACTAGCAAAGATATATTTTTTCCTTACCAACCTGCAAGGCAGGTGTGCCCAACCTCTTGAAGAGCGAGGGCCACTTAAGCGACTTGGTAACTGGTCACGGGCCACAATAAATGGAGCGGACGGAAGACCGATCTGTATCTGCACTGTATATGCAGAGCGGACATGGACACAGCCCACTCTACTCTGTGGGCCCCCCTATCTGATCCAACCAGATGTAAGGGGATCACCTGTTTCTTTTTTTTTTTTTTTTAGTGGATCGGATTGGAGGTAGGTGGGTGCAAATGGACACAAGTCCATCCATAGAGGTGAATGGAGGGTCCGCGTGCTTTGAGCCGATCATGTGAAAGGGGCCTATGGCTGCTTTCACACTGATGTGCGGCAGTTTACCTGCACTGCCGGTGCAGTACGGTGCACCTGTGGCTTTCCTGCAGGTTAGCTGCACTTTGCCATTAATGTCTTTTATATCCTGCAGGAGTGGTTTCACTTTCTGAAAGTGCACCAAACCCGCAGATAATAACAGATGTCTATGGCTCAGTGCAGGTAACCCGAAGGTGCAATGCGCTGCACCTGCAGATCAGTATGAAATCAGCCCAGTAATCACTGCAGAACAGATATGCCCATATATACACTGCTTTTAGTAATAAACTTACCTTTAATAATAGTCTTCCATTTAGGTTGTTGCTGTCCCAGGCAGAATGCATTTGGTATCCCTCCGTTTGGGACAGGAGCCGCCGCTATACAGGAAGCATCGGCAAATGTGACTGCTCCCTCTGCAGCTGCTTGCTTCCTCTACTGCTGCCTTCATTTAAAACACTGATGCTCTGGGATGGTGGGTCGGCAACCCATGATCAGGGCTTGAGAACCTGCTATCCCAAAGCAGGAGGTCACGGGAAACATCAGAAGACTTCACAGGCCACGTGTGGCCCCCAAGCCACTGGTTGGGCACCCCTGCTGTAAGGGAATATCCTACCTATGGGGTATTTAAAGTAAAACTATGGCTGTCCAGTGAAGTAAATATGTACTGCAGCACTTATAAAATTATAAAGACATTTATACTTATAAAATTTTCTCTTAGGCCCCCTACAAAGTCCATCAATACCTATTGGGCCCGCCAGTGAAGTCCACCTAATGCAACTTCTATTGATGGGGTGGTAACACTGTTGCACTTCTGAAATGAGAGCAGAGCCAGAGGCAACTCTAGGCTTTGTGAGGCCTTAGGCAAAGCTTAGACACGAGGCCCCACTCACTCCTGTAATTGGCAAAATAATTCAATTGATACAAGTTCACTGTATAGGGAGGGTACAGTACAGTGGGAGGGTAAGTGGGCACAATACAGGGGCAGGAGGGTACAGTGGGAGGGTAAGTAGGCACAGTACAGAGGGCAGGAGGGTACAGTTTAGGGGCAGTAAAGTATAATACAGATTTCGCTTACTCAAGCAGAGCTGCAGAGATGTCATAGATCTTAAATATTCTAGCAGGCTGTCATTGGGCTAAATCTACACTGGAATGACACCTACCCCTCTACCTTCCCCTCCAGAGTTTCTGGCTCTCTTCTGGCACTTTGCAGGGGTTAAGTAAGAACCCCAAGGTGGATTATCTTATTACTGATGCTGCTTGTGTGGGTGGGATGTCCACTGCACGAATCACACGGGATGAATAGGAGAGTCGGGTCAGCAGGGATTGGTGCAGTACACATCCCACCCACACAAACAACAGCAATAGTAAGATGTCTCGGGGTTCTTCCTTAGTCCCTAAAAAAATGTGGGTGGGGGACAGGGGTGGGAACCATGGGGTAGGGGAGACGGAATGGGGGGGGGGGGGGGGGTGAGTGGGTAGGAGATGGGGGATTGGTAGAGGAGAACTGGAGTGAAACTGGGGGAGCCTGCTCTTTATAGGGATACAAATGGAGGAGGATTTGTGCTGGCATGAGGAAAGGATGGGGAGAGGCAAATAGATGAGGGTCAAGGGGACTGGAGAGGGGACGTCAGGGATGGGCATGGGGAGTAATGTTGCCTGGTGAAGAATAGCACCAAAGAAAGAAAGAAAGAAAGAGCTGGAGTACCCTCTTGCATCAGAATACGGCACAGTGCCCCCTTACATCAGAATATGGCACAGTGCCCCCTTACATCATAATACGGCACAGTGCCCCCTTACATCATAATACGGCACAGTGCCCCCTTACATCAGCACCTGGCGGAGTGCCCCCTTACATCAGCACCTGGCGGAGTGCCCCCTTATGTCAGCACCTGGCGGAGTGCCCCCTTATGTCAGCACCTGGCGGAGTGCCCCCTTATGTCAGCATCTGGCGGAGTGCCCCCTTATGTCAGAACCTGGCGGAGTGCCCCCTTATGTCAGAGTTTAGTTGTCCATAAGTTCTAGATGGGGGAGAGAAGGGAGGGAGATGGAGAGAGTCCAGTGGTAGTGTAGAGCTCCCTTACCCCAGGTTGGTCTCTGCAGGATCAGACAGCAGCAATCATACAGCCAGATGGATCTGCCGCCCGCAGTGCTTCAAAATTTCCCACTTTATCACCCCTTTCTTGCGCACAGTATTGGTGTTTGGGCAGAGCAGACACCGAGGAGAGGGGTGGGAGGAGGTGGAGCAAATCAATATATCTCTCCTTACTGTCCTGTGGCTAAAAGGAGGGGGGAGATGCTAGGCCCTGACAGCTTCTTTAAGTTGACATTTATCAAACCTGCCCAGGCACAATATCCACAGCGGTAGGTGTTGGCTGGGAGGCGCAGCCCACCCCAGCACCCCCTAGATCCAGCAATGGGGATGAGGAGGAGCATAAGCAGCTCTCCTCTCCTGTCCGTGTGGGAGGGGAGGGGGGAACTGTCAGCGGCGGTGCTAGTTCTGCAGAGCAGCTCTATCTGTGATCCGGAGCTGTCAGTGAGCTTCCGTCGCTAAGTGAACCAGTCCCGATCACAGCCCACTATCTCTCCACGGACCATGTAGATCTCTCACTAGTGCAATTGAGCGGGTTGCACAGCAGACTGGCAGAGACTTGGCACTGTGCTGATGGCGTGGAGAACCTTGCTGCCAGCCATAGAGGCAGCTCTTAATTAGGTGGCCGCAAGGTCCCTGTGAGTGCAAATTAGGTGGCCGCAAGGTCCCTGTGAGTGCGAGGCCTTTGCCAAACGCCTATTTTGCCTAATTAGAGAGCCGCCTCTAAGCAGAGATGCCAGCATAATTTAGGCTGTGTCTGCTTGAGCTATATGGGAAAGAACTTTGAGGTCCATAGAGTGGGATCCTTCAACATTTTGGCTTTTGATTGTACACCTTGTAGAGCAGCCTTTCTCAACCTTTTCAACACAGAGGAACCCTTGAAATAGTTCACTGGTCTCGGGGAGCCCCTGCTAAAACTTAGAAATCTACAACTCATGATGCATTAGTGTGATGGTCAGTGGGAAGAATGGTCCTTACACTTGTGGTCATTGGGAAGAATTACCTCCTTACAGATAGCTAAAAAGATCAATGGTGTGAGTGGGAACTTATCTGAGAGGCAGAAATTGCCCAATGCTGAAGGAACCCCTAGCAACCTCTAGAGGAACCCTGGTTGAGAATCACTGTTGTAGAGTAAGAAGGCTGGGTGTACAGGTATATGTCCATTAGGAGAATCTAACATACTTTCCATACATACACCAATTTTACCTGATAATACAATAGACTGGCTCCAGCCATTCACAAATGTGGGATGAGACACAAGACATGTCACGTTGTCTCCATCAGACTTGTATGTACTGATCACTGTCCAAGTATCATCCAAATCTTTAATTTCTGATGTGTTTATATAATCTGAATGTGGGATCCAGGAGATCTCTGCAGCCGGGAATCCACCAATGGCTCTACACTCCAGAGATCCATCACTGTTTCTATCCAGAGACACAGAGGGCTGAGCTGGAGAAATAAAGAAGAACGCATTACTAAACCATATATTATTAAATAATTGTTGTCAATGGTTTGTCAGATGTACAGATGAAACTTTCTTTGAAATGCATATTAGGAGTAGGAAATGAGTTTTAATATAATAAAGAATATGTCAGGTATGGATATGTTTTACACAGTTACGCTTGTCCAGATTGGACCAATGTAAGAAGGTATTTCAATATCTGTGCAATCCCTAGAGAAGCTGGAAATCGTAGTGTAGTAGACACCACTATTTCAGTGATCTCCGCTAGCGTCTGGGTTCCAATTTCTGGACCAATGCAACTATGTAAAAATATCTATACCAGGAATTCTTTTTTTTAAGGATTTCTGTAGACCAGGGGTCTCCAAACTTTCTAAACAGGGGACCAGTTTACTGTCCAGCAGACTTTAGAGCGGCTGGAAAAGGTCTCGATTTGAGTGGGAAAAAACAATGCCCCTTTGGTGTCAGTGGGAGAAATTGTGCCCCACCGTTGGTGTCATTGGGAGCAATTGTGCCCCATCATTGGTGTCATTGGGCCCAATTATTGGCATCATTGGAAGGAATGCTGCACCATAGTTGGTGTCATTGGGACGAATTGTGCCCCTCTGCTGGTGTCAGTGGGAGGAATCATACCCCATCATTAGTGTCATTGGGCCCAATTTTTCGTGTCATTGGGAGGAATTGTACCTCATCATTGGTGCCAAGGGGAGGAATTGGGCATCTTCACTGGTCTCAGTGGGGGGGATTAAGCCCCAATGTTGGTATCAGTGAATGAAATAGTGCCCCAAGTGCCAGATAAAAGCAAGCAAAGGACCACACAGTTTGGAGACCACTGATGTAAACAAAGCAGGAAACCTACTTTCATTGAATACTGTAAGTTTACACAAAAGCTGGAAAATGCTGGTTTTGGATGCATTTGGAGTTACAGAAGTTAGAAATAAGTCTTAGTGGGATAGTATTGGTGTTGGTAGGGTGGTCATGGACTTAATATTAATCATATCTGTATACAAGGTAAGACTATAAACAGTACCAAAGCCTAAATACTACCACACTAAAAGGAAATGAAAGGTAAGTAAAGAGGGAAGTACACCTATACAATATTTCTCCTAAAACCCAACTCTAGGAGTAGCAACATTTCTCCCCACCCCGGATCCAACCACCCTCTGCCATTATGTTTTTTACATTTTCAGCATACATACCTTTTCCTGGTGTCCTTTGGACAGTCACATGACAACATGGTCCTCTTTTCCGACAAGGGCAATCCTAAATACTGCAGAGAACCGAGGTGACATTATGACGTCAGAGCCATTCTCTGCAGCATTGTACTGTGTTAGCCTGAGCCAACGTTGTGACTTCTTTGGTTTCAGTAATAACTCAAAATGTTCTAATCTTTGCCCATTAAAAAAAATAAAAATTGTCTGGACTTCCAAATTAATTGTTTACCACTCCTGCACCCAAGGTGATTCAAGTCATTCCCCTAATGTTGCAGTGTCAGACCTGAAATAAAAGAAATAATAAGGAATAGAGGAACTGCTAATGTAAATTCTCCTGTCTGTAGCTCTGCTAGTCTCGGGTTTCATGCACCAGAGGTACAGGGGAAGTAAAATATACACATAATTAAAATTAAAGCTCACAGAATACTGTAAGAAGAATTACAATATTGGAAGACCTTGGAGGACACTAGTGCAAACAAGGACTGGCTACAGGAAAAAGACAGAAAGTGGCCTTTGTAACTGCCAAAGGGCTTGTAGGCGGGTGAAGTCTATTTTCTCCACTGCAGGTGGTGCTCAATCGGAGTGGCATAGTAGTGGGAGTGGAAGTCTGGAGGAACATGATTCCTCTATGGTTTCCAGGGTCACTGAGGAAGCTATCCGATTGCAGGCTGCCACTCCATGTGACCCTAGCAGCCATCTTTGGTCAGGCAGAGCCTATTTAAGGCCCTGGCTCTCAGGTTTGACACACGTCGTGTGTGAGTAGTGTAAGGACAGGTCATCCATCTGTCAGGGGCATTAGCAGCAGGGAAAGGTTCCAGACGAAGCTTAGGACTCGCAATCATCTTGGACTTCTTCCTGTTTGAGAAAGAGATGGCCACGTCGCATTATGCTGCTGGCATTAAGTGTTGTGAGTGTTCTCTTGTGGCACTTACACACTGGCGGCTGGGGGAGGGTCCTGGATCCCTACCACAGTTCTATACAGTAGGGAAGAGAGAGTCAAATGTCCAGTTATGAATATTTATCATGTTTCAGCCAATTACTGGAAGGGGGCGTCCAGGGGGCTGAGGGGGTGATCAATATTTTGAGAGTCCTGAGTGTTTTTCCAGTTCCCCTGGGAGGCAGCTCTACTAAGACAAGATTTACAGTTTGGGCCTCAGCAGGTGCTTGTTTGATGTGATATATGCAAAGAGACAGCACAAGCCATTACTGTACAGAAGCCATGTTTACTGAATGACCCAATAGGAACGGGAAACACCACACAGGTTGAAGTACAACAGAGATGCACCATAGAGTTGCATTTAAAGAAACATATCATCCATAACAGTGCTGAGCTGAGGGCCTGGGGAAGATTAATCATTGCTGGAGGGCACTGTCCTAAAGTCCCGGTCTGGAGAAGGAACTTTTTTATGCCCCTCACCGTGGAACTACCTGTGGAAGGTGGGTGGCAGTCAGCTCCTGGAACATTGTGAATAAGGCCTACAGTGGGGCTTTCATATGTGCCTGCAGCTTTAACCCATTCCCACCGAGCGTACACAGATGTGCGTACTCGGCTTTCGGGGGTTATCCCAGTACCGTTGTTTAGAGCAGGCGATCGGCTTTCCAGGTATAACAACCGATGCAGCTAAAAGCCGCTCGGCTGTTATACCGGAGGAGCTGGAGGGGACATCCCCCCCCCCTCTCGCCGCCTTCCACTGCTCTTCCCGTTCCATCGGAAGGCCCAATCAAACATCCGCTGATTCCAGCGTTTAGTGAAAGACTGGAATGAAGCCGGAAATGGTTTTGTTCCAGTCTCCTGGATGTAAACACGGAAGCGACATCACAACGTCACTTCCTATTTACTCGGCTGCCAATGGCGCCAGATTTTAAAAAATCTACAGTATTCAGATACACCATTTTCGGTGATCTGAAAACTTTGAAGAGCAAAGGAGGGATTGGAGGTCTTTTAGACCTCCTATCCCTCCATAAAGAGTACCTGTCACCACCTATTACTGTCAAAAGGGATGTTTACATATAATAGTGATCAAAATGTTCTTTCGATTAAAAAACACAATTTAATAATCTAAAAATAAATAAGAAAAAAAAACGTCACCACAGGCTCACGCAGCAAAGAAAACGCATACAGAAGTCGCATCCGCAATTGTAAACGGTGTTCAAATCACACATGTGAGGTATCGCCGCGATCATCAGAGCAAAAGAAATAATTCTAGCACTATACTTCCACTGTAGCTCTAACCTGGTAACCGTAAAAGTCAGTCAACTGTCTGTTGACAGACTGTTGTCCTAAAATCTTACCATCCGTACACTCCTTTTGACAATTGCTGTCCAATTTTTGGCCAACAAATGTTGGATGGCGGGCTAATTTTCGGCGGACAACGGTTTGATTTCAGATTTTCATATGGTCAGTACACAAAAGTCAAAAGTGCAAACAAGCATGCTTGGAATCATTGCTCACCAAATTAGCAGAAGGGGCACAAAGGGTGGCGCTCAAGAGCTGAAATTCCTCGTAGTACGTCATTACGTTGGTGTTTCTTGCACCGTTAGCATGCACCATTAGTATGCAAGACAAGATCCTGGCATATGCCCTTTTGACAAAAGTCAGATGCCTCGGTTGGCCAACAATCGTACCGTGTGTACGAGGCTTAAGACCCCATACACACTATTAGATTTTCTGATTTTCTTCAGATTTACCCAAAACATATAATATTAAGTCAAACCTTAAGAGTTTCAATTTGTATGCAATCAGGCAGGCCCTTGGAATAAATGGTTTTGGTAAATCTAAAGGAAATCAGACAATAAATGTTGTATTGTGTGTATGGGGTCTTAATGACTGTACACACAATACAAAAATCAGATGGAAAGATTCGTACGGCGTGCTGTCTGGCGATTTCTGTGCTTTAGACAGCTGATTTTATTTTTTTGTCAGACAAAAGCTGGATGGGTAGACTATAAAATTCTTGTTAGATGTTAACTCAACATTCGATTTTCGTTTCATTAGTTTAGTTTTGGTCCAAAAAAAATGGTAAGTGCAAGACTACGCATGCTCAGAAACTAAAGAATACATACAAAACTATTCAACACATGACATTTCTTCTGAAGTTGAATTTTGTCGTACCAAAATTTTGGTATAGTGAGTAACCTCTTCTCTTTCGACATGAGACTAGAGTAGAATTATAGGGGTCTGATAACGTTGAGTGTTTGAGTGTTTTATATATATATATATATATATATATATATATATATATAGATATATATATCTATATATATATATATATATATATATATATATATATATATAAATAATAGATATAGAGAGAGAGAGAGAAGAAAACCTCGAAGAGGAGGGTGACCACATCTGCTTTAAACTCATGGAAGAAGAAATGCAGTCAATTTCCCCAGTAAAGGACATTCCTCTTGAAAATTCTGATCTGATCCTGTTTACAGAGTATTCACATCTGTAGAAAGGAGTTCCAAGAATGGCATATGCGATGACAACATTGGAGGAAGTGACTGAGACCCAACTACTCCCTTTATCACTTTCAGCGCAGGTTACCAAAGTGGTAGCACTCACAAGAGCCTGTGAGACCGCAAAGGATCAAACAGCCAACATCTACACTGATAGCGAGTATGCTCTCAAAGTAGTCCATGATTATGGATCCATAAGGAAGAACAGAAGATTCACAACTGCTGCAGTAGAACCAATTCAAAACTGGAAATATGTATAAGAACTTTTTGAAGCAGTCACCCTCCCAAAGGAAGTAGCCATCTTGAAAGTCAAGGAACATACTGGAGGACAACCCATGGAAGAAAAAAGAAACCAGTTGGCTGATCCTAATGCCAGGAAGACTGCTGAAACATCAATGGAAGCAATCATGACCCTAATCACTGATTTTGCAAAGGAATAAGAAGTCCGTAACAGATTGAAGAAAAGGAAGAAAACAAATACAGAAGGCGAAGGAACTGATTAAGAAATGCTAAGACTATTCATCTGATGATATGAATGAAATCATGAAAAGGGACAGAGCAAAGAAGGACCAAGATGGACTCTTGTGCAAGGAAAATGGAATATTTGTCCCATCTCAAACGGAGAAGATGATCATGAAACTAGCCAATGGCCCAAGTCATGTAGGCCCTAAGGCAATGGAGAGAAACATAAGCAAGGCTGGATGGTTTATTCAATACTCCAGAAATGCATATCAAGACTTTGTTGAGGGGTGCATAATCTGTGCTAAAAACAACCCAGGAAAACCGACCAGGGTAAGACATTTGGCCAAGCCACTACTCCCTTTCCAAAGACTTCAGATTGATTGCATCCAATTGCCCAAATCAGGCCAATATCAATATGTTTTGTTGTGCGTAGACATGTTTTCAAGCTGGATAGAAGCCTGACCGGTGGCTAAAGCAAATGCCAAGACAACAGCAAAGAAGCTCCTTTCGGAAGTAATGCCGATTTGGAGTCACGGAAACCATAGAGAATGACAGAGGAACACATTTTACTGGACAGATCATGCAAATTATACGCAAGGACTTGGCAATTGATCAGGCCTTCCATGCCCCTATCATCCTCAGAGTTCAGAAAGGGAGATAAATATAGTGGAATCATTAACCACTTCAGTCCTGTAGGATTTGGCTGCTCAATGACCAGAGCACTTTTTACCATTTGGCACTGCGCTGTTTTAATGTGGTGTTCCAGCCTCTAATTTCTTTTTAAAAGTCAGCAGCTACAAACACTGTAGCTGCTGACTTTTAATAAGGACACTTACCTGTCCAGGGCACCTGCGATGTCAGCCGATCCGTCCATAGTATCGTGTGCCATCCTCACTAAGGGAAACAGGAAGTGGAGCCTTGCCTCCTGCACATGTGCGAGTCCCCCAGCGATTTCTGAATGGGCGGCTGTCTTTTGTGGCACACACAGGTCCCACACAGGTTACATTTTTTTGTTGCATTTCTATGTCATTTTTTCAGGGTGGACCTCCACTTTAATTGGTAATTGTGTGGTCATAAAATGCTGTACCCACACAAAATTTGTGTCCTTTGTTTTCCCACAAATAGAGCTTTCTTTTGATGGTATTTGATTGCCTCTGCAATTTTTATTTTTTGCGATATGGAAAAAGACCGAACATTTTGAAAATGTTTTATATTTTCTGCTTTTTGTTTTATAAAAAAAATCCAATAACCTAAATTTTAGTCATACATTTAGGCCAAAACATATTCAGCCACATGTCTTTGGTAAAAAAAAATTCAATAAGCATATATTTATTGGTCTGCGCAAAAGTTATAACGTCTACTACTAGGGTACATTTTCTGGAATTTACGCAGCTTTTAGTTTATGACTGCCTATCCCATTTCTTGAGGTGCTAAAATGGCTGGGCAGTACAGCCTCCCCTCCCCCCTCAAATGACCCCATTTTGGAAAGTATACACCCCAAGGAAATTGCTGAGAGGCACATTGAGCCCATTGAATATGTAATTTTTTGTCACAAGTGATTGAAAAATGACAAAAACAACAGAAAATTACACAAAGTTGTCACTAAATGATATATTGTTCAAACATGCTATTGGCATTTGTGAAATTACACCCCAAAATACATTCTGCTGCTTCTCCTGAGTACGGGCATAACATATGTGTGAGGCTTTGTGGGAGTCTAGCTGTGTACAGGACCCTGAAACCCAAGCGCCTTCAGGCTTTCTAAGGGCGTAAAATTGTGATTTCCCTTCCTCACTACCTATCAGAGATTCGGAGGCCATGAAATAACATAATAGCACAAACTCCCCCAAATTACCCCATTTTGGAAAGAAGACACTTCAAGCTATTTGCTGAGAGGCATGTTGAGTTTTGCCACAAGTTTTAGAAAATATATATATATATTTTTTTTACACAAAGTTGTCACTAAAATATATATTGTTCAAACGTGGCATAGTGATATGTGGAATTACACCACAAAATACATTCTGCTGCTTCTCCTGAATACGGGGATACTACATGTGTGGGACTTTTTGGCAGTCCAACCGCGTACAGGACCCTGAAATCCAATCACTGCCTTCAGGCTTTCTAATGCCCCGTACACATGGTTGGAATTTCCAATGGAAAATGTTTTATGGGAGCTTGTTGTCGGAAATTCCGAATGTGTGTAGGCTCCATCAGATGTACCCTACTCTATTGGTTACCTTCCCTCTATTTTTTTTATATAGCTAACTTAGGGTGCCAAGAGAGGGGGGGCACTAAAACCGAGGGTCCTCCAAGTGCTTATGGCGCCACCCTGCTCACACCTGCTCAGTACAGCAGACCCATGACAGGTAGACGGGCACTGTGAACTTCAGCTGCTGCCTCCACACTAACTTTCACCAGCTGTCATGCCCCCTACACCTCTTCCTTTCTCCCTGCTGAAAGGCAGATGATGGGGACAAAACAAGACATCAACAAAATGACCTCTTTCACAAGGGACAGACTCTGCTTTGCTTAGCAGGAGATCTGTCTGCTGATCCCCTGTTGAGCAGAGCTGCAGGATAACAGGTCCGTGTCCCCTTATGCAGAGCAGACACAGACACAGCCCACTCTGCTCTATGGGTAGTTGTATATAAACAGACCGCCTGTCCGTTTACACCCAACTGGCATCTTCCCTGATCTGCCCAGACAGAGTGTGTCTGTCCACCCCACCAGTTTGTTTTTGGCAGATTGAAGGGCTCAGGGCCCTCTTTCATCATAGTTGCCCCTTACAGTGTAAAGGGGAACTCTGCACATTCTGATGAAAGGGGAAATTCAGGCACTGATTTCTGTCCTCCATGCAGAACTGTTGTCTTCTGTGTGTCCATCCATCTTGGAGCTGTGTGCAGGCAGCCCATAGAAGTGGATGCTTTCAGATCTGTGCATCTGCTCCTGCCCACATGCAATTTTGTCTGTGCGGACACTGTGTCTGCATCCATTTTTGTAGGCTGCCTGCACGCAGCTCCAAGGTGGATGTATGGAGGACTCATCTGAATGAGCCCTAAGAGAGACCTCTGCAGACTCTAATGTATGACTGGAACTGTGCAGACTATGATGTAAAGGGGAACTCTGTGGACTCTGATGTAAAGGGGGCTCTGGGAACCTTGATTGTAAAGTGGGAATGTTGGGGACTTTGATGTAAAGTGCCTTGAAAAATTATTCATACCCCTTGACATTTTCCACATTTTGTCATGTTACAACCAAAAATGTAAATGTATTTTATTGTTTTTTTTTCTGTAATAGACCAACACAAAGTGGCACATTTGTGAAGTGGTAGGAAAATGTTAACTGGTTTTCAAAATGCTTGTGGAATGGAAATAGTATGGCACATCTGCAAACCTATCAAGACATGGCCGTCCACCTAAACTGACAGGCCGGGCAAGGAGAGCATTAATCAGAAAAGAGCCAAGAGACCCATGGTAACTCTGGAGGAGGTGCAGAGATCCACAGCTCAGGTGGGAGAATCTGTCCACAGGACAACTATTAGTCGTGCTCTCCACAAATCTGGCCTTCATGGAAGAGTGTTAAGAAGAAAGCCATTGTTGCAGTTTGCGAGAAGCCATGTGGAAGACACAGGAAACATGTGGAAGAAGGTGTTCTGGTCAGATGAGACCAACATTTAATTTTGGCCTAAAAGCAAAACCCTAGGTGTGGCGAAAAACAAACACCACACATCATCCTGAACACACCATCCTCACCGTGAAACATGGTGGTGGCAGCATCATGTTGTGGGGATGTTTTTCTTCAGCAGGGACAGGGAAGCTGGTCAGAGTTGATGGGAAGATGGATGGAGCCAAATACAGGGCAAGCTTAGAAGAAAACCTGTTAGAGTCTGCAAAAGACATCAGACCGGGGTGGAGGTTCACCTTCCAGCAGGACAACGACCCGAAACATACAGCCAGAGCTACAATGGAATGGTTTAGATCAAAGCATATCCATGTGTTAGAATGACCCAGTCAAAGTCCAGACCTAAATCCAATTGAGAATCTGTAGAAAAACTTGAAAATTGCTGTTCACAGACGCTCTCCATCTAATCTGACAGAGCTTAAACTATTTTGCAAAGAAGAATGGGCAAAAATGTCCCTGTCTAGATGTGCAAAGCCGGTAGAGACATCCCCAAAAAGACTTTCAGCTGTAATTGCAGAGAAAGGAGGTTCTACAAAGTATTGACTCCGGGGGGGCGCTATACAAATACACCCCACACTTTTCACATATTTATTTGTAAAAAAAATTGAAAACCATTTATCATTTTCCTTCCACTTCACAATTATGTGCCATTTTGTGTTGGTCTATCACATAAAATCCCAATAAAATACATTTAAGTTTTTGGTTGTAACATGACAAAATGTGGGAAATTTAAAGGGGTATGAATTCTTTTTCAAGGCACTGTAAGCCCCTGTACACACGGACGGACATTCCGACGGAAAATGTCCGATCGGACAGTGTTGTCGGATAATCCGACCGTGTGTGGGCTCCATCGGACTGTTTCCGTGGGAATGTCCGACCAACAAAGTTTGAGAGCTGGACATTAAATTTTCCGTCAACGTGATCTGATTGGACTTTGTCCGATCATTTGTAGAGAATTCCGATCGGACAAAGTGCCACGCATGCTCAGATCAAATTACGAGACCCAAGCTATTGGCTACTAGCCTGAACATAATCCTGTTGTAACGAACGAACGAACGTCACCACGTTCCGAACAATCGGATTTTCCGACAACTTTGTCCGACCGTGTGTATGCAACACCAGTTTTGGACAAAATCCCTCGGAAAAAATCTGACGGATTTTGTTGTCAGAATGTCCGACCGCGTGTACAAGGGCTTAAGGGGGGGGGGGGGGCCTGGGAACCTTGATTGTAAGGAAAGAATGTAGGGGAACTCTTTTGTAAGGAGGGACTTCTGGGGACTTTGATTTGGGGAATAAATCTGTGCACTCTGATGTAGGGGAAGGGCACTAATGTACAAAGGGAATGCTGAGGACATCGATTTTAGGGGAACTCTGTGGATTCTAATGTGTAAAGGTGGAAAACTGGAGACTCTGAGGTGAGAGGAGACTCTGGGGACATTGATGTAAGGAGGGAATCTGGGCACCCTGATGTATAGAGTAATGGGTGGGGACTTTGATGCAAGGCGGGGGCTCTGACGTAAGAAGCGATTCTGATGTGCAAATAAAATGTATGCCATATGGGGGTTGGGGGTTGCATTGAGGGGATGGCAGGAGGATGGTGGGAAGAGCACCAAAATGCACCTTCGCCTAAGTAGACAAAAATCCTTGCACTGGCCCTGCACCTCGTCCATTCAGAAAATGTTTTGCACTATAACCATAACTTTATTAGGATGATTATATTTCTGATTTGTGATTAGGGTTGCCACCTTTTCTATAAGTCAAACCCGAACACTTTAGCAGCTCACGCCAATTTTTTTTTTTGTATAAACTATACATATATTTTGCTACTAAATAACATTTCGAATCATATGAAGTTAATAACAAGAGTCCCCCTTTGCATCAGAGTCCACAGAGTTCCCCCTTTTATATCTGAACTCTCAGGCCGCGTACACACGCGGGGACTGTTCGCCAAACTTTGTCCGTCAAACAGTTTCGGAAAACAGTCCGCTCAAAATTAGCATGGACGGACATGGCCACACACGACGAACGAACAGTTTGCTGAAACCGTGCGCGATGACGTGAACGGCACGTACGACGGGACGAAAAATACGACGTCCTATACACTGCATTATAACTTTCGGCGTGTAAATCCTTTCTGAGCATGCGCGGAACTTAGTTTGTCGAACAAGCCTACACAAGTTTCAGCGGACAGTTTTTCGGAAATTCCGAAAAACCTTGTTCAGCGGACTGTTCGCTGAAACTGTCCGCTGAACGCCCACACGGGCGGACTGTCCGCCGAAACACTGTTCAGCGGACAAAGTTGGGCGAACAGTCCCCGCGTGTGTACGCGGCCTCAGTCAGCGTACACACGGGTGGACTGTTCGCTCAACTTTGTCCGCTGAACAGTGTTTCAGCGGACAGTCCGCTCGTGTGTGGGGCTTCAGCGGACAGTTTCAGCGGACAGTTTGACGAACAAAGTTTTTCGGAAATTCCGAAAAACTGTCCGCTAAAACTTTGTTTGAGCGAACAGTCCGCCCGTGTGTAGGCTACTTTCGAAATGAGCAAACTGTTCCCGCTCGGAGGAAAGTCTGCTCATTTCGAGCGCGTCTCCAGGTAGGCGGGGCCCGCGAAGGAGACATCGCTGGCCCCGCCGCCTGGTATGGACTTAAAGGGGAACCCCAACGCCGAAAAAAATCGGCGTGGGGGTTCCCCCAAAGTCCACAACAGACCCTTGTCCGAGCACGCTACCCGGCCGGCCAGGAAAGGGGGGCGAGCGAGCGCGCCCCCCCTCCCGAGCCGTACCAGGCCGCGTGCCCTCAACATGGGGGGTGCCTTGGGGAAGGGGGGGCCGCGCGGCCCCCCCACCCCAAAGCACCTTGTCCCCATGTTGATGAGGACAAGGGCCTCTTCCCGACAACCCTGGCCGTTGGTTGTCGGGGTCTGCGGGCGGGGGGCTTATCGGAATCCGGGAGCCCCCTTTAATAAGGGGGCCCCCGGATACCGGCCCCCCACCCTATGTGAATGAGTATGGGGTACAATGTACCCCTACCCATTCACCTGTGAAATAAAGTACAAAAAAAAACACAACACAGGGAAAAAATATTTTATTGCACAGCTCCGGGGGTCTTCCGTCTTCGGGGGTCTTCTCGCCGGACTCCTCCGCTATCTTCTTGTAGCTCTTTTGCTTGGGTTGCTTGGGTTGCTTGGGTTGATGTCACATGGGGACTATGACATCGTAAGGGGGCGGGGTCACCATGTGACCAACCCATGTGACATATACCATGTGACACCGCCCCATTGTCACTATATAAGTGGCAGCGCAGGGCGGCTCTGGCATTCCGGCCGGAGAGAGCGACGTGTCAACATCTCCTGGAGAAGAAGAAGAAGAAGAAGAAGAAGAAGAAGAAGAACGGAAGGCGGCGGCGACAGAAGACCGGGCCACCGCCTGCAAAAGAGCTACAAGAAGGCGCGGTGGCCCGGCAGAAGAACCGAAGAGGGGGACAAGACCCCCGAAGTCGGGAGAAGAGGCCGGCGGCGGGGAGGAAGAAAGCCGGACTCCTCCGCTAGCAAAAGAGCTACAAGAAGATAGCGGAGGAGTCCGGCGAGAAGACCCCCGAAGACGGAAGACCCCCGGAGCTGTGCAATAAAATATTTTTTCCCTGTGTTGTGTTTTTTTTTGTACTTTATTTCACAGGTGAATGGGTAGGGGTACATTGCACCCCATACTCATTCACATAGGGTGGGGGGCCGGTATCCGGGGGCCCCCTTATTAAAGGGGGCTCCCGGATTCCGATAAGCCCCCCGCCCGCAGACCCCGACAACCAACGGCCAGGGTTGTCGGGAAGAGGCCCTTGTCCTCATCAACATGGGGACAAGGTGCTTTGGGGTGGGGGGGGCCGCGCGGCCCCCCCTTCCCCAAGGCACCCCCCATGTTGAGGGCACGCGGCCTGGTACGGCTTGGGAGGGGGGGCGCGCTCGCTTGCCCCCCTTTCCTGGCCGGCCGGGTAGCGTGCTCGGACAAGGGTCTGTTGTGGACTTTGGGGGAACCCCCACGCCGATTTTTTTCGGCGTTGGGGTTCCCCTTTAAGTCCATTCCAGGCGGTGGAGCCCGCGACGTCTCCTTCGCGGGCCCCGCCTACCTTGACACGCGCTCGAAATGAGCGGACTGTTGCCTCGTGTGTGGGCGAGTCCGCTCATTTCAAAAGTTGCGCGGACTTAGTACGACGAACAAAGTTTGCCGTATTTGTCCGCTCAAAAAGTGCCGTGTGTGGGCGTGTTCGTTCATTCAAAAGTTTGAGCGGACTGTTTGACGAACTTAGTTTCGGCAAACAGTCCCCGCGTGTGTACGCCGCCTCAGAGTTCCCTTTCACTGGGGGACTCTGCAGACTCTGATGTCAGACTTGATTCACCCCTATGCATTTTAAGTGCTTTTTGCATTTTGCAGATTTGCACTACAGCCTATTTTTAACATGGTTTCCTATGGAACATGTGACGGACTGGGGTTTATAGGGTCACAAAACAGACACCCCAAAGCAAAGTACATATTCATTTTTTTTTTATATTTCTAAACATCTCCCTTCTATTCTATTAATAACCAGTAGATGGCAGAGAAGGTACACAAACAGAGTCTATATAAGGCCACCCACCATGTGACTGGAAATTAAACTACTTCCAGCCATAAAGTTAGTGGTCATATCTCATGCTGTTTGTGTGATTCTTTGCAGGTATGTACTCTAAATTGTTCCTAATCTGTATTAACCTGTGATAGAAAGATTCCTAAACATCTTGAGCAGATGCAGAAAAAGTCTCAGCAGATTTTATGCTATAGTTTTGCTGTAATTAGAAGTTTAGAACAGCATGTGTCAGAAACAAGTGAAAAGTGCATAAGAACATGAAAATACTGCATTAGTCAGAACAAATGTCTATGATAAACACTAAACCTTTCTAAATAGGTATATTTAAACCTGATTTATTGAAAATTGCATAGATTTATAGAAGCACATGTTTTCTGTTATTTAATATAGAAAAACCTATTGTATGTAAAGCTTATGTATTGCATCATACAGACATGCAATGTGCACCATCTAGTGGTTAAAAAAGAGTACTACCATGAAAATATTTGTATTAAAGCAATGTATTGCCAGTATGATTATTGCACACTTAAAGTGTACCAGAGAGATAAAGATAATTATCTATAACACTGAATAACAGGGCTATATATGTTATTAAAATATAGTAATGTTCATTGTTGTAACTACGTTTTAAAATACTTTAGTTAAAATCTGTATTATATATATTGTTAATGGTTATAAACATGTGACTATAAAAATGTAAAAGATGTATTGTTATGTAAAATTAAACTACTTCCAGCCATAAAGTTAGTGGTCATATCTCATGCTGTTTGTGTGATTCTTTGCAGTCCACGCCAAGCTGATCACCTTATCTCATCGCGTCTACAATCATCGGCTCTCTTAATTCACATTTTGAGGCCGGTAACATTTTGGGGGCTCGTCCGGGATTCGTTGGGTTACCAGTGAGAGGGAAGTGCGAGACAAGCGTGAGCCTGCTACAGAGCTACAAGGAGAGTCGTGAGAGTCGTCTGCCTCGTGAGTGCAAGTCTTCAGATTGCAACAGAGATGGCGTCTCCTCATCGTGCGCTGATGTGGGATATCCGGAAACAAATTCATCTGCTTAATGAAGAACAGCTGCATAGCCTCGCTATTACGCTGGAAGATGAAAGAGACATGGACGTTCCATCAGTGACTGGTACCAACGAAATGGAACTTGTTGAATTTATTAAAGGCTACTTGAGAAGTGATCAGCTGGAAAAGTTGGAAGATCAAGGTATGTCTTACCTACTCATTATCCAAGACAAGATCAATGAACTAAAACTTAACAAGGAAAGTACACCAACTGTGGACATTGCAACCGCTGCAAAAAAAATAAGTAGTGGGACTGCAAGGACTGAACAGGTATCGGAGGTGGTGAGATTAACTGATGTTGTTGCTTTATTGCCACGTAGAGAATTTAAAATGCATGGTGGTGTAATTTCAGATCATGGTTCGGACATGAGTTACAGTAGCGTGTGCAGACAAATTGACGAGGGTCTAACAGAAAAATTCCCTGAATCTGAAATTATACGCACAGTGTTGAGAATAATCAAACCTGGTCATTTTAAAGATATGTTGACTGACAAAGATGATCTTACTGTTGCTGAATTGAAAAGGTTTTTGAAGTCACATATGAGAGAACGTAAGTGGTAATGAGTTATTTCAGGACCTTAGCAATGCTACCCAGCAAGAAAGAGAAACAGCACAACAATTTGTTTACAGGCTAGTGGGGTTAAAACAAAAAGTTCTGTCTACATCACAACATGATAGGCGAGAGCTTAGCTATGACAAAAAACTGGTGCAAGGCATATTCCTTCATACACTGTATCAGGGACTAAATGAGAAAAATTCTAATGTTAGACGAGATATCAAGCCTTATGTGTGTGATTTGACAGTAACGGATGACTTTATCATAGAGCAAGTCACCAGATCAGTTGATGAGGAAACAGAAAGGCAGAGACGCTTAAACAGTGCCCCTAAACATAAACCTCTTACTGTTCGTTCATCACAGACACCAGGGAATAGTGAAAAAGACACCTTGCAACAGAGAGTTGAGGGAGATGTTAAAGCAAATCACACTGCATTAATGAAACTAACAACACAGGTCTCTGCTCTCACAAAGAACCTGGAAAAGATGATGAAGCTAACTCCTCTTGTTGGAAACCAAATGAGTAAGCCACTAACCAATGTTCAAGTTCCAGATATAACTCACTGCAAGCCCAGGTGTGATGATTGCATTAAACGAGAGAGTCAGAACTGCTACCATTGTTTCTACTGTGGTTGGACAGGACACAGAGCGGTTGATTGCTTGAAGAAAAGAAGGCAGTCGGGAAACAACAGACGGTCACTGGGAAAGGGACAACCAGTGACCACCTCAAATGATCTGTCCCATGCTAAGGTAAACAGGGTATTCACCCACCGGTCAACTAGAACACTCCCAAAAGAGAATGGATTCTCCAAACAACACGTAGCACAATTAATTGGAGGAAAATGCCTACTGTCATGTCAGATGAATGGTGTACCGGTTGACATGTTGAGGGATACAGGAGCTCAGGTCAGCATTGTCGGGAAGACATGGTTAGAAAAGTTTCTACCCAGCGTCTCCATTAGGCACATACAAGATTTACTTTGCGATGACAACTTATCCATTACAGCTGCAAATGGTTCTATCATTCCATTCATCGGATGGATTGAAGTCTGCCTGGAATTCGAAAGTAGTGGACATGGAAACTCAGCCATTTATGTGCCAATGCTGGTGAGTGACTGCTCTAATGACAATCCAATTCTTGGGTTTAATGTTATCGAAGAATTGATCAGAGAAAACCGTGACCGACCAAACAGCACCCAGAACCTGACTATCTTGCTGAGTGAAGCTATGAAAGTAAGACAGAGTGTAGCGAATAACATTGTCAATGCTGTCAGTCAAGCAACTGACCCAGGAGAAATATTCGATAGTCGTATGGTCAAAGTGGGGAAGAAGGGACTCCAGATTAAAGGAGGCGAGCTCTGTGAAGTCAAATGCAGAATTAGAGCGTGGCCGAAAGGAGGAATCATGCCATTTGAACCACTTCCCGAATATCCAGTCGAGGAAGGACTTGAACTATTTCCTTCAGTGGTAGATGTGCCAAATGGGTTCTCTAAACTGGTGAAGATACCTATACTGAACCATACTCTACATGACATCTACCTTCCACCCAGAACAGTATTGGGTACCATTTCTCCAGCAGCTGAGATTCTACCATTGTCTCCAAACAAAGACGATGGAAAGGAAATTGATCAGAAGAAAAGGGTGTTTCATGTAAACCAGTTGAATCAAGTGGACACTGCAAATCAGCTACCCACTAACAAATCTGTTAAGTGGCACCCACCTGTCAATTTGGAATATCTCTCAGAAGAAGAACAGGAGATAGCGAGACAAATGTTATATGATGAATCAGATGTCTTTGCTCGAGATGAGGGAGACATAGGATGCATCCCTAACCTGAAACTGAGGATAAATCTGAAAGATGAAACTCCTGTCCAGAAACGCTACAATTCGATACCGAAACCCCTATACAAAGAAGTGAAAGAATATATCCAAAACCTTCTTGACCGAGGTTGGGTAACAAAATCTTCTTCCGCATACTCATCATCAGTTGTTTGTGTTCGAAAGAAGGACAGTAGCCTACGACTATGTGTTGACTTTAGGGAGTTAAACCGAAAGACTATCCCAGATAGACATCCACTACCCAGAATACAAGATCTGCTGGATAGCTTAGGAGGATTTACGTGGTTCTCAATCCTGGACCAGGGTAGTGCGTATCATCAAGGCTTTGTGCATGAAGACTCCAGACATCTGACGGCTTTCAGCACCCCCTGGGGACTCCTGGAGTGGAACCGTATTCCATTTGGATTAACGAATGCCCCAGCAGCTTTTCAGAGATGCATGGAGAATGTATTAGAGGGCATCAGAGACAAATGTTGTTCTCCATACTTGGATGACGTACTTTGCTACTCCAAAACTTTTCAGGAGCATGTCAATGATATTAGGCAAGTGCTTAGTCGAATGCGTGAGCATGGTATCAAACTTAGACTGAAGAAGTGTGAACTCTTTAAACTACAGATTCGATACCTTGGACGAATGGTGTCAGAAGAAGGCATAAAAATTGACCCAAAAGATCTTGAAGCGGTATTACATTTGAAAAGGAAAGAACCAAAAACAGTGGGAGGAGTCAGATCTTTGTTAGGATTCCTGAGCTACTACAGGTCCTTCATTCAAGATTTCTCTCGACTTGCTAAACCACTGTATGAACTTTTGCAGAACACTGAGAAAGAATCTGCTACATCCATCCCCAAAAACAATCGGATGGAATCTATGAAGAAAAACGGGAACAAAGCACAAGTGCCATCTAAAACACCGATTCAATGGACACCCAAACATCAAGCTGTAGTATCCAGACTGGTGGACATGCTAACCAATCCTCCAATTCTAGCATACCCTGATTTTGACTTACCCTTCGTCTTACACACTGATGCTTCCAATGAAGGCCTAGGTGCTGTACTATACCAACGACAAGGAGAAAAACTTCGTGTTATTGGGTTTGGCTCCAGAACATTGACTCCAGCAGAGCGCAATTACCATCTTCGCTCTGGTAAACTTGAGTTTTTAGCTCTCAAGTGGGCAGTCTGTGACAAATTCAGAGATTACTTGTACTACGCTCCAACATTCACCGTTTATACAGACAACAACCCATTGACATATGTATTGAGTACTGCCAGATTGAATGCTGTGGGTCATCGCTGGGTTGGCGAGTTGTCCGATTTCCACTTCGATATCAAGTACAGGCCAGGTAAACAGAATGCAGACGCAGATACACTGTCACGATTTCCGGTGGAACTCACGAAGAATCTGAGTGAGTACACAGAGCTTGTACCATCTGAGGTTGTGTCAGCTATGTGGCAAGGGAGAAAAGCTGTTGACGAAGAAGAGGCATTATGGGTGGCTTCATTGACTCTTCACTCAGAAAGTGATGTGGCCGAAGAATTGCTGAAAGGACAGACAATCTGCCCAATGACTCAGGAGAATATCAGAGCATTACAACAAGACGATACCAACATTAGAGAAGTGGTCTGGCTTAAGGAGAACGACTGGATTCCAAACCACAAAGAAAAGGAGAGTATGACCAGCAAAACAAGACGTTTGATACATGAATGGAATAAACTCAGAGTCGATAAAGGAATCCTCTACCGACATTCTGGAACCCGAAAACAGCTAGTTCTACCAGAAAAGTTAAAACCATTGGTCTTAAGAAATATTCATGATGACATGGGTCACATTGGTACTGACAAGGTAACCCACCTAGCACGTGAACGATTTTACTGGCCATTTATGCAAAAAGACATTGATGAATATGTGCTGAAGAAGTGCAGCTGCATCAAACAAAAGCGTCCAAATATCACAGAAAGAGCACCTATGGGTTCGATTACTACCAGTTCACCTTTGGAGTTAGTATCCATTGATTATCTTCACTTGGAGAAAAGCAAAGGAGGATATGAGTATATACTTGTAATAGTTGACCATTTCACACGCGTTGCACAAGCGTATCCAACTAAGAACAAATCTGGAAAAACGGCGGCAGAAAAGATCTTTCAAGATTTCATACCACGTTTTGGCTATCCAGAGAAACTCCACCATGACCAAGGAAGAGAATTTGAAAACAACTTATTTCAGACATTGCAACGATTGGCAGGGATTTCTCATTCAAGAACTACTCCATACCATCCACAGGGTAACCCAGTGGAGAGACTGAACCGTACTTTGTTACAGATGCTTCGCACCTTAGAGGAAGAGAAAAAGTCAGATTGGAAAGAACATCTTCCACATATGGTTCATGCATATAATTGCACCAGGCATGAAGCCACAGGATACTCGCCATTCTTTCTATTGTATGGAAGATCTCCTCGTTTGCCAATTGACCTAATGCTCAACCTAAATTTGGAAAAGGAATCAGAAAGTCAACCAATATTTACTCAGAAATGGGCATCTAGAATGCAAGAAGCTTACAAAATCGCATCCGAGAATAGCAAAAAATCATCTGCTAAAGGGAAGAAGTACTATGACAAAAAGATAAAAGGAGCACCTCTTCAACCGGGTGATCGGGTCTTAGTACGAAATCTCTCTGAAAGAGGAGGACCTGGTAAACTTCGTTCATACTGGGAAGAATCAGTACACAAAGTGGTAGAAAGAATCAAAGATGGGCCTGTGTACAAAATTCAGCCTGAAAGTGGTAAAAGGACTATTCGAGTACTGCACAGAAATCTTTTACTACCAGTAAATGACCTACCAATTGAAGGACACATTCCAAGAGTACCAATGAAACAAAGGCAATCAAGTAACAGAAAGGATACCAGAATGGATGTGGACCAGGAGGAGGAATGTTCAGATGAAGAAAGATGGTATTATCCTTATATACCAGAGACTACAGAAAGTCATGATTGTGTTGTGTCTCAACCAAACTCTCAAAACGTACAGAAAATTCCATTAAGAGTTTCTGCTGAAGAGTTCTATCCTACAACTACCACACCCAATCTTGAACAAGAAAAAGATGATGGAACAGTAGTTGGCGACCAAATCTGGGCTACAGACATGGTGGGACTAGACACTGCAGAATTACCCTCATTAAGTCAAGACTTACCTGTGAACCAAGATATGCAAATGGAGAATGATGTTGATGGAGAAGACTCAACTCCTGTCAGAAGATCTACCAGACAAGTTAAGCCTAAAGAGATCTTTACGTATGACACACTAGATCAGCCAAGATACATACCAAGTCAGATTCACACCATACAAACTCCTACAATGCTAGCTACTCCCATGACATGCCAGGTAGTTAACGTAGCTCCTTGGTGGCAACAAGTACCTATTTGGGTTACTTAAATCACTAAATAGTGTTCAGATACCAATTGAGTTTAATGTCGGGAGCCATTAACTGAAGGAGGGGAGAGTGTGACGGACTGGGGTTTATAGGGTCACAAAACAGACACCCCAAAGCAAAGTACATATTCATTTTTTTTTATATTTCTAAACATCTCCCTTCTATTCTATTAATAACCAGTAGATGGCAGAGAAGGTACACAAACAGAGTCTATATAAGGCCACCCACCATGTGACTGGAAATTAAACTACTTCCAGCCATAAAGTTAGTGGTCATATCTCATGCTGTTTGTGTGATTCTTTGCAGGTATGTACTCTAAATTGTTCCTAATCTGTATTAACCTGTGATAGAAAGATTCCTAAACATCTTGAGCAGATGCAGAAAAAGTCTCAGCAGATTTTATGCTATAGTTTTGCTGTAATTAGAAGTTTAGAACAGCATGTGTCAGAAACAAGTGAAAAGTGCATAAGAACATGAAAATACTGCATTAGTCAGAACAAATGTCTATGATAAACACTAAACCTTTCTAAATAGGTATATTTAAACCTGATTTATTGAAAATTGCATAGATTTATAGAAGCACATGTTTTCTGTTATTTAATATAGAAAAACCTATTGTATGTAAAGCTTATGTATTGCATCATACAGACATGCAATGTGCACCATCTAGTGGTTAAAAAAGAGTACTACCATGAAAATATTTGTATTAAAGCAATGTATTGCCAGTATGATTATTGCACACTTAGGCCGCGTACACACGCGCGGACTGTTCGCCCAACCTTGTTCGGCAAACAGTTTGTCAAACAGTCCGCTCAAAATTTGCATGAGCGGACTTGCCCACACACGAGCGGACTGTTTGACGAACAAGGTTGGGCAAACAGTTCGCTCAACTTTTGAAATGAACGGACTCGCCCACGTAAGGAGGAGGCAAATCCGCCCATTTCGAGCGCGTGTACAGGTAGGCGGGGCCCGCGAAGGAGACGTCGCGGGCTCCGCCGCCTGGAATGGGCTTAAAGGGGAACCCCAACGCCGAAAAAAATCGGCGTGGGGGTTCCCCCCAAGTCCACACCAGACCCTTGTCCGAGCACGCTACCCGGCCGGCCAGGAAAGGGGGGCGAGCGAGCGCGCCCCCCCTCCTGAGCCGTACCAGGCCGCGTGCCCTCAACATGGGGGGGTGCCTTGGGGAAGGGGGGGGCCGCGCGGCCCCCCCACCCCAAAGCACCTTGTCCCCATGTTGATGAGGACAAGGGCCTCTTCCCGACAACCCTGGCCGTTGGTTGTCGGGGTCTGCGGGCGGGGGGCTTATCGGAATCCGGGAGCCCCCTTTAAGAAGGGGGCCCCCGGATACCGGCCCCCCACCCTATGTGAATGAGTATGGGGTACAATGTACCCCTACCCATTCACCTGTGAAATAAAGTACAAATAAAAACACAACACAGGGGGAAAAAATATTTTATTGCACAGCCGGGGGTCTTCCGTCTTCGGGGGTCTTCTCGCCGGACTCCTCCGCTATGTGTGTGTAGCTCTTTTGCCAGCGGAGGAGTCCGGCTTTCTTCCTCCCCGCCGCCGGCCTCTTCTCCCGACTTCGGGGGTCTTGTCCCCCTCTTCGGTTCTTCTGCCGGGCCACCGCGCCTGGTCCGGTGGCCCGGTCTTCTGTCGCCGTCTTCCGTTCTTCTGTCGCCGCCTTCGGTTCTTCTGCCGGGCCACCGCGCCTTCTTGTAGCTCTTTTACAGGCGGTGGCCCGGTCTTCTGTCGCCGTCGCCGCCTTCCGTTCTTGTTCTTCTTCTTGTTCTTCTTGTTCTTCTCCAGGCGATGTTGACTCGACGAGCTCTCCGGCCGGAATGCCGGGGACGCGCTGTGCGGTCACTTATATAGTGACAATGGGGCGGGGTCACATGGTATATGTCACATGGGTTGGTCACATGGGTTGATGTCACATGGGGACTATGACATCGTAAGGGGGCGGGGTCACCATGTGACATCAACCCATGTGACATATACCATGTGACCCCGCCCCATTGTCACTATATAAGTCACAGCGCAGGGCGGCTCTGGCATTCCGGCCGGAGGGAGCGACGTGTCAACATCGCCTGGAGAAGAACAAGAAGAACAAGAAGAAGAACACGAACGGAAGGCGGCGACGGCGACAGAAGACCGGGCCACCGCCTGTAAAAGAGCTACAAGAAGGCGCGGTGGCCCGGCAGAAGAACCGAAGGCGGCGACAGAAGAACGGAAGACGGCGACAGAAGACCGGGCCACCGGACCAGGCGCGGTGGCCCGGCAGAAGAACCGAAGAGGGGGACAAGACCCCCGAAGTCGGGAGAAGAGGCCGGCGGCGGGGAGGAAGAAAGCCGGACTCCTCCGCTGGCAAAAGAGCTACACACACATAGCGGAGGAGTCCGGCGAGAAGACCCCCGAAGACGGAAGACCCCCGGCTGTGCAATAAAATATTTTTTCCCCCTGTGTTGTGTTTTTATTTGTACTTTATTTCACAGGTGAATGGGTAGGGGTACATTGTACCCCATACTCATTCACATAGGGTGGGGGGCCGGTATCCGGGGGCCCCCTTCTTAAAGGGGGCTCCCGGATTCCGATAAGCCCCCCGCCCGCAGACCCCGACAACCAACGGCCAGGGTTGTCGGGAAGAGGCCCTTGTCCTCATCAACATGGGGACAAGGTGCTTTGGGGTGGGGGGGCCGCGCGGCCCCCCCCTTCCCCAAGGCACCCCCCCATGTTGAGGGCACGCGGCCTGGTACGGCTCAGGAGGGGGGGCGCGCTCGCTCGCCCCCCTTTCCTGGCCGGCCGGGTAGCGTGCTCGGACAAGGGTCTGGTGTGGACTTGGGGGGAACCCCCACGCCGATTTTTTTCGGCGTTGGGGTTCCCCTTTAAGCCCATTCCAGGCGGCGGAGCCCGCGACGTCTCCTTCGCGGGCCCCGCCTACCTGTACACGCGCTCGAAATGGGCGGACTTTCCGAGCGGGAACAGTCCGCTCATTTCGAAAGTACAGCGGACAGGCCCACACACGGGCGGACTGTTCGCTCAAACACAGTTTCAGCGGACAGTTTTTCGGAATTTCCGAAAACTTTGTCCGTCCAACTGTCCGCTGAAACTGTCCGCTGAAAGCCCACACACGAGCGGACTGTCCGCCCAAACACTGTTCAGCGGACAAGGTTGGGCGAACAGTCCGCCCGTGTGTACGCGGCCTTAAAGTGTACCAGAGAGATAAAGATAATTATCTATAACACTGAATAACAGGGATATATATGTTATTAAAATATAGTAATGTTCATTGTTGTAACTACGTTTTAAAATACTTTAGTTAAAATCTGTATTATATATATTGTTAATGGTTATAAACATGTGACTATAAAAATGTAAAAGATGTATTGTTATGTAAAATTAAACTACTTCCAGCCATAAAGTTAGTGGTCATATCTCATGCTGTTTGTGTGATTCTTTGCAGTCCACGCCAAGCTGATCACCTTATCTCATCGCGTCTACAATCATCGGCTCTCTTAATTCACATTTTGAGGCCGGTAACAAACACGTTCTGTAGAGCAAATCTGCAAAATGCAAAAAACACTAAAAATGCATCGGTGTGAATCAAGCCTAAGGGAGAACTCTGGCCTCTAACATAAGAGATGCTCTGGGGACCCTGATTTAAGGGGGAACACTAAGAACTCTACTGGGAGAAGACTCTGATGTAAGGGGAAACCCTGTGGCCTCTGGTGTAACATAAGGGATGCTCTGGGAACCCTGATTTAAGGGGGAACACTGAGAACCTCTGACATGGAGAAGACTCTGATGTAAGGGGGAACACTGTTGCCTCTGGTGTAAAGGGGAACACTGATGAAAGGGGTGCTCTGAGAACCCTGATTTGCCTTAGTGTACTTAGAGGCAGGAGAGAGAAGGAGGAGACTTCAGTCACAGACAGGGATGGATGGTATCTGAGGCTGCTGGATTCAAATTTGTGGCCCCAACTTTCTTTTTCTGAAGCACAGCGCCGGGGTTTGAAGTGTGTGCAGACACAGAGGGGTGGGGGGGGGGGGGAGAGGTGCAGATTGAGCCCTCTCTCCTCTCCTATCTGTGTGTGTTTGGAGGGGGGGGATGTTAGTGCTGGCTTCGGGCAGTGTGAAAGAGTGCAACAGACACCCTCAGCTTAGACAACTGCAGCCAGCAACCCTGCTGGAAGCCATAGTCCAGTCTATATAATGTGTCCAGGTTTCAGGCGGTCTGAAACCCGGACGCATGATTCCAAACCTGAACTGTCTGGGTGAATCCTGGACAGTTGGCAACCCTATTTGTGATATGTATATATACACAATATGGTAGAAAGTGTAGTGCTAAATCTGAACTGACCTTCTCACTGTGGTGAAATCAGATATTACTCACCTAATACTTGTAAAATAGTTGTAGTGAAGAAGGTCCCTTCAGCATGTGACATCTCACAGGTATAATTTCCTCCATCAGATATCTGAGTGTTCTGGATGGTCAGTGTTATATTGGTAAGTGTCATTCTTGTATTGCAGTTGTTGTTTATCTGGAGTCCTCTTTTGGCAAGGTTAGCATATGAGGATAAACACGAAGAATTATTAATGTGATGGATCTTCCATATAACTCCCGTTATTATTTCATCTCCAAGATCCTCTCCACATTGTAGAACTGTAGAATTGCCTTTTCTCCCCACCACAACATCTGGAATCAGAAGAATCAAAAGTTTTTTTGTTAGCACGCTGTTTATTGACCTTGAAAGTCTTGCATTATGTATTATCACCGGGACTCTTTACAATTAGGCAGGTCGATTTTGGTCTAATATTTATTTACAGTACATATACAAAGTCTTTTTTAGCAGACAGTGCTGGAACCTTATCTGACATTAAAATGTGGATTGTCATTCTCAGTCTGGAAATGCTAATTACCTGGCTGTCATGCTCACCCTTTTCTATATTTTCAGTTACTGACTCGTAACAAAATCATATATGATCACTTCTGACTTTCCTTACATTCCTGCTCCAGGACTACTTATATTTCAAATGCAAACCCCCCCCAAAAAAAAAAACGGTTGATCCTGCCAGAAACATGGAGGCACCCTGTGTATTGTACACTCAAGCAGTCAAATAAGCCCTCTCAGTTCTTATCTTATGCCCCGTACACACGAGCGGATTTTCCGTCAGAAAAATCTTGGATGGTTTTTCCAACGGAATTCCGCTCAAGCTTGTCTTGCATACACACGGTCACACAAAAGTTTGCTGGACTTTCCACCGTCAACAACGCGGTGACGTATAACACTAGAACGAGCCGCGAAAATGAAGTTCAATGATTTCGAGCATGCGTCAAATTGTTTATAAGCATGCGTAGGAATTTTGCGCATCGGAATTGCTACAGATGATCGGAAATTTACGATTAGAACTTTTTCCGTCTGAAAAATTGAGAACCTGCTCTCAATCTTTTGCTGGTGGGAATTCAGCCAGCAAAAGTCTGATGGAGTGTACACACCATTGCATTTTCCAACCAAAAGCTCTCATCGGTCTTTTGCTGGCTGAATGTCCGATCGTCTGTACGCGGCATAAGACTACAAAATCACCTCCCCCTAAGTGGGATATAACACACACTTGCTCATTGCTTAGTCTGACATATGCTATGGAGGAGGGGAGGTGCCTGACTGTCATGGGTTTTGCACTTATGAATATGGTTTGCTGAATTCATGTTTTTTGGGGGAGTTGTTACCCCAAAACTTTTTAATGGATTTGTAATAAAGCATTTTTTAAACAAAATAATATTACGTTGGTGTATTACTCTGGCAGAAGAATTCAACACCCTAAAAGTTCCAAGGTTACTATATAACATTTTTTTTTTTCTATGCAATTAGGGGACGTGGTGTTGATTAATACAGCTGGAAACATTTATATGATATTTCCTCTTACTTCCTGTTATGTCTCTGGGACAGGAAAGGGAAACACTTTTTTTTTACTCTGTCCAGATAAAAATAAAACTTTTGGTTTTATATACACTTTAAATACAGTACATACTCTGTTTTTTTATAGCAGTAATCTCCCTGCCCCCACCCTCCTCTCCTCACCCCCAATATAAAGCTCTCACCTGCGGAGGATACATCCCGGTATAGAAGCAGCAGGACCGCCAGAAGATACATTGTCTGCAGGTGAGATGAAGACACTGAAAAGGAGAAATGTGCTATGACAATGTCACCGATACTCACAGCTATTAACAGAATCACACATCCTGTATGTCTAATGGCGTTCTTGGAACTTACATATTGTGGCCAAACAGTGGTCACTAGCAAACCCATCAAGAAAACGCTACAAATTTAATTTGAGAAAATATTTTTGTTTTACACTAAGGGGTGTAACTATACAAAAAATACTGCAGGGCTATTTATCCTTCAAAACCACTTGTGGATTTGTTGTGTGTAAATGGGGGAAAAAAATCAACTGTTGCAAGGCTATTTTCTTGTACAATTGAATGCTATTAAGGCTTCATGCACACGAGACGCCGGTGAAAACTCTGCTCAAAAAAAGCTGAAACGCCCGTTTAGCCGCGTTTGCATGCCGTGTTTAGCTGCGTTTAGCTGCATTTGCGTTTATAAGCTTTTATAAAGATAACATCATGTAGACCCTCCCCAAGCTCTCAAAGCATGTTTTTTTTTCACTATTTCTGCCATATGGGATTTGTCCCATAATTGCATGTGATTCTGAATTACTTCAATTAATTGGTTTTGGATTACATCGGAAGTCATTTTCAGAGATGTGTCTTCCAAGATGATCAACTTGCTAATCACAATCCAAGGTGTGGACAAGCCTAGCTTGGGGGAAGGGGGGTGGCTTGTGGAAAAAAGTTTCAGTTTCATGAAGGATGGGTGTTCAACATGGAAACATGGTGGGGGGTTGGGGCTGACTAGACATTGGTATGCAGGTTTTTCTATGTGAAAAAAAGACAATGCTATAGTTTGGCCAGACTAAGTGGAGTCACTGATTAGATTACAAATTGGATGAGGGTTTGGGGCAAAGAAGTGGAGGCATTCCTCATTGTCCAAGCTACTGGAAACACTAGAGATTTTATGGGATTGTATCACAAAGTAAATACACTCTATGAGTTATATAAAGTAATTACAACATTTTTTTTAAACTTTTTTTTATTGTTTTCTATGGTTTTCCATCATATTTCTGAGTTTTCAGGTCCAAAAAATTGGGTTCCTTTCAAAAACGCTTATAAACACAAACGCGGGTGCCGCGTTTAGCCGCGTTTTGCGTCTGAAACGTGGAAATTTTTGTGTCTGAACCCATTTTTTTGCTTTTGGAAAAACGAGGTTAAACGCACCTGCATAAAAACAGAAAAAAACTAGAGTGTGTACATGGACACATAGGATAACATTGAATAAGTTCAGAGGAAGTTGAGAAAAGTGTCCAACTGCCTCTGAACACGCGTTTAACAGCGTCTCGTGTGCATGAGGCCTAATTCATAAAAAATAGAGTGAATCAGAAAAATACAGCATTATGGCCACTAGATGGAGCTGGTGATCCTAGGAAATGAATAATTATTTACTATTGTCATCAGCTGCATCTGTTGAACAAAATGCAATATTTTCCCGAGTGCTCGAAGGAAGGAGTTCATTTTCTGGGAGTATTCGAATGGGTTGCTGTTTCAACAAGCTTCTTAGGATATAATCTGGAGCCTCCAGAAAACAATAAAAAAAAGTTTTAAAAAAATGTTGTAATTACTTTATATAATTCATAGAGTGTATTTACTTTGTGATACAATCCCATAAAATCTCTAGTGTTTCCAGTAGCTTGGACAATGAGGAATGCCTCCACTTCTTTGCCCCAAACCCTCATCCAATTTCTAATCTAATCAGTGACTCCACCTAGTCTGGCCAAACCATAGCATTGTCTTTTTTTCACATAGAAAAACCTGCATACCAATGTCTAGTCAGCCCCAACCCCCCACCATGTTTCCATGTTGAACACCCATCCTTCATGAAACTGAAACTTTTTTCCATATGTGCCTGTTATAGGTTACCCACTTCCTTGTACTCGCCCCCCCCCCCCCCCCTCAGGATCTGGGCCTCTTCCCTTTATATCACACAGGAGGGAGGCTGGACCCCAGAGGAAAACCAGCAAACACACAAGGAAAGCTGGCACGAGCATTAACCCCTTTCTCCCATTCCGGGCAGCTAGGTGGACAGACTAACCAAGAGTAGGCAATGTGCCTACATTACCATGGCATATGTGTGGGGTCATTATCCCCCCTTTCTCCCTGGTGCCTCATTCAGAAATGTGGGAGCCGGGTGCTAGTGAAGGGGTCAAGCTTAACACCCCTTCACCACCAGAGTAGCCAACACCCATACCAAGTCACCATTCCCCTGGCTGGTTGGCTGCCACAATAACATAGTTGTCCCTAGTTTCAGCAATACAGCCATAACTAGACAGCAGACCCATACTGGACTCTATGTGTAGTGTCTACTTTAACCTAAGTGCCCTTACTTACAAGTCCTGGTTCTCTGAATATGCCATGCAATACATCACTTAGGAGAAAGAGTTCAGACCAAGCAGTAACCAGAACTTTACTGAAGTAAGGCAGATATACAGGACCAGTTCTTGTAGGCAACTTCTTATGTATAATCCCATACAGAAGTGCTCTAATGCACATAGGGTAATCATAAATGCATAACAGCATAGTCCATTAGAAGCATAGTCCATAATCAGCAAATTATCCAAAAGAGGTAGCACAGAGTCCATGTTTGGCAAAGATCCTTACAAGGCTATCAGTCTATGATTTGTAGTTACATAGTTAGTAGGGTTGAATAAAGACACCGGTCCATCCAGTTCATCCATTTCACACTCACATCGGTCCCTACCCTGAAAGAGCCCACAATCCAAGGTCCCCATTCGTATACTAGGGTCAATTTACCTACCTGCATGTCTTCGGAGTGTGGGAAGAAACCGGAGGAAACCCACACAGGCACAGGGAGAACATACAAACTCCAGGCAGGTAGTGTTATGGTTGGGATTCAAACCAGCAACCCTTCTTACTGCTAGGCGAGAGTGCTAACCACTACACCACTGTGCCGCCCGGTTAAGAGTCCTCAGGCTCCCAGTCCCTCAGGGAGCCCCGACTGGCCCCTGCAGCTGGGAGAGCCATCTGGCACCATAACAGCCAACAACTTGTCAGTATTTACAGACACTCATGGACATCACTGGACAGAGAGGGACCATAGGATTATTTCCCTTAACTGAACGGCCTGAGGAAAGAGGATTGGCGTCATCCTGTGGCCAATCTGGGATCGTTTCCCCTGTCTACCATATGTGGCCTCTAGCCTGCATGACCTTCCATAATAGAGGGTCCAGGCTCTTTGGGAAGAGTCCATTTCTAATTGTGCTGGTGTATTCACCCAGTGGAGGGATTCTGATTTATCAAGAATACAAGATTTTTCACTTAATTTGACACATGTGGAATCCATGGTCTGTTTGAGAGACTACCGACACTTGGGCTTGTTTGTTTTACACAAGTTTTGTTTTTATTAGCGCAACGCATTTATTGCATAGTATTTCCAGCAGCTTTCTCCTAGGGCACTGAAGGGTCCCCTTTTATGTGGATCTTTGGAAAATTGATGGGAAAATCTAGCCAATCAGTCCATCAAATCCACCACACATTAACATTGTAACAGTTTCACAGGAAAGACAGCAGACTTGACACAGATAACCCCAGAACATGAGGGTCAGGACAGAAAAAACATTAACCCTTCTGTAGGCACCTGCCTGCAACAGTACCCTTCCATACCCCCGTCTTCAGGATGATGCACCCCGCTATAGGAGCAGCAAGAAGGCCAGAAGATGCATTGTTTGCACATGGAGATAAGAGAAGCATACCATGACAATGTCCCCAGGTATTCACTGTTAAAAATATACTACATTTTTAGCAAACTATTTAAAATACACTTCCTATGTACTTGCCTTCCTCAGAACTGAGCAAGGAGGTAACTTGAAAGAATGGGGAAACATTACAGAACGATTGCAGTTCAATGTGAAAAAAGGGCGAGGGGAGTTACAATAGAATAGCTTTTCATAATAAGTGTCCCTTTGTACTTATGGAAATAAGAGCAGACTCTGAAGGACATTTTCTCTTTGTTAAGGGCAGGGTACAGGGCCAATGTTATACATTTGCTACTATATGTGATCCCAATAATTGCACTGTTGCTTTTTTATCTAAAACCCTGGATGTTGCAGGTGAGTCATCTGTACACAACAATAGGGCAGAGCTGGACAGCATTAGTCCCAGCACTTCACACTGAGATGTAGGGACACAGCACAGGACTAAAACTTCAAGGGACAAGGGAATTTAAACTGAGAAAGTTGGCAAGTATGAGGCAGCTGCTTTGGGCCCCACAACAATGACAGGGCCCAGGGCAGCTGCCCCTTTTGCCCTGCCTTAAAGATGGCCCTGCACCTTGCTGGATCCTTTCCCTGTACGGCTGTCCTCCTATTGAACCCTCTGAGTCTGCCTTTTAACATTGCAACTACTTAAGGTGTCCTGGCCCCAACTCTCTTTCCCTTGCAAAATATAAAATGACGGTTAAAAGAAATAAAACCTATTTTGCATTCAAGAAGGGTCTGGCGCCCAATTACTTTTACCACCTTTGCACCCACTATGTCTCACAAAATAGGACAGAGTGATCCTGTGCTGAGCCCATAGAGACTATCTGCTGTGAGATACTGTGTTGAGAGAGCTGCTGGGAACTGGGTACAATTCCACCAGAGGGCCATGTATATATATATATATATCTGTCTTGTATATATATTTGGTTGATAAGCTTGAGATTGTGAGACGAATTTCCTTAATTAGTTCTGAGTCAGCGTACATCAAAATGTGTGTTTTATGTTTTATTGTACACACTAAAGTAGAAAATAATACTTACAAAAATAGTACAATGATAAAATTCTAGTATAGTTCATTCGTTTTAAAATATAGAAGAATTCTTAGCATTAAAACATGTATTCTATTGTTCTAAAATGGCAGAATAACCCTTTGTATGCTGAAGAATAGCTGAAAGTCTGTGTGCTGAGATGTATGATGTATTCAGAGCCAAGAGACCGTCCTTCCAACCAGCTTTTGCTTATATAAACCAAAGCTTCTAAATTTGCGCCAAAAGAATAAACCCTCCTTCACAAGGGTGTGGGCTAAAGAGTGGTTACCATAGCTATTTACCATCTGGTATCAATCATACATAGCTGACCATTCTATTGACAGGAAGTGGGGGGGAAGGGAATAACTTAAGACTCTAAACAAAATATCAGTTACATACAGGAATATGTCTTTAAAAGCATATATAAGATTTACAATATTCATCAAAATCCTGACAAGTTTTAAATGTTTACTTTTTCAATTTCAGCATGTCACCATCTGGAGATATTAATCCAAAGCTATCATACACACAATTATTGAGAATTCATATTCTAAATAAAGTATAATAAAGCAAATTAAAATTTAAATATTAAGAATATAACATTCCCCTCTGAAATATGAATACTATCATATTTTTCAGATATAAATCCATTCAAAACATTCATGTCTCATTCAAGCAGACTTTGATTCAATAACTCTAAATGTTCTGTCATGTGTAACTGAATCTGTAACTCCAAAACCCATTCTCCTTTTAATCCTTTCATCTCCTTTCTTAATTTCACTTCTAATTTGATAATATCATTTTTTCATTCTAAACATCAAACATAACTGGAATATAAGAAATAACATAATAATAATAAAAATAATTACAATAGGATGTGATTAAATATTTCCTGCTGTTGAAGTTATTGACGTTTTTCCCCAAATTGATACACTATTACTAAATTTTTTCCACCAATTACTTCCTGAAAATTCTGACCATTGATGTGATATTTCTTGCAAATTACCTTGTTCATGTTTAAACAATACTTCTGCATTTTGCAATTCCTTAGCCAAAGCTATTAATAAACCTTGATCCTTTTGAATTATATTTGCCCATTTTTCCCATGGAAATTCATTTATTTGGGAAATATTATACTGTGTAGGAAGAGCGCTAATATTTTTCATAAACATATTTGTTAAATTTGTTCTCAACTCATTAATACTTATTGCAACAATGTCTCTTTCTATACAATACAAACCTTGATTTAGGTTTTCTGTATTTGTACAAGAAGAGAAAATGTTTTAACCCTTTCTGTATCTGACATAATCTGAAAACAAACCTTCTTTTTATCTACACGAGTAATTAATTCAGAAATTGTTTAAACTTTTTCTATTCTTGCTGAACATAATGTGTGATTATGATAACAAGAATGAAATATACTTTTATCTTGATAAGGTAAAATGATAACTTTAGACTGGAATTGTAAACATGATGACAGATCTAATTGTTCTAATTCAGAATTTTCATTGTTAAATACAAAATCTATATACTGTAATTTATTTTATAATAATTGTGTATTGCTGACAGGTAATCCCAAAACAGTGATTGGAACCAAAATTTGTTCTTTTCCAGCTATTGGAATCATAGAAGAACTATAACATATGTCCTGTTTGCATCCTATCCATTTATTTACCCATAAATCTGTATGATTTATAGCATATAAATATTCTATGGGAACTACTGTAAAATGCCAAGAGGAGTTATTCCACTCTGAAATGCTTGCGCAATTATTAAAAAATTAGTGGAATATTCATTTTGGACCTCTAAGCATGCTCTGGCTATATGAGAATGTTGTTCACTTATCATCAAATCAAGAGTAATATTTTGAAGATGTAAAATAGATGGACCCATTATATTAGCAGTTTTAATTACCATATTTTCTAAAATCTGATTTAAATGTCTTTGTATTTTAATGCCATTAATTCCCACTAAACCAGCGATTTCTAGATCAGACTTTAAAGTATTAGTATTAATATCAATACTATTTGTTATACTCCCGATTGTGCCAATCCCTCCTAAAATACCTTCAACAATACCACGCTTATTTCTGTTATAATTTCTATTACTAATTCCAAACCATCTCTCAATACCCAATTCCATATTAACCAAATGTCCTTGACATTGTGGAAACCTTGTAGAAATTTTCCATTCTGAAACATTAAAATTCCACAAAATAATGACAAACTTTCCCTCTCTCAAAAGAGTTCTGGATTGGAAATGGTTAATCTGAAAAGGACTTGCAGAGAAACTTTTCTTATTAACACATGGAGTTTTCCTTCGAGACATAATAATAACACTTGCCTTAGCACATTTCACCGGATAATTTCCTATTGATATGCAACATTCATATATAACAGTATCATTCAAAGATGTATGAATTAGTAAAAATGCGGCGCTACCAAAACATTGCTAAATAAAATCCATGTGTAATAATCTCAAAATAAATGTGAAAATATTATCCACTAAATATAAATGCAATAGGTAATGGATTAAATTCAAAATTCAACAAATATACGTGAATGCAATAAATGTGCAAAGATAGTGAATAGAAATCCGTAAAAAAATATTCAGACACCTAAATAATCCACATAGACAATCCAGATGAAAACAAACATAATAGAATATCCATATGAAAATATAAAAAACAATAGTGAGATAAACGTGCAAAATTAATAAATAATTAGTCCATGATTAAAGTGCATTAGTGACTGATGCCATTGCAAAATAAATGGATAAAGTTCATGCAAAAAGATGTGATCAGATGATTCCCACAAGTGACAAATCACTGCAAACTTCAGTGCTTAATGGGTGCACCAACTATTTCCCCCAGCCTCTCACCTCCAATATCTGGTATACAGGCACTGTATAAAAGGGTAACTGCTGGCTTCTATTTCGTTCACACTGCTTCACCGCTGATTAAGTTTTCACTGTGAGGCTATATATTACTTGCCCTCCCAATAGCTCCAGGGTATCCAGACCATAAAGGGTAAAAGAACACAGAGGGCTCTCATGTGCAGTAACTTCGCTATTTTATTGAGAACAACAGTAAAATCCACACTTACATTTAAGATAACAGCAGAGTGTGCAGCAGACGCGGACTTCCGGTTTCGGCCGAAAACCGGAAGTGATGGGTCCGACACCAAATTCCTTCCCTGACGCGTTGCGTTACAGAACGTAACTTTTTCAAAGGGTGATAGGAAGTAGGTGTCATGGGTATTTATATGCGACGAGCGCCGTCGCCATATTAACTCAGGGCGGCAGCGCTATTTTCAACCAGTAATACAGTGGCCATAGCATCCACAATCCATATATTCCACTGATATTACTGGTAAAATGTTAAAACATAAACTAAATTAGTGGATCACTAATTAGAAAGAATTTAATAGTTAAAATGAATTAAATTTAAAATGACATAATAATATATACGGATTCGAATAGAAAGAGCGGCATCTAGTGGTCAAGTATAAAATTGCTCTTTAAATTACTAAGCTTGAATATATAACACCATAATAATTATACAGATACAATAGGAAGAGCGACATCTAATGGTCAAATATAAAATTGCTCTTTAAATTAATATGCTTGAATCCAAAAAAGATTATTAAAAGGAAAAAACTAATGATATAAACAGAGAGAGAGGTTATACTAATATTATCATTCAGCATGATAAATGATCCTCTCTATTAGGGCTAACTATATGAGATAGAATATCTCAATATCATATCTATATCCCCAAAAAATAAATAAATAAATATATACATAAAAATCACTGTAAATATCATAAAAATAGAAAAATCACCATAATTTGTCATAAATAATCATAAATACATACAGTACCAGTGGATATGAACGCTAATATATATATAAAAAATATAAAACCAAATAAAATATCGATTTTTTTCTAGAAAGTATATAAAATTCTCTTATTAAAATACTAAAAAAAAGTTTAAAAATTAGAAATAAAACAATTGAGATCAAATTCAACATTGTGTCCTAGTGGTGTAAGAGTACGAAGTTCATGTATCCATCTTGACTCAGCTTGGCTGATTTTAATCACCTTATTATCCCCTCTCCAATGAGGTACAAATTTTTGGATACCGCAGATTTTGAGTGACGTGGGGTCTTTATTATGGAACTTAGTATAATGTTTGGATAGGCTATGTTTATCAAAACCTTTCTTTATGTTTTGAATGTGTTCCCTCAATCTTTTCCATAATTTTCTTTTTGTTCTACCTACATACTGGATCTTACAAGGACATTCTAATAAATAAACCACCCCTTCCGTATAGCAGGTAATACAATCTTCAATTATGTATTCTTTTTCTGTCACTGAAGATCTAAATGACTTCTTTTTAATTTTCTCACCAACATGTCTGCAGGCGTAACATCTCTTGCAAGGATAAAAACCCTTTCCCTCAAAAAAGGAAAAAGGTTTCTTCGGAGGGTCAGGGACATTTTTTGCCAGACTATCTCTTAACGTTGGTGATTTTCTATAAACAAATTTTGGGACTTCAGGTAAAATATTGGCAAGATGACGGTCAGTTTTAATAATCTCCCAATATTTCTTTATTATTTTTTCAATTTGTTTATGTTGGATACTGAAATCCATAATAATGGGTACCAAATCTTGTTTCTCAGAGTTTGTTGTACTATCCTGTATAAGTACCTCTCTATCCAGTGATGCTACGCTTTCTATTTGATCCTTAATATAATCTCTATGGTAACCCTTTTGTATGAATCTCTCACCAATTAAATTAGCTTGCTCCAAAAAGATTGATTTATTGGAGCAATTACGTTTCAATCTGATTAGCTGTCCCTTGGGAATATTATCCAGCCATCTTCGGTGATGACAGCTATCTATGGGGAGATAGCTATTTCTATCCACTGTTTTGAAATAGGTGTGGGTACTCAGTGAGTTTCCATTTTTTTCAATCACTAGATCCAAGTAGGTTGCTTTTTCCTCGTTAATACTCCATACCAGTTTAATATTTTTTTGATTCATATTCAGATTGGAACAAAAATCATTTAGACTTTCTCTATTCCCTGACCAAATCATTCAAAGATGCTCTCATTTGTTGATAAACAAATGTATCATTGATCCAATTCGCACAACCAAAAATTCCTTTATGAATTATGATAGTAGAACTATAAAGAAAACTACCCAAAAACTCATCATTCCTTTTCCAAGTTAACAATGAATTTTGAGGTAAAGATATTTTTGTATTACATATCAAATGCAAATTATCTTTATCTTTCATAATTTTCAAAGATTGTGGGAAAATATTAATTTCTGGAACAATCCTATCAACTATAAAAATATCAATTTTGACCCTTATTTGAGTAAAATTTCTTGTTACTTTAAAATCCCATGTTCTTACAACGTCTCCTTTTTCATCTCCAATGATGTTTAAATGTTTTGGATTTAATATCTTTACGAAACTTTGAAAAAGGTAATAAAATTGATCAAAGGGATAAAGTATTTTCCCAGATCTTGACATAGTATTAGTAACATCTCCAGACCACATTGTTGAATCATTACCTTTTAAATATATAGACCAGAAACTCCTCAACAATATGTTACATTCAAAAGTTCCGGTTTTGTTATTTAGTCTATAAGATCCCTGCATTTTAACAAAATTTGTTTTGGATTCTATTTTAACTTTGATTTCAATATTATTGCTGTGAATGAAATACAATTGCAAACAGAAATCATATCCCTGGCCTACACATACAAATCTTCTACTGTATTAATATCAACAGCTCTAAAATTATGATTTTTGTCATATGCATTAATATCAATAACTCTATCATTTTTGTCCTTTGTAATGATATCAATGTTCTTATTTTTTTGTAGTTCATCTGCATTGATATCAATGTCTACATCTCTCTTATTTCTGAATAATACATTATCTTTGTTGTGTAATTCTTCAGTCCTGTTAACCTCTGCATAACTGGAACAGTTCGTGATATATTTTACCACAGATAAAATTGTCACTAGGGAAAAGATGCATCCTGTGATGATGATACATTTTCTCTCTTTAAAACTTTTCTTTTGCTGACATCTTTTCATCTTTTTGGGATCCATGATTCCTCCAGATTAGATTTTTATAATTCATTCCTGAAAAAGGAATGCAGCATCATTATCTCGGCATATACAACATGTTATACCCACATTTTTATTTGTACATACATTTTTCACTGAACTGAGAAGGTATTTGTACCCCTTGAACATCCAAAATGTCAATGGACCTTCCCAATTATTTTTTCATGTTCCAACTCCTGAAACTTTAGCTCCGCCTGTGACGTGCATCTCACCATCTCTGGATGTGACCTTACATGTGACAATTCTTTAATCACCATTTCCTTCTGTCTTAGACTTGTGCTAACAACATCTAATTTTGTTTTAAATAAACCTTTCCGTTCTTGGTCAACTTGATAGACCGCTTATCTTGTACAAAAGATAATTTTGGTTTAATAACAAAATAACAAAATGTTACAAAAACAATATCAATTGTAGAATATCAAAAATAGATTATTCTTACAATGAAGATTAAATACGATATGTGTGTGCATGTAATAACAACTCATGTTGTAAATGTGCCTTGTGTGTACTGGAGTGAAAATCTCTCTGGAATGTGTGCCCTCCATTAATTGACTGTGTCCTCATGTTACAAGATCTACTCCTAAAACACCAACCCCCCAACTTTTTCGATAAAAGTTTATCTGGGCTATAGAGTGCCACAGAATGAGCAATTTCCCCCCCACCTTTCTAAAACAATGGGCTCATTCTCATTCTAAATTCCTAAGGGTAGGCCTATGAATACTATGTATAAGAACATTTTAAACATATACAATCCTTTTTACCTTAAAAACAAATACTATATATCAGTATATATACAAATTATTTCTTAATAATCTCCTAATCAAGAAATATTGTAATATAAAATAATTATATTTTTAGCTAACATATCATGAATTAACTTCCTTTCTCAACTGGAAATGTGTAGAGGGACCATTTTTTTCACATCTGCAACCAATTTGACTTCTCTATAGTCTCTCTTTGAGGTGACAACAAAAAAATTCACGAGGTAACACAAACGCCATTTTTCTTTCTGTCATTAATTCAAACGGAGAATACTTTGTAGCAGCAGAAATTGTGCTTCTTACACCCATTAAAATAAATGGAACAACATCAACCCAAATATTTCCTCTGTCCAACAACATTTTTGCAATCCTGGATTTAATTATCCGATTCATCCTCTCGACAATACCTGCAGACTGTGGATGATATGCTACATGAAATCTCTGTTCTATTCCCAAGAATTTACACATTGCCTGCATGATTTTACCTGTAAAATGGGATCCTCTGTCACAACTGAGGTTTGCTGGTATACCCCAAACTGGAAAAACATGATTAATCAACATCCCAACAATAGTTAAAGCATCATCATTAGTGAATCCCACCTGTAGGTGTTGTGGTATATGAAACACAAAAACCCTTTTAGTCATGACACAAACTTATGGTCTACTGACCCAAAATAATAATTTTGTGACACCCGAAGAAAAACGCAAAGAAATCACCCCTTCACGTTTCTCTACAAATTAAGAATTCTGTTTGTCTACTTTCTTCACAACATGAATTGAGACCATTTCAGGTTGAACTACTAATTCTACATACAAATCTGTTTTCTTAGCTAATTGACTGTTTCTGTAGTTCTACTGCCTACAGCTAACTCTCTGTTGTCTTAAACATAAGGTATTCAGTTGCTAATTGATTACCAAGCTGAAAATGTATTCAGTTACTAACTGAGTACAAAGCTGTTCTTTACCCTTTTTTTTTCAGGTGAACTAAACCTTTTAATGTTCAGCCTGAACAAAACAAAAAATAAAAAACATAATAATCATAACAAGGAAAAATTAATAAAAAACAATACTCCAGGGGATTATCCTTGAAAGTATTAAAAATATATCAAAGTCCTCTATAATATTCCAAACGTCAAAACCAAATCTCTGAAGCTCAAATCATAACCTTATTCATAGCAAGTAAACATCAACCAGAAAATTCTTACCATCCATGCAGTTCATTTAAGGACTACTAACATTGTTTTTCACAGTGTTATATGCTACATAATGATACCTTTCCTGTCTTAATGGACTATTTTCAGTTTGCAATCTTTGCATTTGGGTCATAGAAGGGAAATAAGTTTGATTATTATGACCTCTATACTTCAAATTACTACACCAGCGTATAGAATATACCTCATGATGCCTTGGCATGGTTTTCGGATAATACAACCTCTTTTGTATATCATTATTATTATTATTAGCCAACAAACAAAACCTGGATATGTGACCCTCTCGTTTGCAAACAAAACATTAAGAGCCGGTTCACACTGGGGGCGATGCGAGGCGACACGACTTGCCTCGCCGCGATCTGACAAGTCGCCCCCGTTCTGTACAATGTAACTGTTCTGAGAGGAGCGACTCGAGTCGCTCCGACTCAGAAAAAAGGTTCCTGTACTACTTTTGGGCGACCTCGGGGCGACTTGCATTGACTTCTATACAGAAGTCATTTGCAAGATGCCGCTGAGGTCGCGGCAGGTCGCGGCGAGGCAAGTCGGTGTCACCTCGCATCGCCCCCTGTGTGAACCGGCCCTTAAGAGTTGCTCTTTTTGCATAAACTTTCCTCTCAGCATATGGTGATGGAAATTTACATTTCTGTCTAATATCAGTATTATTGAAGTCAATTGACTTCACACTTTCATTGTCTGAGGAAATATTAACAATTGACTCATCAGAAGACATTATTTCAATTCCTAAGTCAACATCATTAACTCTCACATCCGACTTTGTCACATGTTCAAGATCCTCCATTTTTGTTGAACACTGACCATGTGCAGAAGACTGAGCTTGCAGTAATTGTTTTTTATGTAGACTTTTGATATTTTCATGTTCAATCTTTTCCTGAGTCAAAAAAACTATTTGACTTTCTTTTTCTTTAAACGATTGCAATAATGCATTCATTTTATGTTCCAATTCAACTTTTTCAGTCAATAATTGTTCAATATATATCTTCTCCTGCGTTTCTGCAATCTCTGTTACATTTTACATTTGTTTTCCTGGCATATCAAACACCATAGTATTAAAATTTTTAACTAACTTCATTAAATTACGTAATTTTTCTTTGTTTTAACTAATGAGAATCTATCCTTCTCAATGTCAGTATTTGCTTGCAAGCATTGATTATACATAGATTTCCATAAAACAGCATCAGAGACCTGTTTCGATAAACCTGTAAATTCTAATTTACTTTCATCAGCTAAAACATCTAGAAATTCCATATTTCTTTTCTACTCAACAAATATAAAACTTTTCAGTTTTCCCGCTGGACTCGAATTCAACCATCTGTCAAGACTTCTGTATATCTGAGATTCTCCGGTCTTTCACAATCATCAATATCATAATTTTCTTCTAGGTTCTTTTCAATCTTTGCAAAGTTAATTTCTGTTCATCACTTCTTTCCCCTCTGATCAAAAGAAGGAAGTTGAAAAAAAACTTCAGATTTATGATTGACTGGCTGGCTCGCCAATGTAAAAATATGTAAATATTTTTATATATATCTGTCTTATATATATATTTGGTTGATAAGCTTGAGATTGTGAGACGAATTTCCTTAATTAGTTCTGAGTCAGCGTAAATCAAAATGTGTGTTTTATTGTACGCACTAAAGTAGAGAATAATACTTACAAAAATAGTACAATGATAAAATTCTAGTATAGTTCATTTGTTTTAAAAGAGCATTAAAACATGTATTCTATTGTTCTATCTAAAATGGCGGAATAACCCTTTGTATGCTGAAGAATAGCTGAAAGTCTGTGTGCTGAGATGTATGATGTATTCAGAGCTGAGTGTCGATCCAAGAGACCGGCCTTCCAACCAGCTTTTGCTTATATAAACCAAAGCTTCTAAATTTGCGCCAAAAGAATAAACCCTCCTTCACAAGGGTGTGGGCTAAAGAGTGGTTACCATAGTTATCTACCATCTGGTATCAATCATACATAGCTGACCATTCTAATGACAGGAAGTGTGGGGGGGGGGAAGGGAATAGCTTAAGACCCTAAACAATATATCAGTTACATACAGGAATATGTCTTTAAAAGCATATATAAGATTTACAATATTCATCAAAATCCTGACAAGTTTTAAATGTTTACTTTTTCAATTTCAGCATGTCACCATCTGGAGATATTAATCCAAAGCTATCATACACACAATTATTGAGAATTCATATTCTAAATAAAGTATAATAAAGCCAATTAAAATTTAGATATTAAGAATATAACAAGGACTAAGCTGTGTGCCTTATGCCAAGGCTGTTGGCTCAACCAATGAACTGAGCTGTTGTTCCTGGCAGCCGCTGTTCTTTTGTTCTGGGTTGCTGTTCCAGTAATGCTGCATCAGAGACTTCAAAGATACTGGAAGGAGACCACAGACATTGTCCATCATTGAACCATCAGGAGTGGTAAAAAGGCCTCTGGTGATTTGTGCTTAATTTACTTGATCCATTGGATTGCAAATATCCTCCAGAGTTCTACTTTAGATTATGTCTCTATTCCTACATAGGAATTGCCTTGGACTTGTATCTGCAGTATAAAAAGAGTCCTATGACAAGACAACTGAAGATGATGAGGGCAATAATCCTCCAAAAATAATGTGTTCTACCTAAAGACAAAAGAAAAGAAAATAGTGTTATCTAAAGAAACATACAGTTTCCATTGCATGGTGCAGTGACCCCTGCAGGAAGCCCTCACCCACATAATCATGCCCCCCCCCCCATTAATAACACATCTTTAAGTCTTAGCAACAAGAGGCAGACATTCAAAGTATAAAGGCAATATAAACAGACTTCAATAAGAGGCACTATAATATGCATGTAGCACATAACACACCATTGGCTGTACATCTGGAGGTATGGCTAATAAGGTAAGTGTGACTTCATGGTGTATGGCCCCCAGAGCAGCTAATGGCAAAGGCATTAATGGGGTACCTGAACAACAACGTCCACTAAAGGGCTCCAGGGTGACTTTGCTCAGGGGCCACAAATTAGAGCAGAGAGGGCATTAGGTGGGTGTGAGAGACCTAGGGGGAGCCTCAGGCCCCAAGAGAAGAGGAGGAAGTGGTTAATAAAGAATCAGGCAGAAAGGGGCCTTCAAAGTTCTACTCAGAGGTCTTAGGATATCTAGAGGCAGGACCTGGCTGGAGGTCTCCAGTGAGGGGCTTATGGAAGGTTCTGGGGCAGCAGGCTGAGCTATGGATGGATGTGGTTCTGTAATCATCAGAATAATGTAACTGATAACACTGCAGCACAGGTGGAGAGACCGTTTTTTTCTACTTATTGAACAGATATTAAAACACTTTCAATAGTATATTTCATAAACCGAAAGGGAGAAAATCAGAAAAGTTCAGTGTTAAGTTTTACATACACTTTAATGATAACACACATAAGATATTTGTGCCAGCAGAACAAAAAATAGGATCCACTCCATCAATCCAAAGAGGAGAATTTCCTGCTATGCATTACTACTAGCAAAGATATATTTTTTCCTAACCAACCTGTAAGGCAGGGGTGCCCAACCTCTTGAAGAGCGAGGGCCACTTAAGCGACTTGGTAACTGGTCGCGGGCCACAATAAATGGAGCGGACGGAAGACTGATCCGTGTCTGCGCTGTATATGCAGAGCGGACATGGACACAGCCCACTCTACTCTGTGGGTCCCCCTATCTGATCCAACCAGATGTAAGGGGATCCCCTTCTGTTTTTTTTTTTGTTTTTTTTAGTGGATCGGATTGGAGGTAGGTGGGTGCAAATGGACACAAGTCCATACATAGAGGTGAATGGAGGGTCCGCGTGCTTTGAGCCGATCATGTGAAAGGGGCCTAAGGCTGCTTTCACACTGATGTGCGGCAGTTTACCTGCACTGCGGGTGCAGTACGGTGCACCTGTGGCTTTCCTGCAGGTTAGCTGCACTTTGCCATTAATGTCTTTTATATCCTGCAGGAGTGGTTTCATTTTCTGAAAGTGTACCAAACCCGCAGATAATAACAGATGTCTATGACTCAGTGCAGGTAACCCGAAGGTGCAATGCGCTGCACCTGCAGATCAATATGAAAGCAGCCCAGTAACCACTGCAGAACAGATATGCCCATATATACACTGCTTTTAGTAATAAACGTACCTTTAATAATAGTCTTCCATTCAGGTATTGCTGGCTGTTGCTGTCCCAGGCAGAATGCTTTTGGTATCCCTCTGCTTGGGACAGGAGCCGCCGCTATACAGGAAGCATCGTCAAATGCGACTCTACTCCATCTGCAGCCGCTTCCTTCCTCTACCGCTGCCTTCATTTAAAACACTGATGCTCTGGGATGGTGGGTCGGCAACCCATGATCAGGGCTTGAGAACTTGCTATCCCAAAGCAGGAGGTCACGGGAAACATCAGAAGGCTCCACAGGCCACGTGTGGCCCCCAAGCCACTGGTTGGGCACCCCTGCTGTAAGGGAATATCCTACCTATGGGGTATTTAAAGTAGAACTATGGCTGTCCAGTGAAGTAAATATGTACTGCAGCACTTATAAAATTATAAAGACATTTATACTTATACAAATTTTCTCGTAGGCCCCCTACAAAGTCCTTCAATACCTATTGGGCCCGCCAGTGAAGTCCACCTAATGCAACTTCTATTGATGGGGTGGTAACACTGTTGCACTTCTGAAATGAGAGCAGAGCCAGAGGCAACTCTAAGCTTTGTGAGACCTTAGGCAAAGCTTAGACATGAGGCCCCACTCAATCCTGTATTTGGCAAAATAATTCAATTGATACAAGTTAACTGTATAAGGAGGGTACAGTACAGTGGGAGGGTAAGTGGGCACAATACAGGGGGCAGGAGGGTACAGTGGGAGGGTAAGTGGGCACAGTACAGAGGGCAGGAGGGTACAGTTTAGGGGCAGTAATGTATAATACAGATTTGGTCTACTCAAGCAAAGCTGCAGAGATGTCATAGATCTTAAATATTCTATCACGCTGTCATTGGGCTAAATCTACACTGGAATGACACCTACCCCTCTACCTTCCCCTCCAGAGTTTCTGCCTCTCTTCTGGCACTTTGCAGGGGTTAAGGAAGAACCCCGAGGTGGATTATCTTATTACTGATGCTGCTTGTGTGGGTGGGATGTGCACTGCACCAATCACACGGGGATGAATAGGAGCTTCGGGTCAGCAGGGATTGGTGCAGTACACATCCCACCCACACAAGCAGCAGCAATAGTAAGATGTCTCGGGGGTTCTTCCTTAGTCCCTAAAAAAATGTGGGTGGGGGACAGGGCTGGGAACCATGGGGTAGAGGAGAAGGAATGGGGGGGGGTGAGTGGGTAGGAGATGGGGGATTGGTAGAGGAGAACTGGAGTGAAACTGGGGGAGCCTGCTCTTTATAGGGATACAAATGGAGGAGGATTTGTGCTGGCATGAGGAAAGGATGGGGAGAGGCAAATAGATGAGGGTCAAGGGGACTGGAGAGGGGACGTCAGGGATGGGCATGGGGAGTAATGTTGCCTGGTGAAGAATAGCACCAAAGAAAGAAAGAAAGAGCTGGAGTACCCTCTTGCATCAGAATACGGCACAGTGCCCCCTTAAACCAGCACCTGGCGGAGTGCCCCCTTACATCAGCACCTTGCGGCATCCCCTCTTTTGTCAGCACCTGGCGGAGTGCCCCCTTATGTCAGCACCTGGCGGAGTGCCCCCTTATGTCAGCACCTGGCGGAGTGCCCCCTTATGTCAGAACCTGGCGGAGTGCCCCCTTATGTCAGAGTTTAGTTGTCCATAAGTTCTAGATGGGGGAGAGAAGGGAGGGAGATGGAGAGAGTCCAGTGGTAGTGTAGAGCTCCCTCACCCCAGGTTGGTCTCTGCAGGATCAGACAGCAGCAATCATACAGCCAGATGGATCTGCCGCCCGCAGTGCTTCAAAATTTCCCACTTTATCACCCCTTTCTTGCGCACAGTACTGGTGTTTGGGTGGAGCAGACACCGAGGAGAGGGGTGGGAGGAGGTGGAGCAAATCAATATATCTCTCCTTACTGTCCTGTGGCTAAAAGGAGGGGGGGGAGATGCTAGGCCCTGACAGCTTCTTTAAGTTGACATTTATCAAACCTGCCCAGGCACAATATCCACGGCGGTAGGTGTTGGCTGGGAGGCGCAGCCCACCCCAGCACCCCCTAGATCCAGCAATGGGGATGAGGAGGAGCATAAGCAGCTCTCCTCTCCTGTCCGTGTGGGAGGGGAGGGGGGAACTGTCAGTGGCAGTGCTAGTTCTGCAGAGCAGCTCTATCTGTGATCCGGAGCTGTCAGTGAGCTTCCGTCGCTAAGTGAACCAGTCCCGATCGCAGCCCACTATCTCTCCACGGACCATGTAGATCTCTCACTAATGCAATTGAGCGGGTTGCACAGCAGACTGGCAGAGACTTGGCACTGTGCTGATGGCGTGGAGAACCTTGCTGCCAGCCATAGAGGCAGCTCTTAATTAAGCAAATTAAGTGGCCGCAAGGTCCCTGTGAGTGCGAGGCCTTTGGCAAACGCCTATTTTGCCTAATTAGAGAGCCGCCTCTAAGCAGAGCTGCCAGCATGCTTGAGCTATATGGGAAAGAACTTTGAGGTCCATAGAGTGGGATCCTTCAACATTTTGGCTTTTGATTGTACACCTTGTAGAGCAGCCTTTCTCAACCTTTTCAACACAGAGGAACCCTTGAAATAGTTCACTGGTCTCGGGGAGCCCCTGCTAAAAATGAGAAATCTACAACTCATGATGCATTAGTGTGATGGTCAGTGAGAAGAATGGTCCTTACACTTGTGGTCATTGGGAAGAATTACCTCCTTACAGATAGCTAAAAAGATCAATGGTGTGAGTGGGAACTTATCTGAGAGGCAGAAATTGCCCATTGCTGAAGGAACCCCTAGCAACCTCTGGAGGAACCCTGGTTGAGAATCACTGTTGTAGAGTAAGGCCGCGTACACACGGGCGGACTGTTCGCCCAACCTTGTCCGCTGAACAGTGTTTGGGCGGACAGTCCGCCCGTGTGTGGGCTTTCAGCGGACAGTTTCAGCGGACAGTTGGACGGACAAAGTCTTTCGGAAATTCCGAAAAACTGTCCGCTGAAACTGTGTTTGAGCGAACAGTCCGCCCGTGTGTAGGCTACTTTCGAAATGAGCAAACTGTTCCCGCTCGGAAAGTCCGCCCATTTCGAGCGCGTGTACAGGTAGGCGGGGCCCGCGAGGGAGACGTCGCGGGCTCCGCCGCCTGGAATGGGCTTAAAGGGGAACCCCAACGCCGAAAAAAATCGGCGTGGGGGTTCCCCCAAAGTCCACACCAGACCCTTGTCCGAGCACGCTACCCGGCCGGCCAGGAAAGGGGGCGAGCGAGCGCGCCCCCCCTCCTGAGCCGTACCAGGCCGCGAGCCCTCAACATGGGGGGGTGCCTTGGGGAAGGGGGGTCCGCGCGGCCCCCCCACCCCAAAGCACCTTGTCCCCATGTTGATGAGGACAAGGGCCTCTTCCCGACAACCCTGGCCGTTGGTTGTCGGGGTCTGCGGGCGGGGAGCTTATCGGAATCCGGGAGCCCCCTTTAAGAAGGGGGCCCCCGGATACCGGCCCCCCACCCTATGTGAATGAGTATGGGGTACAATGTACCCCTACCCATTCACCTGTGAAATAAAGTACAAAAAAAAACACAACACAGGGAAAAAATATTTTATTGCACAGCTCCGGGGGTCTTCCGTCTTCGGGGGTCTTCTCGCCGGACTCCTCCGCTATCTGTGTGTAGCTCTTTTACTAGCGGAGGAGTCCGGCTTTCTTCCTCCCCGCCGCCGGCCTCTTCTCCCGACTTCGGGGGTCTTGTCCCCCTCTTCGGTTCTTCTGCCGGGCCACCGCGCCTTCTTGTAGCTCTTTTGCAGGCGGTGGCCCGGTCTTCTGTCGCCGCTGCCTTCCGTTCTTCTGTCGCCGCCTTCGGTTCTTCTGCCGGGCCACCGCGCCTTCTTGTAGCTCTTTTACAGGCGGTGGCCCGGTCTTCTGTCGCCGCTGTCGTCGCCGCCGCCTTCCATTCTTGTTCTTCTACTTGTTCTTCTTCTTCTTCTCCTGGAGATGTTGACTCGACGAGCTCTCCGGCCGGAATGCCAGAGCCGCGCTGTGCGGTCACTTATATAGTGACAATGGGGCGGTGTCACATGGTATATGTCACATGGGTTGGTCACATGGGTTGATGTCACATGGGGACTATGACATCGTAAGGGGGCGGGGTCACCATGTGACCAACCCATGTGACATATACCATGTGACACCGCCCCATTGTCACTATATAAGTGACCGCACAGCGCGGCTCTGGCATTCCGGCCGGAGAGCTCGTCGAGTCAACATCTCCAGGAGAAGAAGAAGAAGAACAAGAAGAAGAACAAGAACGGAAGGCGGCGGCGACGACAGCGGCGACAGAAGACCGGGCCACCGCCTGTAAAAGAGCTACAAGAAGGCGCGGTGGCCCGGCAGAAGAACCGAAGGCGGCGACAGAAGAACGGAAGGCAGCGGCGACAGAAGACCGGGCCACCGCCTGCAAAAGAGCTACAAGAAGGCGCGGTGGCCCGGCAGAAGAACCGAAGAGGGGGACAAGACCCCCGAAGTCGGGAGAAGAGGCCGGCGGCGGGGAGGAAGAAAGCCGGACTCCTCCGCTAGTAAAAGAGCTACACACAGATAGCGGAGGAGTCCGGCGAGAAGACCCCCGAAGACGGAAGACCCCCGGAGCTGTGCAATAAAATATTTTTTCCCTGTGTTGTGTTTTTTTTTGTACTTTATTTCACAGGTGAATGGGTAGGGGTACATTGTACCCCATACTCATTCACATAGGGTGGGGGGCCGGTATCCGTGGGCCCCCTTCTTAAAGGGGGCTCCCGGATTCCGATAAGCCCCCCGCCCGCAGACCCCGACAACCAACGGCCAGGGTTGTCGGGAAGAGGCCCTTGTCCTCATCAACATGGGGACAAGGTGCTTTGGGGTGGGGGGGCCGCGCGGCCCCCCCTTCCCCAAGGCACCCCCCCATGTTGAGGGCATGCGGCCTGGTACGGCTCAGGAGGGGGGGCGCGCTCGCTCGCCCCCCTTTCCTGGCCGGCCGGGTAGCGTGCTCGGACAAGGGTCTGGTGTGGACTTTGGGGGAACCCCCACGCCGATTTTTTTCGGCGTTGGGGTTACCCTTTAAGCCCATTCCAGGCGGCGGAGCCCGCGACGTCTCCTTCGCGGGCCCCGCCTACCTGTACACGCGCTCGAAATGGGCGGATTTGCCTCCTCCTTACGTGGGCGAGTCCGTTCATTTCAAAAGTTGAGCGAACTGTTTGGCAAACAGTTCGCTGAAACAGTCCGCTCGTGTGTGGGCAAGTCCGCTCATGCAAATTTTGAGCGGACTGTTTGCCGAAACTGTTTGCCGAACAAGGTTGGGCAAACAGTCCGCGCGTGTGTACGCGGCCTAAGAAGGCTGAAAGTACAGGTATATGTCCATTAGGAGAATCTAACATACTTTCCATACATACACCAATTTTACCTGATAATACAATAGACTGGCTCCAGCCATTCACAAATGTGGGATGAGACACAAGGCATGTCACGTTGTCTCCAATAGACTTGTATGTACTGATCACTGTCCAAGTATCATCCAAATCTTTAATTTCTAATGTGTTTATATAACCTGAATGTGGGATCCAGGAGATCTCTGCAGCCGGGAATCCACCAATGGCTCTACACTCCAGAGATCCATTACTGTTTCTATCCAGAGACACAGAGGGCTGAGCTGGAGAAATAAAGAAGAACGCATTACTAAACCATATATTACTAAATAATTGTTGTCAATGGTTTGTGAGATGTACAGATAAAACTTTCTTTGAAATGCATATTAGGAGTAGGAAATTAGTTTTAATATAATAAAGAATATGTCAGGTATGGATATGTTTTACACAGTTACGCTTGTCCCGATTGGACCAATGTAAGAAGGTATTTCAATATCTGTGCAATCCCTAGAGAAGCTGAAAATCGTAGTGTAGTAGACATCGCTATTTCAATGATCTCCGCTAGCGTCTGGGTTCCAATTTCTGGACCAATGCAGCTATGTAAAATTATCCATACCAGGAATTCTTTTTTTTAAGGATTTCTGTAGACCAGGGGTCTCCAAACTTTCTAAACAGGGGACCAGTTTACTGTCCAGCAGACTTTAGAGCGGCTGGAAAAGGTCTCGATTTGAGTGGGAAAAAACAATGCCCCTTTGGTGTCAGTGGGAGAAATTGTGCCCCAACTTTGGTGTCATTGTGAGCAATTGTGCCCCATCATTGGTGTCATTGGGCCCAATTTTTGGCATCATTGGAAGGAATTCTGCACCATAGTTGGTGTCATTGTGAGGAATTGTGCCCCATTGCTGGTGTCAGTGGGAGGAATCATACCCCATCATTAGTGTCATTGGGCCCAATTTTTGGTGTCATTGGGAGGAATTGTACCTCATCGTTGGTGCCAAGGGGAGGAATTGGGCACCTTCACTGGTCTCAGTGGGGGGGGGATACCATTGTTGGTATCAGTGAATGAAATAATGCCCCAAGTGTCAGATAAAAGCAAGCAAAGGACCACACAGTTTGGAGACCACTGATGTAAACAAAGCAGGAAACCTACTTTCATTGAATACTGTAAGTTTATACAGAAGCTGGTAAATGCTGGTTTTGGATGCATTTGGAGTTACAGAAGTTAGAAATAAGTATTAGTGGGCTAGTATTGGTGTTGATAGGGTGGTCATGGACTTAATATTAATCATATCTGTATACAAGGTAAGACTATAAACAGTACCAAAGCCTAAATACTACCACACTAAAAGGAAATGAAAGGTAAATAAAGAGGGAAGTACACCTATACAATATTTCTCCTAAAACCCAACTCTAGGAGTAGCAACATTTCTCCCCACCCCGGATCCAACCACCCTCTGCCATTATGTTTTTTACATTTTCAGCATACATACCTTTTCCTGGTGTCCTTTGGACAGTCACATGACAACATGGTCCTCTTTTCCCACAAGGGCAATCCTAAATACTGCAGAGAACCGAGGTGACATTATGACGTCAGAGCCATTCTCTGCAGCATTGTACTGTGTGAGCCCAAGCCAACGTTGTGACTTCTTTGGTTTCAGTAATAACTCAAAATGTTCTAATCTTTGCCCATTAAAAAAAATAAAAATTGTCTGGACTTCCAATTTAATTGTTTACCACTCCTGCACCCAAGGTGATTCAAGTCATTCCCCTAATGTTGGAGTGTCAGACCTGAAATAAAAGAAATAATAAGGAAGAGAGGAACAGCTAATGTAAATTCTCCTGTCTGTAGCTCTGCTAGTCTCGGGTTTCATGCACCAGAGGTACAGGGGAAGTAAAATATACACATAATTAAAATTAAAGCTCACAGAATACTGTAAGAAAAATTACAATATTGGAAGACCTTGGCGGACACTAGTGCAAACAAGGACTGGCTACAGGAAAAAGACAGAAAGTGGCCTTTCTAACTGCCAAAGGGCTTGTAGGCGGGTGAAGTCTATTTTCTCCACTGCAGGTGGTGCTCAATCGGAGTGGCATAGTAGTGAGAGTGGAAGTCTGGGGGAACATGATTCCTCTATGGTTTCCAGGGTCACTGGGGAAGCTATCCGATTGGAGGCTGCCACTCCATGTGACCCTAGCAGCCATCTTTGGTCAGGCAGAGCCTATTTAAGGCCCTGGCTCTCAGGTTTGACACACATGTCGTGTGTGAGTAGTGTAGGGACAGGTCATCCATCTGTCAGGGGCTTTAGCAGCAGGGAAAGGTTCCAGACGAAGCTTAGGACTCGCAATCATCTTGGACTTCTTCCTGTTTGAGAAAGAGATGGCCACGTCGCATTATGCTGCTAGCATTAAGTGTTGTGAGTGTTCTCTTGTGGCACAGACTTACACACTGGCGGCTGGGGGAGGGTCCTGGATCCCTACCACAGTTCTATGCAGTAGGGCAGAGAGAGTCAAATGTCCAGTTATGAATATTTATCATGTTTCAGCCAATCACTGGAAGGGGGCGTCCAGGGGGCTGAGGGGGTGATCAATATTTTGAGAGTCCTGAGTGTTTTTCCAGTTCCCCTGGGAGGCAGCTCTACTAAGACAAGATTTGCAGTTTGGGCCTCAGCAGGTGCTTGTTTGATGTGATATATGCAAAGAGACAGCACAAGCCATTACTGTACAGAAGACATGTTTACTGAATGACCCAGCAGGAACAGGAAACACCACACAGGTAGAAGTACAACAGAGATGCACCATAGAGTTGCATTTAAAGAAACATATCATCCATAACAGTGCTGAGCTGAGGGCCTGGGGAAGATTAATCATTGCTGGAGGGCACTGTCCTAATGTCCCGGTCTGGAGAAGGAACTTTTTTATGCCCCTCACCGTGGAACTACCTGTGGAAGGTGGGTGGCAGTCAGCTCCTGGGACATTGTGAATAAGGCCTACAGTGGGGCTTTTATATGTGCCTGCAGCTTTAACCCATTCCCACCGAGCGTACACAGATGTGCGCACTCGGCTTTCGGGGGTTATCCCAGTACCGTTGTTTAGAGCAGGCGATCGGCTTTCCAGGTATAACAACTGATGCAGCTAAAAGCCCGCTCGACTGTTATACCGGAGGAGCTGGAGGGGACATCCCCCCCCTCTCGCCGCCTTCCACTGCTCTTCCCGTTCCACCGGAAGGCCCAATCGAACATCCGCTGAATCCGGCGTCTAGTGAAAGACTGGAATGAAGCCGGAAATGGTTTTGTTCCAGTCTCCTGGATGTAAACACGGAAGTGACGTCACAACGTCACTTCCTGTTTACTCGGCTGCCAATGGCGCCAGATTTTAAAAAATCTACAGTATTCAGATACACCATTTTCGGTGATCTGAATACTTTGAAGAGCAAAGGAGGGATTGGAGGTCTTTTAGACCTCCTATCCCTCCATAAAGAGTACCTGTCACCACCTATTACTGTCACAAGGGATGTTTACATATAATAGTGATCAAAATGTTTTTTCTATTAAAAAACACAATTTAATAATCTAAAAAAAAAATAAGAAAAAAAAATTTGAAAGTGTCCCCGTCACCACAGGCTCACACAGCAAAGAAAACGCATACGGAAGTCGCATCCACAATTGTAAACGGTGTTCAAATCACACATGTGAGGTATCGCCGCGATCATCAGAGCAAGAGAAATAATTCTAGCACTAGACTACCACTGTAGCTCTAACCTGGTAACCGTAAAAGTCAGTCAACAGTCTGTTGACAGACTGTTGTCCTAAAATCTTACCATCCGTGCACTCCTTTTGACAATTGCTGTCCAATTTTTGGCCAACAAATGTTGGATGGCGGGCTAATTTTCGGCGGACAATGGTTTGATTTCAGATTTTCATATGGTCAGTACACAAATCCGTCACACAAAAGTCAAAAGTACAAACACGCATGCTTGGAATCATTGCTCACCAAACACCAAATTAGCAGAAGGGGCACAAAGGGTGGCGCTCAAGAGCTGAAATTCCTCGTAGTACGTCATTACGTTCGTGTTTCTTGCACAGTTAGTATGCACCGTTAGTATGCAAGACAAGGTCCTGGCATATGCCCTTTTGACAAAAAATCAGATGCCTCGGTTGGCCAACAATCGTACCGTGTGTACGAGGCTTAAGACCCCATACACACTATTAGATTTTCTGCAGATTTTTGTCTTTAGATTTACCCAAACCATATAATATTAGGTCAAACTTTAAGAGTTTCAATTTGTATGCAATCAGGCAGGCCCTTGGACTACATGGTTTTTGTAAATCTAAAGGAAATCAGACAACAAACGTTGTATTGTGTGTATGGGGTCTTAATGACTGTACACACGATACAAAAATCAGATGGAAAGATTCATACCATGTGCTGTCTGGCGATTTCTGTGCTTTAGGCAGCTGATTTTGCTTTTTCGTCAGACAAAAGCTGGATGAGTAGACTATAAAAAAAATTTCAGATGTGAACTCAACGTTTGATTTTCGTTTCATTAGTACAGTTTTGGTATGAAAAAAATGGTAAGTGCAAGACTACGCATGCTCAGAACCTAAAGAATACATACAAAACTATTCAACACATGACATTACTTCTGAAGTTGAATTTTGTCGTACCAAAATTTTTTATAGTGATTAACCTCTTCTCTTTCGACATGAGACTAGAGTAGAATTATAGGGGTCTGATAATGTTGAGTGTTTTATATATATATAGAGAGAAAAGAAAACCTCGAAGAGGAGGGTGACCACATCTGCTTTAAACTCATGGAAGAAGAAATGCAGTAAATCTCCCCAGTAAAGGACACTCCTCTTGACAGAGTATTCACATCTGTAGAAAGGAGTTCCAAGAATGGCATATGCGGTGACAACATTGGAGGAAGTGATTGAGACCCAGCTACTCCCTTTATCACATTCAGCGCAGGTTGCCAAAGTGGTAGCACTCACAAGGTCCTGTGATACCACAAAGGATCAAACAGCCAACATCTACACTGATAGCAAGAAAGCTCTCAAAGTAGTCCATGATTATGGACCCATAAGGAAGAACAGACGGTTCACAACTGCTGCAGGAGAACCAATTCAAAACTGGAAATATGTATAAGAACTTTTTGAAGCAGTCACCCTCCCAAAGGAAGTAGCCATCTTGAAAGTCAAGGAACATACTGGAGGACAACCCATGGAAGAAAAAAGAAACCAGTTGGCTGATCCTAATGCCAGGAAGACTGCTGAAACCTCAATGGAAGCAATCATGACCCTAATCACTGATTTTGCAAAGGAATAAGAAGTCAGTAACAGATTGAAGAAAAGGAAGAGAAAAAATACAGAAGGCAAAGGAAGTGATTAAGAAATTGCAAGAATATTCATTTGATGATTGGAATGAAATCATGAAAAGGGACAGAGCAAAGAAGGACCAAGATGGAATCTTGTGCAAGGAAAATGGAATATGTGTCCCACCTCAAACAGAGAAGATGATCATGCAACTAGCCCATGGCCCAAGCCATGTAGGCCCTAAGGCAATGGAGAGAAACATAAGCAAGGCTGGATGGTTTATTCAATACTCCAGAAATGCATATCAAGACTTTGTTGAGGGGTGCATAATCTGTGCTAAAAACAACCCAGGAAAACCGACCAGGGTAAGACATTTGGCCAAGCCACTACTCCCTTTCCAAAGACTTCAGATTGATTGCATCCAATTGCCCAAATCAGGACAATATCAATATGTTTTGTTGTGTGTAGACATGTTTTCAAGCTGAATAGAAGCCTGACCGGTGGCTAAAGCAAATGCCAAGACAACAGCAAAGAAGCTCCTTTTGGAAGTAATATGCCGCTTTGGAGTAACTGAAACCATAGAGAATGACAGAGGAACACGTTTTACTGGACAGATCATGCAAATTATATGAAAGGAATTGGCAATTGATCAGGCCTTCCATGCCCCTATCATCCTCAGAGTTCAGAAAAGGGAGAAAAATATAGTGGAATCATTAACCACTTCAGTCCCGTAAGAGTTGGCTGCTTAATGACCAGAGCACTTTTTACCATTTGGCACTGCGCTGTTTTAAAGTGGTGTTCCAGCCCCTATTTTTTTTTTAAAAGTCAGCAGCTACAAACACTGTAGCTGTTGACTTTTAATAAGGACACTTACCTGTCCAGGGCACCTGCAATGTCAGCCGATCCGTCCCTCGTATCGTGTGCCATCCTCACTAAGGGAAACAGGAAGTGGAGCCTTGCGGCTTCGCTGCACATTTCCTACTGCGCATGTGCGAGTCTCCCAGCGATTTCTGAATGGGCGGCTGTCTTTTGTGGCACACACAGGTCCCACACAGGTTACATTTTTTTGTTGCATTTCTATGTCATTTTTTCCAGGTGGACCTCCACTTTAACTGGTAATTGTGTGGTCATAAAATGCTGTACCCACACAAAATTTGTGTACTTTGTTTTCCCACAAATAGAGCTTTCTTTTGATGGTATTTGATTGCCTCTGCAATTTTTATTTTTTGCGATATGGAAAAAGACCGAACATTTTGAAAATGTTTTATATTTTCTGCTTTTTGTTTTATAAAAAAATCCAATAACCTAAATTTTAGTCATACATTTAGGCCAAAACATATTCAGCCACATGTCTTTGGTAAAAAAAAAAAAAATTAAATAAGCATATATTTATTGGTCTGCGCAAAAGTTATAACGTCTACTACTAGGGAACATTTTCTGGAATTTACACAGCTTTTAGTTTATGACTGCCTATCCCATTTCTTGAGGTGCTAAAATGGCTGGGCAGTACAGCCTCCCCTCTCCCCTCAAATGACCCCATTTTGGAAAGTATACACCCCAAGGAAATTGCTGAGAGGCACATTGAGCCAATTGAATATGTAATTTTTTGTCACAAGTGATTGAAAAATTACAAAAACAACAAAAAATTACACAAAGTTGTCACTAAATGATATATTGCTCAAACATGCATTGGCATTTGTGAAATTACACCCCAAAATACATTCTGCTGCTTCTCCTGAGTACAGGCATAACATATGTGTGAGACTTTGTGGGAGTCTAGCCGTGTACAGGACCCCAAAACCCAAGCGCCTTCAGGCTTTCTAAGGGCGTAAAATTGTGATTTCCCTTCCTCACTACCTATCATAGATTCGGAGGCCATGAAATAACACAATAGCACAAACCCCCCCAAATTACCCCATTTTGGAAAGAAGACACTTCAAGCTACAGGATAACAGGTCCGTGTCCCCTTATGCAGAGCAGACAGAGACACAGCCCACTCTGCTCTATGGGTAGTTGTATATAAACAGACCGCCTGTCCGGTTACACCCGACTGGCATCTTCCCTGATCTGCCCAGACAGAGGGTGTCTGTCCGCCCCACCAGTTTGTTTTTGGCAGATTGAAGGGCTCAGGGCCCTCTTTCATCATAGTTCCCCCTTACAGTGTAAAGGGGAACTCTGCACATTCTGATGAAAGGGGAAATTCAGGCACTGATTTCTGTCCTCCATGCAGAGCTGCTGTCTGCTGTGTGTCCATCCATCTTGGAGCTGTGTGCAGGCAGCCCATAGAAGTGGATGCAGACGCAGCAGCTGCTTTCAGATCTGTGCATCTGCTCCTGCCCACATGCAATTTTGTCTGTGCGGACACTGTGTCTGCATCCATTTTTGTAGGCTGCCTGCACGCAGCTCCAAGGTGGATGTATTAATCTAAATGAATGAGACCTCTGGTCTCCAAACAGAGGTGTCAAAAGGATGTGAGCTGGGGGGACTATTACGGTGCATGTAAATTAAATAATATATCACATGAGAAAAAACAAACACATTTTGCATAAAAATGTAGTACAGTTTTTTGAATAAAACCATTACAAAATTCAACATATCTAGAGTTCGTGGAGCAGGTGAGGTATTTCAACTAGTTTCGCTTTTCAGCTTCCTCAGGAACTACCTACATCTAAAAATACATCAATTATTCATAAATCTATAAAAAATATCTACAGAAGTAATAAAATCACAAACCATTAAGATAAATATTAAGGAGACAGTTTGCAAAGTAAAGAGAGAACAGACTCTTACCTAGACAACCCCGCCCCAAGACAGGACAGAACCCTGCAGGGGGAAGTCTCCCCCAGCGACTGGGAGAGATATAGAGATATATATAATTTTGACTGATTGTCTTACTTATCACCTTCGTTTGTTTGGTTCAAGTTCTCCCAATTTTTCTGCACACGCTATATTGGCTTTTACTGGTCACTTACCTCCATCACCATTTAATCACAATTTTTGACCATTACTGGTCATATATACCTGATCACCGGATTAGCACTCCTTATCACCGGAGGTGTCCCCCCTTTTTTCTTTTTTCTAAACATCTAACTGAATATCAATATATATTTTCTATATAGATATTGGTCGGCATTCGGGTATTATATCTCTCCCAGTCGCCAGGGGAGACTTCCCCCTGCAGGGTTCTGTCCTGTCTTGGGGCGGGGTTGTCTAGGTAAGAGTCTGTTCTCTCTTTACTTTGCAAACTGTCTCCTTAATATTTATCTTAATGGTTTGTGATTTTATTACTTCTGTAGATATTTTTTATAGATTTAAGAATAATTGATGTATTTTTAGATGTAGGTAGTTCCTGAGGAAGCTGAAAAGCGAAACTAGTTGAAATACCTCACCTGCTCCACGAACTCTGGATATGTTGAATTTTGTAATGGTTTTATTCAATAAACTGTACTACGTTTTTATGCAAAATGTGTTTGTTTTTTCTCATGTGATATATTATTTAATTTACATGCACCGTAATAGTCCCCCCAGCTCACATCCTTTTGACACCTCTGTTTGGAGACCAGAGGTCTCATTCATTTAGATTTATCCAATTTGGGATGAGGTGCACATTGCAAAAATATAATCCTGAACTCATTTAGGTGGCCATGTTTTAATTATTACAAGGTGGATGTATGGCTGACTCCTCTGAATGAGCCCTAAGAGAGAACTCTGCAGACTCTAATGTATGACTGGAACTGTGCAGACTATAATGTGAAGGGGAACTCTGTGGACTCTGATGTAAAGGGGGCTCTGGGAACCTTGATTGTAAAGTGGGAATGTTGGGGACTTTGATGTAAAGTGCCTTGAAAAATTATTCATACCCCTTGCATTTTCCACATTTTGTCATGTTACAACCAAAAATGTAAATGTATTTTATTGTTTTTTTTTCTGTAATAGACCAACACAAAGTGGCACAAAATTGTGAAGTGGTAGGAAAATGTAAACTGGTTTTCAAAATGCTTGTGGAATGGAAATAGTATGGCACATCTGCAAACCTATCAAGACATGGCCGTCCACCTAAACTGACAGGCCAGGCAAGGAGACCATTCATCAGAGAAGAGCCAAGAGGTCCATGGTAACTCTGGAGGAGCTGCAGAGATCCACAGCTCAGGTGGGAGAATCTGTCCACAGGACAACTATTAGTCGTGCTCTCCACAAATCTGGCCTTCATGGAGAGTGGTAAGAAGAAAGCCATTGTTGCAGTTTGCGAGAAGCCATGTGGAGGACAACAGCAAACATGTGGAAGAATATGTTCTGGTCAGATGAGACCAACATTTAATTTTGGCCTAAAAGCAAAACCCTAGGTGTGGCGAAAAACTAACACTGCACATCATCCTGAACACACCATCCTCACCGTGAAACATGGTGGTGGCAGCATCATGTTCTGGGGATGTTTTTCTTCAGCAGGGACAGGGAAGCTGGTCAGAGTTGATGGGAAGATGGATGGAGCCAAATACAGGACAAGCTTAGAAGAAAACCTGTTAGAGTCTGCAAAAGACATCAGACTGGGGTGGAGGTTCACCTTCCAGCAGGACAACGACCCAAAACATACAGCCAGAGCTACAATGGAATGGTTTAGATCAAAGCATATTCATGTGTTAGAATGACCCAGTCAAAGTCCAGACCTAAATCCAATTGAGAATCTGTAGAAAAACTTGAAAATTGCTGTTCACAGACGCTCTCCATCCAATCTGACAGAGCTTAAATTATTTTGCAAAAAGAATGGGCAAAAATGTCCCTCTCTAGATGTGCAAAGCCGGTAGAGACATCCCCAAAAAGACTTGCAGCTGTAATTGCAGAGAAAGGAGGTTCTACAAAGTATTGACTCCGGGGAGCGCTATACAAATACACCCCACACTTTTCACATATTTATTTGTAAAAAAAATTGAAAACCATTTATCATTTTCCTTCCACTTCACAATTATGTGCCACTTTGTGTTGGTCTATCACATAAAATCCCAATAAAATACATTTAAGTTTTTGGTTGTAACATGACAAAATGTGGGAAATTTAAAGGGGTATGAATTCTTTTTCAAGGCACTGTAAGCCCCTGTACACGCGGTCGGACATTCCGACGGAAAATGTCCGATCGGACAGTGTTGTCGGATAATCCGACCGTGTGTGGGCTCCATCGGACTGTTTCCGTGGGAATGTCCGACCAACAAAGTTTGAGAGCTGGACATAAAATTTTCCGTCAACATGATCCGATTGGACTTTGTCCGATCATTTGTAGAGAATTCCGATTGGACAAAGTGCCACGCATGCTCAGATCAAATTACGAGACCCAAGCTATTGGCTACTAGCCTGAACGTAATCCCGTTGTAACGAACGAACGAACGTTATCACGTTCCGAACAATCGGATTTTCCAACAACTTTGTCCGACCGTGTGTATGCAACACCAGTTTCGGACAAAATCCCTGGGAAAAAATCTGACGGATTTTGTTGTCAGAATGTCCGACCGCGTGTACAAGGGCTTGGGGGGGGGGGGCTCTGGGAACCTTGATTGTAAGGAAAGAATGCAGGGGAACTCTTTTGTAAGGAGGGACTTCTGGGGACTTTGATTTGGGGAATAAATTTGTGCACTCTGGTGTAGGGGGAGGGCACTAATGTACAAAGGGAATGCTTGGGACATCGATTTTAGGGGAACTCTGTGGATTCTAATGTGTAAAGGAGGAAAACTGGAGACTCTGAGGTGAGAGGAGACTCTGGGGACATTGATGTAAGGAGGGAATCTGGGCACCTTGATGTATAGAGTAATGGGTGGGGACTTTGATGCAAGGGGGGGCTCTGACATAAGAAGCGATTCTGACATGCAAATAAAATGTATGCCATATGGGGGTTGGGGGTTGCATTAAGGAGGTGGCAGGAGGATAGTGGGAAGAGCACCAAAATGCACCTTCACCTAAGTAAACAAAAATCCTTGCACTGGCCCTGCACCTCGTCCATTCAGAAAATGTTTTGCACTATAACCATACTTTATTAGGATGATTATATTTCTGATTTGTGATTAGGGTTGCCTGCTTTTCTTTAAGTCAAACCCGAACACTTTAACAGCTCACGCCAATTTTTTTTTTTTTATAGTATAAACTATACATATATTTTGCTATTAAATAACATTTTAAATCATATGAAGTTAATAACAAGAGTCCCCCTTTACATCAGAGTCCACAGAGTTCCCCTTTTATATCTGAACTCGCAGAGTTCCCTTTCACTGTAAGAGGGGGACTCTGCAGACTTTAATGTCAGGCTTGATTCACACCTATGCATTTTAAGTGCTTTTTGCATTTTGCAGATTTGCACTACAGCCTATTTAACATGGTTTCCTATGGAACACGTTCTGTAGAGCAAATCTGCAAAATGCAAAAAACACTAAAAATGCATCGGTGTGAATCAAGCCTGAGGGAGAACTCTGGCTTCTAACATAAGAGATGCTCTGGGAACCCTGATTTAAGGGGGAATACTAAAAACTCTAATGGGAGAAGACTCTGATGTAAGGGGGAACACTGTGGCCTCTGGTGTAACATAAGGGATGCTCTGGGAACCCTGATTTAAGGGGGAACACTGAGAACTCCTGACATGGAGAAGACTCTGATGTAAGGGGGAACACTGTTGCCTCTGGTGTAAAGGGGAACTCTGGTGTAAGGGGTGCTCTGAGAACCCTGATTTGCCTTAGTGTACTTAGAGGCAGGAGAGAGAAAGAGGAGACTCCAGTCACAGACAGGGATGGATGGTATCTGAGGCTGCTGAATTCAAATTTGTGGCCCCAACTTTCCTTTTCTGAAGAACAGCGCCAGGGTTTGAAGTGTGTGCAGACACAGAGGGGTGGGGGGGGGGGGGAGGAAGAGGTGCAGATTGAGCCCTCTCTCCTCTCCTGTCTGTGTGTGTTGGGGGGGGTGTTAGTGTTGGCTTTGAGCAGTGTGAAAGAGTGCAACAGACACTCTCAGCTTAGACAACTGCAGCCAGCAACCCTGCTGGGAAGCCATAGTCCAGTCTATATAATGTGTCCGGGTTTCAGGCGGTCTGAAACCCGTACGCATGATTCCAAACCCGAACTGTCCGGGTGAATCCTGGACAGGTGGCAACCCTATTTGTGATATATATATATATATATATATATATATATATATATATACACAATATGGTAGAAAGCATAGTGCTAAATCTGAACTGACCTTCTCACTGTGGTGAAATCAGATATTACTCACCTAATACTTGTAAAATAGTTGTAGTGATGAAGGTCCCTTCAGGATGTGACACCTCACAGGTATAATTTCCTCCATCAGATATCTGGGTGTTCTGGATGGTCAGTGTTATATTGGTAAGTGTCATTCTTGTATTGCAGCTGCTGTTTATCTGGGGTCCTCTTTTGGCAAGGTTAGCATATGAGAATAAACACGAAGAATTATTAATGTGATGGATCTTCCATAGAACTCCCGTTATATTATCTCCAGGATCCTCTCCACATTGTAGAACTGTAGAATTGCCTTTTCTCCCCACCACAACATCTGGAATCAGAAGAATCAAAAGTTTATTTGTTAGCACGCTGTTAATTGACCTTCAAAGTCATGCATTATGTATTATCACCAGGACTCTTTACAATTAGGCAGGTCGATTTTGGTCTAATATTTATATACAGTACATATACAGAGTCTTTTTAGCAGACAGTGCTGGAACCTTATCTGACATTAAAATGTGGATTGTCAGTCTCAGTCTGGAAATGCTAATTACCTGGCTGTCATGCTCACCCTTTTCTATATTTTCAGTTACTGACTCCTAACAAAAACATATATGGTCACTTCTGACTTTCCTTGCGTTCCAGTTCCAGGACTACTTATATTTCAAATGCAACCCCCCCCAAAAAAAAATAACCGGTTGATCCTGCCAGAAACATGGAGGCACCCTGTGTATTGTACACTCAAGCAGTCAAATAAGCCCTCTCAGTTCTTATCTTATGCCCCGTACACACAAGCGGATTTTCCGTCAGAAAAATCTTGGATGGTTTTTCCAACGGAATTCCGCTCAAGCTTGTCTTGCATACACACACTCACACAAAAGTTTGCTGAACTTTCCACCGTCAACAACGCAGTGACGTACAACACTAGAACGAGCCGCGAAAATGAAGTTCAATGCTTCCGAGCATGCTTCAAACTGTTTATAAGCATGCGTAGGAATTTTGCGCATCGGAATTGCTACAGACGATGGGAAATTTACGATTGGAACTTTTTCCGTCTGAAAAATTGAGAACCTGCTCTCAATCTTTTGCTGGTGGAAATTCGCCCAGTAAAAGTCCAATGGAGTATACACACCATTGCATTTTCCAACCAAAATCTGTTGTTTGCTGGCCGAATTTCCTATCGTCTGTACGCGGCATAAGACTACAAAATCACCTCCCCCTAAGTGTGATATAACACACACTTGCTCATTGCTTAGTCTGACATATGCTATGGAGGAGGGGAGGTGCCTGGCTGTCATGGGTTTTCACTTATGAATATGGTTTGCTGAATTCATGTTTTTAGGGGAATTGTTACCCCAAAACTTTTTAATGGATTTGTAATAAAGCATTTTCTTAAACAAAATAATATTACGTTGGTGTATTACTGTGGCAGAAGAATTCAACACCCTAAAAGTCCCAAGGTTTCTATTTAACAATTTTTTCCTATGCAATTAGGGGACGTGGTATTGATTAATACAGCTGGAATCATTTATATGATATTTCCTCTTACTTCCTGTTATGTCTCTGGGACAGGAAGTGAAGGGAAACACTTTTTTTTACTCTGTCCAGATAAAAATAAAACTTTTGGTTTTACATACACTTTAAATACATACTCTGTTTTTTATAGCAGTAACCTCCCTGCCCCCACCCTCCTCTCCTCACCCCCAATATAAAGCTCTCACCTGCGGAGGATACATCCCGGTATAGAAGCAGCAGGACAGCCAGAAGATACATTGTCTGCAGGTGAGATGATGACACTGAAAATGAGAAATGTGCTATGACAATGTCACCGATACTCACAGCTATTAACAGAATCACACATCCTGTATGTCTAATGGCGATCTTGGAACTTACATATTGTGGCCAAACAGTGGTCACTAGCAAACCCATCAAGAAAACTCTACAAATTGAATCTGAGAAAATATTTTTGTGTTACACTAAGGGGTGTAAACTATACAAAAAATACTGCAGGGCTGTTTATCCTTCAAAACCACTTGTAGATTTGTTGTGTGTAGATGGGGGGGAAAAAATCAACTGTTGCAAGGCTATTTTCTTGTACGATTGAATGCTATTAAGGCTTCATGCACACGAGACGCCGGTGAAAACTCTGCTCAAAAAAAGCTAAAACGCCCGTTTAGCCGCGTTTGCATGCTGCGTTTAGCCGCATTTGCATTTATAAGCTTTTATAAAGATGTAGACCCTCCCCAAGCTCTCAAAGCATGTTTTTTTTTTAACTATTTCTGCCACATGGGATTTGTCCCATAATTGCATGTGATTCTGAATTACTTCAATTAATTGGTTTTGGGTTACATCGGAAGTCATTTTCAGAGATGTGTCTTCCAAGATGATCAACTTGCTAATCACAATCCAAGGTGTGGACAAACCTAGCTTGGGGGAAGTAGGGTGGCTTGTGGAAAAAAGTTTCAGTTTCATGAAGGATGGGTGTTCAACATGGAAACATGGTGGGGGGTTGGGGCTGACTAGACATTGGTATGCAGGTTTTTCTATGTGAAAAAAAGACAATGCTATGGTTTGGCCAGACTAGGTGGAGTCACTGATTTGATTAGAAATTGGATGAGGGTTTGGGGCAAAGAAGTGGAGGCATTCCTCATTGTCCAAGCTACTGGAAACACTAGAGATTTTATGTGATTGTATCACAAAGTAAATACACTCTAAGAATTATATAAAGTAATTACAAAATTTTTTTTTACTTTTTTTATTGTTTTCTATGGTTTTCCATCATATTTCTGAGTTTTCAGGTCCAAAAAATTGGGTTCATTTCAAAAACGCTTATAAACACGAACGCGGCTAAACGCGGGTGCCGCGTTTAGCTGCGTTTTGCGTTTGAAACGTGAAAATGTTTGCGTCTGAACCCATTTTTTTTGCTTCTGGAAAAACGAGGTTAAACGCAACTGCATAAAAACGGCAAAAAACATGGACACATAGGATAACATTGAATGAGTTCAGGTGAAGTTGAAAAAAGTGTCCAACTGCCTCTGAACACGCGTTTAACAGCGTCTCGTGTGCATGAGGCCTAATTCATAAAAAATAGAGTGAATCAGAAAAATACAGCATTATGGCCACTAGATGGAGCTGGTGATCCTAGGAAATTAATAATTATTTACTATTGTCATCAGCTCCATCTGTTGAACAAAATGCAATATTTGCCCGAGTGCTCGAACAAAGGAGTTCATTTTCTGGGAGTATTCTAATGGGTTGCTGTTTCAACAAGCTTCTTAGGATATAATCTGGAGCCTCCATATGTATCTGTTATAGGTTACCCACTTCCTTGTACTCAGACCCCCCCCGGGATCTGGGCCTCTTCCCTTTATATCACACAGGAGGGAGGTTGGACCCCAGAGGAAAACCAGCAAACACACAAGGAAAGCTGGCACGAGCATTAACCCCTTTCTCCCAATCCGGGCAGCTAGGTAGACAGACTAACCAAGAGTAGGCAATGTGCCTACATTACCATGGCATATGTGTGGGGTCATTATCCCCCCTTTCTCCCTGGTGCCTCATTCAGAAATGTGGGAGCTGGGTGCTAGTGAAGGGGTCAAGCTTAACACACCTTCACCACCAGAGTAGCTAACACCCTTGCCAAGTCACCATTGCCCTGGCTGGTTGGCTGCCACAATAACATAGTTGTCCCTAGTTTCAGCAATATAGCCATAACTAGACAGCAGACCCATACTGGACTCTATGTGTAGTGTCTACTTTAACCTAAGTCCCCTTACTTACAAGCCCTGGTTCTTTGAATACGCCATGCAATACATCACTTAGGAGAAAGAGTTCAGACCAAGCAGTAACCAGAACTTTACTGAAGTAAGGCAGATATACAGGAACAGTTCTTGTAGGCAACTTCTTATGTATAATCCCATACAGAAGTGCTCTAATGCCCATAGGGTAATCATAAATACATAACAGCATAGTTCATTAGAAGCATAGTCCATAATCAGCAAATAATCCAAAAGAGGTAGCACAGAGTCCATATGGTCCATGTTTGGCAAAGATCCTTACAAGGCTATCAGTCTATGATTTGTAGTTACATAGTTAGTAGGGTTGAATAAAGACACCGGTCCATCCAATTCATCCATTGCACACTCACATCGGTCCCTACCCTGAAGGAGACCACAATCCAAGGTCCCCATTTGTATACTAGGGTCAATTTACCTACCTGCATGTCTTCGGAGTGTGGGAGGAAACTGGAGGAAACCCACACAGGCACAGGGAGAACATACAAACTCCAGGCAGGTAGTGTCATGGTTGGGATTCGAACCAGCGACCTTTCTTACTGCTAGGCGAGAGTGCAAGCCAATACACCACTGTGCCACCCAGTTAAGAGTCCTCAGGCTCCCAGTCCCTCAGGGAGCCCCAACTGGCCCCCGCAGCTGGGAGAGCCATCTGGCACCATAACGGCCTCCAACTTATCAGTATTTCCAGACACTCGTGGACATCACTGAACAGAGAGGGACCTCAGGATTATTTCCCTTAATTCAACAGCCTGAGGAAAGAGGATTGGAGTCATCCTGTGGCCAATCTGGGATCGTTTCCCCTGTCTACCATATGTGACCAGTGCTGGAGATTAAACCTCTAGCCTGCATGACCTTCCATAATAGAGGGTCCAGGCTCTTTGGTAAGAGTCCATTTCTAATTGTGGTGGTGTATTCACCCAGTGGAGGGATTCTGATTTATCAAGAATACAAGATTTTTCACTTCATTTGACACATGTGGAATCCATGGTCTGTTTGAGAGACTACCGACACTTGGGCTTGTTTGTTTTACACAAGTTTTCTTTTTATTAGCGCAACACATTTATTGCATAGTATTTCCAGCAGCTTTCTCCTGGGGCACTGAAGGGTCCCCTTTTATGTGGAAAATTGATGGGAAAATCTAGCCAATCAGTCCATCAAATCCACCACACATTAACATTGTAACAGTTTCACAGGAAAGACAGCAGACTTGACCCAGATAACCGCAGAACATGAGGGTCAGGACAGAAAAAAACATTAACCCTTCTGTAGGCACCTGCCTGCAACAGTACCCTTCCATACCCCCGTCTTCAGGATGATGCACCCCGCTATAGGAGCAGCAAGAAGGCTAGAAGATGCATTGTTTGCACATGGAGATAAGAGAAGCATACCATGACAATGCCCCCAGGTATTCACTATTAAAAATATACTACATTTTTAGCAAACTATTTAAAATACACTTCCTATGTACTTGCCTTCCTCAGAACTGAGCAAGGAGGTAACTTGAAAGAATGGGTAAACATTACAGAACAATTGCAGTTCAATGTGAAAAAAGGGCGAGGGGAGTTACAATAGAATAGCTTTTCATAATAAGTGTCCCTTTGTACTTATGGAAATAAGAGCAGTCTCTGAAGGACATTTTCTCTTTGTTAAGAGCAGGGTACAGGGCCAATGTTATACATTTGCTACTATATGTGATCCCAATAATCGCACTGTTACTTTTTTATCTAAAACCCTGGATGTTGCAGGTAAGTCATCTGTACACAACAATAGGGCAGAGCTGAACAGCATTAGTCCCAGCACTTCACACTGAGATGTAGGGACACAGCACAGGACTAAAACTTCAAGGGACAATGGAATTTAAACTGAGATAGTTGGCAAGTATGAGGCAGCTGCTTTGGGCCCCACAACAATGACAGGACCCAGGGCAGCTGCCCCTTTTGCCCTGCCTTAAAGATGCCCCTGCACCTTGCTGGATCCTTTCCCTGTACGGCTGTCCTCCTATTGAACCCTCTGAGTCTGCCTTTTAACATTGCAACTACTTAAGGTGTCCTGGCCCCAACTCTCTTTCCCTTGCAAAATATAAAATGACTGTTAAAAGAAATAAAACCTATTTTGCATCCAAGAAGGGTCTGGCGCCCAATTACTTTTACCACCTTTGCACCCACTATGTCTCACAAAATAGGACAGAGTGATCCTGTGCTGAGGCCATAGAGACTATCTGCTGTGAGATACTGTGTTGAGAGAGCTGCTGGGAACTGGGTACAATGCCACCAGAGGGCCATATGCTTTAGGACTGTAAAAATATGTAAATATATATGTGTGTTTTATTGTACACACTAAAGTAGAAAATAATACTTACAAAAATAGTACAATGATAACATTCTAGTATAGTTCATTCGTTTTAAAATATAGAAGAATTCTTAGCATTAAAACATGTATTCTATTGTTCTAAAATGGCGGAATAACCCTTTGTATGCTGAAGAATAGCTGAAAGTCTGTGTGCTGAGATGTATGATGTATTCAGAGCCAAGAGACTGTCCTTCCAACCAGCTTTTGCTTATACAAACCAAAGCTTCTAAATTCGCGCCAAAAGAATAAACCCTCCTTCACAAGGGTGTGGGCTAAAGAGTGGTTACCATAGCTATTTACCATCTGGTATCAATCATACATAGCTGACCATTCTATTGACAGGAATTGGGGGGGAAGGGAATAACTTAAGACTCTAAACAAAATATCAGTTACATACAGGAATATGTCTTTAAAAGCATATATAAGATTTACAATATTCATCAAAATCCTGACAAGTTTTAAATGTTTACTTTTTCAATTTCAGCATGTCACCATCTGGAGATATTAATCCAAAGCTATCATACACACAATTATTGAGAATTCATATTCTAAATAAAGTGTAATAAAGCAAATTAAAATTTAAATATTAAGAATATAACATTCCCCTCTGAAATATGAATACTATCATATTTTTCAGATATAAATCCATTCAAAACAAAAAATTTTTCCACCAATTACTTCCTGAAAATTCTGACCATTGATATGATATTTCTTGCAAATTACCTTGTTCATGTTTAAACAATACTTCTGCATTTTGCAATTCCTTAGCCAAAGCTATTAATAAACCTTGATCCTTTTGAATTATATTTGCCCATTTTTCCCATGGAAATTCATTTATTTGGGAAATATTATACTGTGTAGGAAGAGCGCTAATATTTTTCATAAACATATTTGTTAAATTTGTTCTCAACTCATTAATACTTATTGCAACAATGTCTCTTTCTATACAATACAAACCTTGATTTAGGTTTTCTGTATTTGTACAAAAAGAGAAAATGTTTTAACCCTTTCTGTATCTGACATAATCTGAAAACAAACCTTCTTTTTATCTACACGAGTAATTAATTCAGAGATTGTTTAAACTTTTTCTATTCTTGCTGAACATAATGTGTGATTATGATAACAAGAATGAAATATACTTTTATCTTGATAAGGTAAACAGATAGCTTTAGACTGTAATTGTAAACATGATGACAGATCTAATTGTTCTAATTCAAACATTTTCATTGTTAAATACAAAATGTATATACTGTAATTTATTTTATAATAATTGTGTATTGCTGACAGGTAATCCCAAAACAGTGATTGGAACCAAAATTTGTTCTTTTCCGGCTATTGGAATCATAGAAGAACTATAACATATGTCCTGTTTGCATCCTATCCATTTATTTACCCATAAATCTGTATGATTTATAGCATATAAATATTCTTTGGGAACTACTGTAAAATGCCAAGAGGAGTTGTTCCACTCTGAAATGCTTGCGCAATTATTAAAAAATTAGTGGAATATTCATTTTGGACCTCTAAGCATGCTCTGGCTATATGAGAATGTTGTTCACTTATCATCAAATCAAGAGTAATTTTGAAGATGTAAAATAGATGGACCCATTATATTAGCAGTTTTAATTACCATATTTTCTAAAATCTGATTTAAATGTCTTTGTATTTTAATGCCATTAATTCCCACCAAACCAGCGATTTCTAGATCAGACTTTAAAGTATTAGTATTAATATCAATACTATTTGTTATACTCCCGATTGTGCCAATCCCTCCTAAAATACCTTCAACAATACCACGCTTATTTCTGTTATAATTTCTATTACTAATTCCAAACCATCTCTCAATACCCAATTCCATATTAACCAAATGTCCTTGACATTGTGGAAACCTTGTAGAAATTTTCCATTCTGAAACATTAAAATTCCACAAAATAATGACAAACTTTCCCTCTCTCAAAAGAGTTCTGGATTGGAAATGGTTAATCTGAAAAGGACTTGCAGAGAAACTTTTCTTATTAACACATGGAGTTTTCCTTCGAGACATAACAATAACACTTGCCTTTACACATTTCACCGGATAATTTCCTATTGATATGCAACATTCATATATAACAGTATCATTCAAAGATACTCTCATTTGTTGATAAACAAATGTATCATTGATCCAATTCACACTACCAAAAATTCCTTTATGAATTATGATAGTAGAACTATAAAGAAAACTACCCAAAAACTCATCATTCCTTTTCCAAGTTAACAAAGATATTTTTGTATTACATATCAAATGCAAATTATCTTTATCTTCCATAATTTTCAAAGATTGTGGGAAAATATTAATTTCTGGAACAATCCTATCAACTATAAAAATATCAATTTTGATCCTTATTTGAGTACATTTTCTTGTTACTTTAAAATCCCATGTTCTTACAACGTCTCCTTTTTCATCTCCAATGATGTTTAAATGTTTTGGATTTAATATCTTTACGAAACTTTGAAAAAGGTAATAAAATTGATCAAAGGGATAAAGTTTTTCCCAGATCTTGACATAGTATTAGTAACATCTCCAGACCACATTGTTGAATCATTACCTTTTAAATATATAGACCAGAAACTCCTCAACAATATGTTACATTCAAAAGTTCCGGTTTTGTTATTTAGTCTATAAGATCCCTGCATTTTAACAAAATTTGTTTTGGATTCTATTTTAACTTTGATTTCAATATTATTGCTGTGAATGAAATACAATTGCAAACAGAAATCATATCCCTGGCCTACACATACAAAACTTCTACTGTATTAACCACTTCAGACCCGCAATACGTCTATTGACGGCATGGGGTTTCGGTGGTTATATCTAAATGATGCCTGAGTCCACAGACATCATTTAGATATTGCCGTTTTCAGCCGGCGATTCCCTACACCATAAGAACGATCATAGCGGCTGTTCCACCACTTGATCGTTCTTACGGGCGGCGGGAGGGGACGCCCCCCCTCCCGCCGCCCTCCGGTGCTTCTACCGACTCACCGTTTCCATCGGTGAGTCGGTCACAGGATCCGCCGGCCCCAGCATGTGATCATAGAGATTTCCGGTGGACTAGATTGTCCCCGGAGTCTCTATGATCGTTCGGAGGCCGGGCGCGATGTTATGACGTCACGCCCGGCCTCGTTATTCAAATTAACGGCGCCAATCTGGCTAGGAAGCCAGGATTGTTTTTGTTTTTTTTGTTTTTATTCTGCCCAGCCTAGAGGTGAGATATGGGGTCTTATTGACCCCATATTTCACTGTAAATAGGTCCGATCGTGCCATATTCCTATTACAAGGGATGTTTACATTCCTTGTAATAGGAATAAAAGTCATCAATTTTTTTTTTTTTTTTTTTAAGTGTAAAACTAAAAAAATAAAAATAAAATTAACAATAAAAAAGAAAAAAAAAAAATTTTAAGCGCCCCTGTCCCCGTGAGCTCGCACACAGAAGCGAACGCATACGCAAGTCCCGCCCACATATGAAAACGGTGTTCAAACCACACATGTGAGGTATCGCCGCGAACGTTAGAGTGAGAGCAATAATTCTAGCCCTAGACCTCCTCTGTAACCCAAAACATGTAACCAGTAAAAAATTTTAAAGCGTCGCCTATGGGGATTTTTAAATACCAAAGTTTGGCGCCATTCCACGAGCGCGTGCAATTTTGAAGCATGACATGTTGGGTATCTATTTACTCGGCGTATCCTCCTCTTTCACATTATGCAAAAAAATTGGGCTAACTTTACTGATTTGTTTATTTTTAGCATGAAATTTTTTTTTTTCTGAAAAAAACGTGTTCGAAAAATTGCTGCGCAAATACCGTGCGAGATAAAAAGTTGCAATGACCGCCATTGTATTCTCTAGGGTCTTTGCTAAAAAAACATATATAATGTTTGGGGGTTCTATGTAATTGTCTAGCAAAAAAATTAGGAATTTTACATGTAGGAGAGAAATGTCAGAATTGGCCTGGGTGGGAAGTGGTTAATATCAACATCTCTAAAATTATGATTTTTGTCATATGCATTAATATCAATAACTCTATCATTTTTGTCCTTTGTAATGATATCAATGTTCTTATTTTTTTTTAGTTCATCTGCATTGATATCAATGTCTACATCTCTCTTATTTCTGAATAATACATGATCTTTGTTGTGTAATTCTTCAATCCTGTTAACCTCTGCATAACTGGAATAGTTTGTGATATATTTTACCACAGATAAAATTGCCACTAGGGAAAAGATGCATCCTGTGATGATGATACATTTTCTCTCTTTAAAACTTTTCTTTTGTTGAGCTGACATCTTTTCGGGATCCATGATTCCTCCAGATTAGATTTTTATAATTCATTCCTGAAAAAAGGAATGCAGCATCATTATCTCGGCATATACAACTTGTTATACCCACATTTTTATTTGTACATTCATTTTTCACTGAACTGAGAAGGTATTTGTACCCCTTGAACATCCAAAATGTCAATGGACCTTCCCAATTAATTTTTCATGTTCCAACTCCTGAAACTTTAGCTCCGCCTGTGACGTGCATCTCATCATCTCTGGGTGTGACCTTACATGTGACAATTCTTTAATCACCATTTCCTTCTGTCTTAGACTTGTGCTAACAGCATCTAATTTTGTTTTAAATAAACCTTTCCGCTCTTGGTCAACTTGATAGACCGTTATCTTGTACAAAAGAAAATTTTGGTTTAATAACAAAATAACAAAATGTTACAAAAACAATATCAATTGTAGAATATCAAAAATAGATTATTCTTACAATGAAGATTAAATCCGATATGTGTGTGCATGTAATAACAACTCATGTTGTAAATGTGCCTTGTGTGTACTGGAGTGAAAATCTCTCTGGAATGCGTGCCCTCCATTAATTGACTGTGTCCTCATGTTACAAGATCTACTCCTAAAACACCAACCCCCACCTTTTTCCTTAAAAGTTTATCTGGGCTATACAGTGCCACAGAATGAGCAATTTCCCTCCCACCTTTCTAAAACAATTGGCGTTACTCATTCTAAATTCCTAAGTAGTGATGGACGAACTTCCGACGGGACGTTTCGCGAAAGCGAAATGCGAACGGACCCAAACGTTCGCGAAACCGAACGTTCGCCGCGGGCCCCATTGACTTCAATGGGAGGCGAACTTTGCAAACCTTCATGTCGAATTTGCGGCCACGTGGTAATTATTAGGGGGTAAAACGTAGTCCCACCATCTGGACAATGACATAATACATGTATGAGGTGAATTTGGGATCGATAACTACAAGCATTTTTATTTTATTTGGGAAATTGTTCTAACAATTCAGGACTATGGAGCTAATGAAGGCAATGGAGGAGAGGGAAGGTCAGGGACCAGGGTAGGCAAAGAAGAGGGTGCAGGAGATGATCACCAGCAGCGTGACATACCGGAATGACACATGCACCGTGATAGAGGCATCTGACAGCAGCACCGTAATACAGAGCACTGACAGCAGCACCGTGACATACAGCGCTGACAGCAGCACCGTGACATACAGCGCTGACAGCAGCACCGTGACATACAGCGCTGACAGCAGCACCGTGACATACAGCGCTGACAGCAGCACCGTGACATACAGCGCTGACAGCAGCACCGTGACATACAGCGCTGACAGCAGCACCGTGACATACAGCGCTGACAGCAGCACCGTGACATACAGCACTGACAGCAGCACCGTAAGCAGCCCCAGGAGGAAGTCAGCACAGCACAGGGATGGTGTGATCCCCTCATAATAAGAACCCCCAGGAGGAAGTCAGCACAGCACAGGGATAGTGTGATCCCTTCATAATAAGAACCCCCAGGAGGAAGTCAGCACAGCACAGGGATATCATAAGCAGCCCCAGTAGAAATATGACACCGCTCAACCTCTTCAAAGAGGAGGGTAGGGGCATATAGTACGGTGTGCTTTTTTGGGTCAAGGAAGTGAGCCAAATGAATTAAGAAGGTCTGTGTGCTTGATTAAAAAAATAGTTTATAGACATATACATGGTCTACTGGTCACATGTGTTGAATTCCTCCGAGATCCATGCCTCATTCATTTTTAGAAATGTGAGGTAGTTAACACTGTCGTGAGCTAGGCGAGTACGCTTATCGGTCACAATCCCCCCTGCTGCGCTGAACGTCCTTTCGGACAGGACACTGGATGAGGGGCAAGCCAACAGTTCGATTGCAAATTGGGCAAGCTCTGGCCAGAGGTCAAGCCTGCCCACCCAGTAGTCTAGGGGTTCATCACTCCTCAGAGCGTCCACATCGGCCGTTAACCCAATGTAGTCGGACACCTGACGGTCTAGGCGTTCCCTGATGCTGGATCCGGATGACACCTGTCGATGGGTCGGCTGAAAGAATGACCTCATATCCGAAGTCACCAACACATCTTCAAACCGGCCTCTTCTTGCAGGCGCTGTTGGATTGGTACCCGCAAATCCTTCTCTGGGAGTGGGAATTGCTCCTCTGCCAGCGCACGCAAAAGCAGAATGCAGCATTTCTCGAAGCAAGGCCTGGAAGTGCTGCATTCTGACAGCCCTCTGCGACGGCGGTAACATTTCCGCCATTTTGTGTTTGTACCGGGGGTCTAAGTACGTTGCCACCCAGTACTGGTCCTTGACCCTCATGCTTTTTATACGGGGGTCCCTATTAAAACACTGGAGCATGAAGGCCCCCATTTGCACTAAAGTGGAAGCGGTGTGGTGGCCTGGCTCCTGCTCATCATCCAGGATAATGTCGTCCTCTTCATTCTCCTCTCCCCATCCTCGCACAACAGGGATCCCAGAAAGGTTTAAAGCATGCTCTTCTTGCTCCTGCTCATCCGCCCCGGCACCATCCTCCTCTGACTCCTCATCAGACTCCTGTTGTTGACTTGTCTCAGATAGAGTAGCCCCCCCTGGGAATTCATCCAGCATTGCGACTTCCTCATCTTCCCGCTCCTGCTCCTCCACAGCCTGATCAATGACACGACGCAATGCACGCTCCAGAAAGAAGGCATAAGGTACCATGTCACTGATGGCGCCATGGCTGCGACTGACCAGTTTGGTGATCTCCTCAAATGGCCGCAGAAGTCTGCATGTGTCGCGCATGAGCAGCCACTGGCGCGGTGAAAAAAAACCCAGCTCCCCAGAACCGTTTCTTTCGCAGAGTTCATACAGGTAGACGTTAACTGCACGTTTCTGCTGGAGCAGCCTATCAAGCATATAGAAGGTTGAGTTCCATCGCGTCGGGCAATCGCAAATAAGACGTCTGACCGGCAGATGGTGTCGCCGCTGAATGTCAGCAAGGCGAGCCATGGCCGTGTAAGATCTTCTGAAATGGGCCGAGATTTTCCTTGCCTGCCGCAAGATGTCCTGGACCCCAGGGTATTTGACAAGGAATCGCTGCACGACCAAGTTTAAGACGTGTGCCATGCACGGCACGTGCGTGATTTTGCCCTGTTTCAATGCGCTAAGCAGATTGGCACCGTTGTCACACACCACTTTACCAACTGTCAAATTGAGCGGTGTTAGCCACTCATCTGCCTGTGAACGCAAAGCTGAAAGGAGTGCCGGGCCAGTGTGGCTCTTTGCTTCCAGGCACAACAGACGCAGCACGGCATGGCAACGTCTCACCTGGCATGTGGAATAGGTTCTGGGGAGCTTGGGCGGTGCAGCGGAAGAGACGCTAGCAGCGGAAAAGGAGGAGGCAGCTGAGGAGGAGAGGGAGGAGGATGGAGTAGGAGGAGGAGAAGAAGAGTCAGGCCTGCATGCAATCCGTGGCGGTAAAACCAAATCTACACGGGTGCCACGGGTTACATGCTTGACGGCCGTCAGAAGGTTCACCCAGTGGGCAGTAAAACTGATATACCTTCCCTGCCCGTGTTTGCTAGACCACGTGTCTGTGGTCAGATGTATCTTGGCACCGACACTGTGTGCCAGAGATACATTCACTTGCCGCTGAACATGGCCATATAGCTCTGGGATGCCCTTCTCTGAGAAATACTTCCTTCCTGGGACCTTCCATTGTGGTGTTCCAATGGCCACAAATTTGCGAAAGGCCTCCGAGTCCACCAGTTTATATGGCAGTAGTTGGCGGGCTATGAGTTCTGACAAGCCAGCCGCCAACCGTTGGGCAAGAGGGTTATCCGGCGTCATCATTTTTTTACGCTCAAACATTAGGCCCACGGAAGCCTGCCTTTTTGCAGAAAAATGTGAGCTTGGCGTGATGGAAGGTGGAGTGGAGGACAATTGTGAGGAGAGAGGAGAAGGAGAAGTAGAAGACGAGGCTGGACGGTGAGAGCCTGCAGTGTGGCTTTGTGTGTTCCGTTGCTCCCACTGGGCTCGGTGATGGCTGCTCATGTGCCTTCTTAAGGCGGTCGTCCCTAGGTGAGTATTGGGCTTACCGCGACTAACGCGTTGACTGCAAAGATTGCAGATGGCAACGCTATTGTCAGCAGCGGACACGTTAAAAAAAGCCCACACTGCGGAGCCATGTGCCGGTGTCCTGGGAGCGCCAGATGTGACCGTACATGGTCGATGACTCGCTCCTGATACATTTGCAGTCTGCTTTGTCCCTCCTGTGCAATGTAAGTTATTCCTGCTTCTCCTCCCTATCTGCTGGTCCATATCTCCCTCTGAACTCCCCTCCTCTTCCTCTCTTGTGGGCACCCACGTGACATCACTAGACACGTCATCATCAACGTCACCTTCCCCACCGCTATAAGTAGAGATCTCGGAGTAGGCAGCAACACCGGGGACCAACCTCCTCCTTGGGCTGATCTGGGTACTGTCGTCAGACTGCTGAGTAGCGCTTGTTGCTACCTCCTCTTCCTGATCCAATACCAAGAGTGGCTGCGCATCAGAAATGTCCTCTTGATATGGATCGGAAAATAATTCCAGTGACTCAAGCGGAAGGTATGTGGTGGTGGTGGTGGTGGTCGTGTTGTTGGTGGTAGTGTCTTTGGGGGTGCACATAGCAGAGAGTGAAGAAGAGGGTGCAGATCGAGAGGATGAGGAGGGTGCAGAAGAGTAAGGCTGAGCGAGCCACTCAACCAAGTCTGGTGCATCCTTTAAAGTAATTGAACGCACCTTCTGCAACTTCCCACTTTGGCTCAAGCCTGTTGCTCCTGCCCTACCCCTACCACCCCTGCGGAAGGGCCTGCCTCTTCCTCTGCCTGTCATTTTTTAAATGACCCTGTGACAAAACTCTTAGTCCCTATACCGATGAAGGACTGCTGCAGTATAGGGCAGCAGTCAGCAGTGGTGCACGTCAACCCTATCTATTGTGGACCGATAGCGGTCCTTACAGAACAGCAGACTGTACCGCACTCAAGCCTATGTACCGTAGCACCCTATACCAAGTTACCAGTCCTTATAAGAACTTTTGTGGACCAAGCAGGTTGTGTATTAGTGTTTAGCAGACTGTACGTCAGTCCCTATACCGCTGAAGGACTGCTGCAGTATAGGGCAGCGGTCAGCAGTGGTGCACGTCAACCCTATCTATTGTGGACCGATAGCGGTCCTTACAGAACAGCAGACTGTACCGCACTCAAGCCTATGTACCGTAGCACCCTATACCAAGTTACCAGTCCTTATAAGAACTTTTGTGGAACAAGCAGGTTGTGTGTTAGTGATTAGCAGACTGTACGTCAGTCCCTATACCGCTGAAGGACTGCTGCAGTATAGGTGAGCGGTCAGCAGTGGTGCACGTCAACCCTATCTATTGTGGACCTATAGCGGTCCTTACAGAACAGCAGACTGTACCGCACTCAAGCCTATGTACCGTAGCACCCTATACCAAGTTACCAGTCCTTATAAGAACTTTTGTGGACCAAGCAGGTTGTGTATTAGTGTTTAGCAGACTGTACGTCAGTCCCTATACCGCTGAAGGACTGCTGCAGTATAGGGCAGCGGTCAGCAGTGGTGCACGTCAACCCTATCTATTGTGGACCGATAGCGGTCCTTACAGAACAGCAGACTGTACCGCACTCAAGCCTATGTACCGTAGCACCCTATACCAAGTTACCAGTCCTTATAAGAACTTTTGTGGAACAAGCAGGTTGTGTGTTAGTGATTAGCAGACTGTACGTCAGTCCCTATACCGCTGAAGGACTGCTGCAGTATAGGGCAGCGGTCAGCAGTGGTGCACGTCAACCCTATCTATTGTGGACCGATAGCGGTCCTTACAGAACAGCAGACTGTACCGCACTCAAGCCTATGTACCGTAGCACCCTATACCAAGTTACCAGTCCTTATAAGAACTTTTGTGGAACAAGTGAGTTGTGAATGTTTAGCAGACTGCAGCAGAAGGGCAGCAGTCAAGTATAATATCCTTTCTATATTTGGAAGAAAGAATATTATACATGTACAAGCCTATTACTGTACCACTGATACCAGTCCTGAAAAGAACCTTTGTGGAACTAATAATAACAGCAAGTCTTTAAAATTACCCTCACTGCCTGACAACACTGCTTCCTTCCTGTCCCTATACAAATTGGCAAAAAAAGAGAACGATTAGTGGTTACTGGAACAGCTCTTTTGTGGACCTTGATAGTAACAGCTAATGATGATGATGATGATGATGAAAGACTAATCTGGCTGTCCCTGTAGCATACACCGTCCTTTCCCTTTCTCTAAACTAACAAAAGACACTCAGGCTGCTGCAAGAATCAGCAGCACAGCAAACCTATCAACACCTAACACCTATACCAGTCCTGAAAAGAACTTTTGTGTACCAAATAGCTAGTGGTTTATCTCTCCCTACTCCACACAGGAACCTGTCCCTATCGTAACAGAAGAAAGAATGTAAAATGGCCACCGGATCGGGTGTATTTATAGGTTAGGGGGAATGTCCAAGTGTCCATGTGCTGTCATGTCTCAATTGGCTGTCCTGTATCACATGATAAACGTGTCACCAAAGGTTAAAGTTCTTGTATACATTAAACACGTAAGTCCGCCGCGGCGAACGACGGAAAAAGGCGTTCGAACGTGCGGACCGCGAATGTCGGAAATTCGCCGCGAAACGACCGCCGGGCGAAACGTTCGTCCATCACTATTCCTAAGGGTAGGCCTATGAATACTATGTATAAAAACATTTTAAATATATACAATCCTTTTTACCTTAAAAACAAATACTACATATCAGTATATATACAAATTATTTCTTAATAATATCCTAATCAAAAAATATTGTAATATAAAAGACTTATATTTTTAGCTAATACAATGACACTTTTTATCATGAATTAACTTCCTTTCTCAACTGGAAATGTGTAGAGGGACCATTTTTTTCACATCTGCACCAATTTGACTTCTCTATAGTCTCTCTTTGAGGTGACAACAAAAAAATTCACGAGGTAACACAAACACCATTTTTCTTTCTGTCATTAATTCAAACGGAGAATACTTTGTAGCAACAGAAATTGTGTTTCTTACACCCATTAAAATAAATGGAACAACATCAACCCAAATATTTCCTCTGTCCAACAACATTTTTGCAATCCTGGACTTAATTATCCGATTCATCCTCTCGACAATACCTGCAGACTGTGGATGATATGGTACATGAAATCTCTGTTCTATTCCCAAGATTTTACATATTGCCTGCATGATTTTACTTGTAAAATGGGATCCTCTGTCACTACTGAGGTTTGCTGGTATACGCCAAACTGGAAAAACATGATTAATCAACATCCCAACAATAGTTAAAGCATTATCATTAGTGAATCCCACCTGTAGGTGTTGTGGTATATGAAACACAAAAACCCTTTTAGTCATGACACAAACTTATGGTCTACTGACCCAAAATAATAATTTTGTGACACCCGAAGAAAAACGCAAAGAAATCACCCCTTCACGTTTCTCTACAAATTAAGAATTCTGTGTGTCTACTTTCTTCACAACATGAATTGAGACCATTTCAGTTTGAACTACTAATTCTCCATACAAATCTGTTTTCTTAGCTAATTGACTGTCTGTAGTTCTACTGCCTACAGCTAACTCTCTGTTGTCTTAAACATAAGGTATTCAGTTGCTAATTGATTACCAAGCTGAAAATGTATTCAGTTACTAACTGAGTACAAAGCTGTTCTTTACCCTTTTTTTTCAGGTGAACTAAACCTTTCAATGTTCAGCCTGAACAAAACAAAAAATAAAAAACATAATAATCATAACAAGGAAAAATTAATAAAAAACAATACTCCAGGGGATTATCCTTGAAAGTATTAAAAATATATAAAACTCCTCTATAATATTCCAAACGTCAAAACCAAATCTCTGAAGCTCAAATCATAACTTATTCATAGCAAGTAAACATCAACCAGAAAATTCTTACCATCCATGCAGTTCATTTAAGGACTACTAACATTGTTTTTCACAGTGTTATATGCTACATAATGATACCTTTCCTGTCTTAATGGACTATTTTCAGTTTGCAATCTTTGCATTTGGGTCATAGAAGGGAAATAAGTTTGATTATTATGAGCTCTATACTTCAAATTTCTACACCAGCGTACAGAATATACCTCATGACGCCTTGGCATGGTTTTCAGATAATAAAACCTCTTTTGTATATCATTATTATTATTATTATTAGCCAACAAACAAAACCTGGATATGTGACCCTCTCATTTGCAAACAAAACATTTAAGAGTTGCTCTTTTTGCATAAACTTTCCTCTGAGCATATGGCGATGGAAATTTACATTTCTGTCTAATATCAGTATTATTGAAGTCAATTGACTTTCATTGTCTGAGGAAATATTAACAATTGACTCATCAGAAGACATTATTTCAATTCCTGAGTCAACATCATTAACTCTCACATCCGACTTTGTCACATGTTCAAGATCCTCCATTTTTGTTGAACACTGACCATGTGCAGAAGACTGAGCTTGCAGTAATTGTTTTTTAAGTAGACTTATGATATTTTCATGTTCAATCTTTTCCTGAGTCAAAAAAACTATTTGACTTTCTTTTTCTTTAAACGATTGCAATAATGCATTCATTTTATGTTCCAATTCAACTTTTTCAGTCAATAATTGTTCAATATATATCTTCTCCTGCGTTTCTGCAATCTCTGTTACAATTTGCATTTGTTTTCCTGGCATATCAAACACCATAGTATTAAAAATTTTAACTAACTTCATTACATTACGTCATTTTTTCTTAGTTTTAACTAATGAGAATCTATCCTTCTCAATGTCAGTATTTGCTTGCAAGCATTGATTATAAATAGATTTCCATAAATCAGCATCAGAGATCTGTTTCGATAAACCTGTAAATTCTAATTTACTTTCATCAGCTAAAACATCTACAAATTCCATATTTCTTTTCTACTCAACAAATATAAAACTTTTCCGTTTTCCCGCTGAACTCAAATTCAACCGTCTGTCAAGACTTCTGTATATCTGAAATTCTCCGGTCTTTCACAATCATCAATATCATAATTTTCTTCTAGGTTCTTTTCAATCTTTGCGAAGTTAATTTCTGTTCATCACTTCTTTCCCCTCTGATCAAAGGGAAGGAAGTTGAAAAAAAACTTCCGACTTATGATTGACTGGCTGGCTCGCCAATGTAAAAATATGTAAATATATATATATATATCTGTCTTATATATATATATATATATATATATTTGGTTGATAAGCTTGAGATTGTGAGACGAATTTCCTTAATTAGTTCTGAGTCAGCTGTGAGGGGTTAGCTCGGCAGTGGGTGTGTGTGACCCCCTGGATGGGTTCACAACACAAAATCAGGCACAGCAGACAGCGTTGTAGGTGCAAAAAAACAAAAGATGCGGTTTATTTATGCTACATGCAGTGAAACATATAACAGCCAAACAAAAATAAAACATGAAAATAAATCCTTGGTCAGCTTGACCTCTAACTACACACTTAGATTCCCTATCTAACAACTGAGTGCAGCCTTGTGCAGCACCAGTCCCTGTCTCTGTTGTAGAGGTTTGCCACACAGACGTTAACTCACCGCACAGAACAAGTGTCACACTCCCCAGTCTATACAACACAAAACTGGTTCCAGGATGGAGCATCTCCCTAAGCATGCTGGGGTTTTTTGTAGAGGTCTTAATGAGCCCACTTACTTCAGCTGGGCTCATTAACTCTTCCCCTCTAGTTGTACAAGTCTGCATAAAGCCTGAATCTAGGGCACACATATTTCCCATCCTGGATACAACCAGGTGACTTTACCTGCGTGCTGCCACACAGCATAAATAAAAATGTGTGTTTTATTGTACACACTAAAGTAGAAAATAATACTTCCAAAAATAGTACAATGATAAAATTCTAGTATAGTTCATTCGTTTTAAAAGATAGAAGAATTCTTAGCATTAAAACATGTATTCTATTGTTCTATCTAAAGTGTCAGAATAACCCTTTGTATGCTGAAAAATAGCTGAAAGTCTGTGTGCTGAGATGTATGATGTATTCAGAGCTGAGTGTCGATCCAAGAGACCGTCCTTCCAACCAGATTTTGCTTATATAAACCAAAGCTTCTAAATTCGCGCCAAAAGAATAAACCCTCCTTCACAAGGATGTGGGCTAAAGAGTGGTTACCATAGCTATCTACCATCTGGTATCAATCATACATAGCTGACCATTCTAATGACAGGAAGTTGGGGGGGGAGGGAATAGCTTAAGACTCTAAACAAAATATCAGTTACATACAGGAATATGTCTTTAAAAGCATATATAAGATTTACAATATTCATCAAAATCCTGACAAGTTTTAAATGTTTACTTTTTCAATTTCAGCATGTCACCATCTGGAGATATTAATCCAAAGCTATCATACACACAATTATTGAGAATTCATATTCTAAATAAAGTATAATAAAGCCAATTAAAATTTAGATATTAAGAATATAACAAGGACTGAGCTGTGTCAAGGCTGCTGGCTCAACCAATGAACTGAGCTGTTGTTCCTGGGAGCCGCTGTTCTGTTGTTCTGGGTTGCTGTTCCAGTAATGCTGCATCAGAGACTTCAGAGATACTGGAAGGAGATCACAGACATTGTCCATCATTGAACCATCAGGAGTGGTAAAAAGGCCTCTGGTCATTTGTGCTTAATTTACTTGATCCATTGGATTGCAAATATCCTCCAGAGTTCTACTTTAGATTATGTCTCTATTCCTACATAGGAATTGCCTTGGACTTGTATCTGCAGTATAAAAAGAGTCCTATGACAAGACAACTGAAGATGATGAGGGCAATAATCCTCCAAAAATAATGTGTTTTACCTAAAGACAAAAGAAAAGAAAATAGTGTTATCTAAAGAAACATACAGTTTCCATTGCATGGTGCAGTGACCCCTGCAGGAAGCCCTCACCCACATAATCATGCCCCCCCCCCCCCCATTAATAACAGACCTTTAAGTCTTAGCAACAAGAGGCAGACATTCAAAGTATAAAGGCAAGATAAACAGACTTCAATAAGAGGCACTATAATATGCATGTAGCACATAGCGCACCATTGGCTCTACATCTGGAGGTATGGCTAATAAGGTAAGTGTGGCTTCATGGTGTATGGCCCCCAGAACAGCTAATGGCAAAGGCATTAATGGGGTACCTGAACAACAACGTCCACTAAAGGGCCCCAGGGTGACTTTGCTCAGGGGCCACAAATTAGAGCAGAGAGGGCATTAGGTGGGTGTGAGAGACCTAGGGGAGCCTCAGGCCCCAAGAGAAGAGGAGGAAGTGGTTAATAAAGCATCAGGCAGAAAGGGGCCTTCAAAGTTCTACTCAGAGGTCTTAGGATATCTAGAGGCAGGACCAGGCTGGAGGTCTCCAGTGAGGGGCTTATGGAAGGTTCTGGGGCAACAGGCTGAGCTATGGATGGATGTAGTTCTGTAATCATCAGAATAATGTAACTGATAACAGTGCAGCACAGGTGGGGAGACCGTTTTTTTCTACTTATTGAACAGAAATTAAAACACTTTCAATAGTATATTTCATAAACCAAAAGGGAGAAAATCAGAAAAGTTCAGTGTTAAGTTTTACATACACTTTAATGATGACACGCATAAGATATTTGTGCCAGCAGAACAAAAAATAGGATCCACTCCATCAAACTAGAGGAGAATTTCCTGCTATGCATCAATACTAGCAAAGATATATCTTTTCCTAACCAACCTGTAAGGCAGGGGTGCCCAACCTCTTGAAGAGCGAGGGCCACTTAAGTGACTTGGTAACTGGTCACGGGCCACAATAAATGGAGCGGACGGAAGACTGATCCGTGTCTGCACTGTATATGCAGAGCGGACATGGACACAGCCCACTCTACTCTGTGGGCCCCCCATCTGATCCAACCAGATGTAAGGGGATCCCCTTCTGTTTTTTTTTTTTTTTTTTAGTGGATCGGATTGGAGGTAGGTGGGTGCAAATGGACACAAGTCCTTCCATAGAGGTGAATGGAGGGTCCGCGTGCTTTGAGCCGATCATGTGAAAGGGGCCTAAGGCTGCTTTCACACTGATGTGCGGCAGTTTTCCTGAACTGCGGGTGCAGTACGGTGCACCTGTGGCTTTCCTGCAGGTTAGCTGCACTTTGCCATTAATGTCTTTTATATCCTGCAGGAGTGGTTTCACTTTCTGAAAGTGCACCAAACCCGCAGATAATAACAGATGTCTATGACTCAGTGCAGGTAACCCGAAGGTGCAATGCCCTGCACCTGCAGATCAGTATGAAAGCAGCCCAGTAACCACTGCAGAACAGATATGCCCATATATACAATGCTTTTAGTAATAAACTTACCTTTAATAACAGTCTTCCTTTCAGGTATTGCTGGCTGTTGCTGTCCCAGGCAGAATGCATTTGGTATCACTCCGCCTGGGAAAGGAGCCGCCGCTATACAGGAAGCATCGTCAAATGCGACTGCTCCATCTGCAGCTGCTTGCTTCCTCTACCGCTGCCTTCATTTAAAACACTGATGCTCTGGGATGGTGGGTCAGCAACCCATGATCAGGGCTTGAGAACCTGCTATCCCAAAGCAGAAGGTCACGGGAAACATCAGAAGGCTCTGCAGGCCACGTGTGGCCCCCAAGCCACTGGTTGGGCACCCCTGCTGTAAGGGAATATCCTACCTATGGGGTATTTAAAATAGAACTATGGCTGTCCAGTGAAGTAAATATGTACTGCAGCACTTATAAAATTATAAAGACATTTATACTTATACAAATTTTCTCTTAGGCCCCCTACAAAGTCCATCAATACCTATTGGGCCCGCCAGTGAAGTCCACCTAATGCAACTTCTATTGATGGGGTGGTAACACTGTTGCACTTCTGAATTGGGAGCAGAGCCAGAGGCAACTCTAGGCTTTGTGAGGCCTTAGGCAAAGCTTAGACACGAGGCCCCACTCACTCCTGTAATTGGCAAAATAATTCAATTGATACAAGTTAACTGTATAAGGAGGGTACAGTACAGTGGGAGGGGAAGTGGGCACAATACAGGGGGTAGGAGGGTACAGTGGGAGGGTAAGTAGGCACAGTACAGAGGGCAGGAGGGTACAGTTTAGGGGCAGTAATGTATAATACAGATTTGGTCTACTCAAGCAGAGCTGCAGAGATGTCATAGATCTTAAATATTCTAGCAGGCTGTCATTGGGCTAAATCTACACTGGAATGACACCTACCCCTATAAACCTTCCCCTCCAGAGCTTCTGGCTCTCTTCTGGCACTTTGCAGGGGTTAAGGAAGAACCCCGAGGTGGATTATCTTATTACTGCTGCTGCTTGTGTGGGTGGGATGTGCACTGCACCAATCACACGGGATGAATAGGAGAGTCGGGTCAGCAGGGATTGGTGCAGTACACATCCCACCCACACAAGCAGCAGCAATAGTAAGATGTCTCGGGGGTTCTTCCTTAGTCCCTAAAAAAATGTGGGTGGGGGACAGGGCTGGGAACCATGGGGTAGGGGAGATGGAATGGGGGGGTGAGTGGGTAGAAGATGGGGGATTGGTAGATGAGAACTGGAGTGAAACTGGGGGAGCCTGCTCTTTATAGGGATGCAAATGGAGGAGGATTTGTGCTGGCATGAGGAAAGGATGGGGAGAGGCAAATAGATGAGGGTCAAGGGGACTGGAGAGGGGACGTCAGGGATGGGCATGGGGAGTACTGTTGCCTGGTGTAGAATAGCACCAAAGAAAGAAAGAAAGAAAGAGCTGGAGTACCCTCTTGCATCAGAATATGGCACAGTGCCCTCTTACATCAGAATACGGCACAGTGCCCCCTTACATCAGAATATGGCACAGTGCCCCCTTACATCAGAATCAGGCACAGTGCCCCCTTACATCATAATACGGCACAGTGCCACCCCATGTCAGAATTCAGCACAGTGCCCCCTTACATCAGCACCTGGCAGAGTGCCCCCTTACGTCAGCACCTGGCAGCGTCCCCCCTTTTGTCAGCACCTGGCGGAGTGCCCCCTTATGTCAGCACCTGACGGAGTGCCCCCTTATGTCAGCACCTGGCGGAGTGCCCCCTTATGTCAGCACCTGGCGGAGTGCCCCCTTATGTCAGCACCTGGCGGAGTGCCCCCTTATGTCAGAACCTGGCGGAGTTCCCCCTTATGTCAGCACCTGGCGGAGTGCCCCCTGTCATAACCTGGTGGAGTGCCCCCTTATGTCAGAGTTTAGTTGTCCATAAGTTCTAGATGGGGGAGTGAAGGGAGGGAGATGGGGAGAGTCCAGTGGTAGTGTAGAGCTCACTCACCCCAGGTTGGTCTCTGCAGGATCAGACAGCAGCAATCATACAACCAGATGGATCTGCCGCCCACAGTGCTTCAAAATTTCCCACTTTATCACCCCTTTCTCGGGCACAGTACTGGTGTTTGGGCGGAGCAGACACTGAGGAGAGGGGTGGGAGGAGGTGTAGCAAATCAGTATATCTCTCCTTACTGTCCCGTGGCTAAAAGGAGGGGGGAGATGCTGGTTGCTGGCTTGGCTCCGGGAGAATGTCAGGCATCGAGCTTCACAGTGCAGCCAGCCCGCCCTGACAGCTTCTTTAAGTTGACATTTATCAAACCTGCCCAGGCACAATATCCACGGCGGTAGGTGTTGGCTGGGAGGCGCAGCCCACCCCAGCACCCCCTAGATCCAGCAATGGGGATGAGGAGGAGCATAAGCAGCTCTCCTCTCCTGTCCGTGTGGGAGGGGAGGGGGGAACTGTCAGCGGCGGTGCTGGTTCTGCAGAGCAGCTCTATCTGTGATCCGGAACAGTCAGTGAGCTTCCGTCGCTAAGTGAACCAGTCCCGATCGCAGCCCGCTATCTCTCCATGGACTGTGTAGATCTCTCACTAGTGCAATTGAGCGGGTTGCACAGCAGACTGGCAGAGACTTGGCACTGTGCTGATGACGTGGAGAACCTTGCTGCCAGCCATAGAGGCAGCTCTTAATTAGGCAAATTAGGTGGCCGCAAGGTCCCTGTGAGTGCGAGGCCTTTGGCAAACGCATATTTTGCCTAATTAGAGAGCCGTCTCTAAGCAGAGCTGCCAGCATAATTTAGGCTGTGTCTGCTTGAGCTATATGGGAAAGAAGTTTGAGGTCCATAGAGTGGGATCCTTCAACATTTTGGCTTTTCATTGTACATCTTGTAGAGCAGCCTTTCTCAAACTTTTCAACACAGAGGACCCCTTGAAATAGTTCACTGGTCTCGGGGAGCCCCTACTAAAAATGAGAAATCTACAACTCATGATGCATTAGTGTGATGGTCAGTGGGAAGAATGGTCCTTACACTTGTGGCCATTGGGAAGAATTACCTCCTTACAGATAGCTAAAAAGATCAATGGTGTGAGTGGGAACTTACCTGAGAGGCATAAATTGCCCAATGCTGAAGGAACCCTTAGCAACCACTGGAGGAACCCTGGTTGAGAATCACTGTTGTAGAGTAAGAAGGCTGGATGTACAGGTATATGTCCATTAGGAGAATCTAACATACTTTCCATACATACACCAATTTTACCTGATAATACAATAGACTGGCTCCAGACATTCACAAATGTGGGATGAGACACAAGGCATGTCACGTTGTCTCCATTAGACTTGTATGTACTGATCGAAGTCCAGGTATCATCCAAATCTTTAATTTCTGATGTGTTTATATAATCTGAATGTGGGATCCAGGAGATCTCTGCAGCCGGGAATCCACCAATGGCTCTACACTCCAGAGATCCATCACTGTTTCTATCCAGAGACACAGAGGGCTGAGCTGGAGAAATAAAGAACGCATTACTAAACCATATATTACTAAATAATTGTTGTCAATGGTTTGTCAGATGTACAGATAAAACTTTATTTGAAATGCATATCAGGAGTAGGAAATGAGTTTTAATATAATAAAGAATATGTCAGGTATGGATATGTTTTACACAGTTACGCTTGTCCCGATTGGTCCAATGTAAGAAGATATTTCAATATCTGTGTAATCCCTAGAGAAGCTGGAAATCGTAGTGTAGTAGACACCACTATTTCAGTGATCTCCGCTAGCGTCTGGGTTCCAATTTCTGGACCAATGCAACTATGTAAAAATATCCATACTAGGAATTATTTTTTTTAAGGATTTCTGTAGACCAGGGGTCTCCAAACTTTCTAAACAGGGGGCCAGTTTACTGTCCAGCAGACTTTAGAGGGGCTGGAAAAGGTCTCGATTTGAGTGGGAAAAAACAATGCCCCTTTGGTGTCAGTGGGAGAAATTGTGCCCCACCGTTGGTGTCATTGGGAGCAATTGTGCCCCATCATTTGTGTCATTGGGTCCAATTTTTGGCATCATTGGAAGGAATTCTACACCATAGTTGGTGTCAGTGGGACGAATTGTGCCCCTCTGCTGGTGTCAGTGGGAGGAATCATACCCCATCATTAGTGTCATTGGGCCCAATTTTTCGTGTCTTTGGGAGGAATTGTACCTCATCGTTGGTGCCAAGGGGAGGAATTGGGCACCTTCACTGGTCTCAGTGGGGGGGATTAAGGCCCATTGTTGGTATCAGTGAATGAAATAGTGCCCCAAGTGCCAGATTAAAGCAAGCAAAGGACCACACAGTTTGGAGACCACTGATGTAAACAAAGCAGGAAACCTACTTTCATTGAATACTGTAAGTTTACACAAAAGCTGGTAAATGCTGGTTTTGGATGCATTTGGAGTTACAGAAGTTAGAAATAAGTCTTAGTGGGATAGTATTGGTGTTGATAGGGTGGTCATGGACTTAATATTAATCATATCTGTATACAAGATAAGACTATAAACAGTACCAAAGCCTAAATACTACCACACTAAAAGGAAATGAAAGGTAAATAAAGAGGGAAGTACACCTATACAATATTTCTCCTAAAACCCAACTCTAGGAGTAGCAACATTTCTCCCCACCCCGGATCCAACCACCCTCTGCCATTATGTTTTTTACATTTTCAGCATACATACCTTTTCCTGGTGTCCTTTGGACAGTCACATGACAACATGGTCCTCTTTTCCCACAAGGGCAATCCTAAATACTGCAGAGAACCGAGGTGACATTATGACGTCAGAGCCGTTCTCTGCAGCATTGTACTGTGTGAGCCCAAGCCAACGTCGTGACTTCTTTGGTTTCAGTAATAACTCAAAATGGAGTTCTAATCTTTGGCCATTAAAAAAAATAAAAATTGTCTGGACTTCCAAATTAATTGTTTACCACTCCTGCACCCAAGGTGATTCAAGTCATTCCCCTATTGTTGGAGTGTCAGACCTGAAATAAAAGAAGTAATAAGGAAGAGAGGAACTGCTAATGTAAATTCTCCTGTCTGCAGCTCTGTTAGTCTCGGGTTTCATGCACCAGAGGTACAGGGGAAGTAAAATATACACATAATTAAAATTAAAGCTCACAGAATACTGTAAGAAGAATTACAATATTGGAAGACCGTGGAGGACACTAGTGCAGACAAGGACTGGCAACAGGAAAAAGACAGAAAGTGGCCTTTCTAACTGCCAAAGATCTTGTAGGCAGGTGCAGTCTATTTTCTCCACTACAGGTGGTGCTCAATCGGAGTGGCATAGTAGTGAGAGTGGAAGTCTGGAGGAACATGATTCCTCTATGGTTTCCAGGGTCACTGGGGAAGCTATCCGATTGGAGGCTGCCACTCCATGTGACCCTAGCAGCCATCTTTGGTTAGGCAGAGCCTATTTAAGGCCCTGGCTCTCAGGTTTGACACACATGTCGTGTGTGAGTAGTGTAGGGACAGGTCATCCATCTGTCAGGGGCATTAGCAGCAGGGAAAGGTTCCAGACGAAGCTTAGGACTCGCAATCATCTTGGACTTCTTCCTGTTTGAGAAAGAGATGTCCACGTCGCATTATGCTGCTGGCACTAAGTGTTGTGAGTGTTCTCTTGTGGCACAGACTTACACACTGGTGGCTGGGGGAGGGTCCTGGATCCCTACCACAGTTCTATACAGTAGGGCAAAGAGAGTCAAATGTCCAGTTATGAATATTTATCATGTTTCAGCCAATCACTGGAAGGGGACGTCCAGTGGGCTGAGGGGGTGATCAATATTTTGAGAGTCCTGAGTGTTTTTCCAGTTCCCTTGGGAGGCAGCTCTACTAAGACAAGATTTGCAGTTTGGGCCTCAGCAGGTGCTTGTTTGATGTGATATATGCAAAGAGACAGCACAAGCCATTACTGTACAGAAGCCATGTATACTGAATGACCCAGCAGGAACAGGAAACACCACACAGGTAAAAGTACAACAGAGATGCACCATAGAGTTGCATTTAAAGAAACATATCATCCATAACAGTGCTGAGCTGAGGGTCTGGGGAAGATTAATCATTGCTGGAGGGCACTGTCCTAAAGTTCCGGTCTGGAGAAGGAACTTTTTTATCCCCCTCTCCGTGGAACTACCTGTGGAAGGTGGGTGGCAGTCAGCTCCTGGGACATTGTAAATAAGGCCTACAGTGGGGCTTTCATATGTGCCTGCAGCTTTAACCCATTCCCGCCGCGCGTACACAGATGTACATACTCGGCTTTCGGGGGTTATCCCAGTACCGTTGTTTAGAGCAGGCGATTGGCTTTCCAGGTATAACAACCGATGCAGCTAAAAGCCGCTCGGCTGTTATACTGGAGGGGACATCCCCCCCTCTCGCCGCCTTCCACTGCTCTTCCCGTTCCACCGGAAGGCCCAATCAAACATCCGCTGATTCCGGCGTCTAGTGAAAGACTGGAATGAAGCCGGAAATGGTTTTGTTTCAGTCTCCTGGATGTAAACACGGAAGCGACGTCACACCGTCACTTCCTGTTTACTCGGCTGCCAATGGCGCCAGATTTTAAAAAAATCTACAGTATTCAGATACACCATTTTTGGTGATACTGAATACTTTGAAGAGTAAAGGAGGGATTGGAGGTCTTTTAGACCTCCTATCCCTCCATAAAGAGTACCTGTCACCCCCTATTACTGTCACAAGGGATGTTTACATATAATAGTGATCAAAATGTTTTTTCTATTAAAAAACACGATTAATCTAAAAAAAATAAGAAAAAAAAATTTAAAAGCACCCCCGTCACCACAGGTTCACGCAGCAAAGAAAACGCATACGGAAGTCGCGTCCGCAATTGTAAACGGTGTTCAAATCACACATGTGAGGTATCGCCGCGATCATCAGAGCAAGAGAAATAATTCTAGTACTATACTTCCACTGTAGCTCTAACCTGGTAACCGTAAAAGTCAGTCAACAGTCTGTTGACAGACTGTTGTCCTAAAATCTTACCATCCGTACACTCCTTTTGACAATTGCTGTCCAATTTTTGGCCAACAAATGTTGGATGGCGGGCTAATTTTCGGCAGACAATGGTTTTGATTTCAGATTTTCATATGGTCAGTACACAAATCCGTCACACAAAAGTCTAAAAGTACAAAACACCAAATTAGCAGAAGGGGCACAAAGGGTGGCGCTCAAGAGCTGAAATTCCTCGTAGTACGTCATTACGCTGGTGTTTCTTGCACCGTTAGTATGCACCGTTAGTATGCAAGTCAAGATCCTGGCTTATGCCCTTTTGACAAAAATCAGATGCCTCGGTTGGCCAACAATCGTACCGTGTGTACGAGGCTTAAGACCCCATACACACTATTAGATTTTCTGCAGATTTTTTTCTTTAGATTTACCCAAACCATATAAAATTAGGTCAAACTTTAAGAGTTTCAATTTGTATGCAATCAGGCAGGCCCTTGGACTACATGGTTTTTGTAAATCTAAAGGAAATCAGACAACAAACGTATTGTGTGTATGGGGTCTTAATGACTGTACACACAATACAAAAATCAGATGGAAAGATTCATATGACGTGCTGTCTGGCGATTTCTGTGCTTTAGGCAGCTGATTTTGCTTTTTCGTCAGACAAAAGCTGGATGGGTAGACTATAAAAAAAAATTCAGATGTGAATGAACTCAACGTTTGATTTTTGCTTCATTAGTACAGTTTTGGTATGAAAAAAATGGTAAGTGCAAGACTATGCATGCTCAGAAACTAAAGAATACATACAAAACTATTCAACACATGACATTACTTCTGAAGTTGAATTTTGTCGTACCAAAATTTTTTATAGTGATTAACCTCTTCTCTTTCGACATGAGACTAGAGTAGAATTATAGGGGTCTGATAATGTTGAGTGTTTTATATATATATATACGCAGTAAATCTCCCCAGTAAAGGACACTCCTCTTGAAAATTCTGATCTGATCCTGTTTACAATGTATTCACATCTGTAGAAAGGAGTTCCAAGAATGGCATATGCGGTGACAACATTGGAGGAAGTGATTGAGACCCAGCTACTCCCTTTATGACTTTCAGTGCAGGTTGCCAAAGTGGTAGCACTCACAAGAGCCTGTGAGACCGCAAAGGATCAAACAGCCAACATCTACACTGATAGCGAGTATGCTCTCAAAGTAGTCCATGATTATGAACCCATAAGGAAGAACAGACGATTCACAACTGCTGCAGGAGAACCAATTCAAAACTGGAAATATGTATAAGAACTTTTTGAAGCAGTCACCCTCCCAAAGGAAGTAGCCATCTTGAAGTCAAGGAACATACTGGAGGACAACACATGGACGAAAAAAGAAACCAGTTGGCTGATCCTAATGCCAGGAAGACTGCTGAAACATCAATGGAAGCAATCATGACCCTAATCACTGATTTTGCAAAGGAATAAGAAGTCCGTAACAGATTGAAGAAAAGGAAGAGAACAAATACAGAAGGTGAACTAACTGATTAAGAAATTGCAAGAATATTCATCTGATGATTGGAATGAAATCATGGAAAGGGACAGAGCAAAGAAGGACCAAGATGGACTCTTGTGCAAGGAAAATGGAATATGTGTCCCACCTCAAACGGAGAAGAGGATCATGCAACTAGCCCATGGCTAGTCATGTAGGCCCTAAGGCAATGGAGAGAAACATAAGCAAGGCTGGATGGTTTATTCATTACTCCAGAAATGCATATCAAGACTTTGTTGAGGGATGCATAATCTGTGCTAAAAACAACCCAGGAAAACCGACCAGGGTAAGACATTTGGCCAAGTCACTACTCCCTTTCCAAAGACTTCAGATTGATTGCATCCAATTGCCCAAATCAGGCCAATATCAATATGTTTTGTTATGCATAGACATGTTTTCAAGCTGAATAGAAGCCTGACCGGTGGCTAAAGCAAATGCCAAGACAACAGCAAAGAAGCTCCTTTCGGAAGTAATGCCGCTTTGGAGTCACTGAAACCATAGAGAATGACAGAGGAACACATTTTACTGGACAGATCATGCAAATTATATGCAAGGACTTGGAAATTGATCAGGCCTTCCATGCCCCTATCATCCTCCGAGTTCAGAAAGGGAGAAAAATATAGTGGAATCATTAACCACTTCAGTCCTGTAGGAGTTGGCTGCTCAATGACCAGAGCACTTTTTACCATTTGGCACTGCGCTGTTTTAAAGTAGTGTTCCAGCCCCTAATTTTTTTTAAAAGTCAACAGCTACAAACACTGTAGCTGCTGACTTTTAATAAGGAGGATTACCTGTCCAGGGCACCTGCGATGTCGGCCGATCTGTCCCTCGTATCGTGTGCGGGCGCTGCCATCCTCACTAAGGGAAACAGGCACTGCCCATTTCCTACTGCGCATGTGCCCTGGCGATTTCTGAATGGGCGGCTGTCTTCTGTGACACACACAGGTCCCACACAGGTTAGTTTTTTTTGTTGCATTTCTATGTAATTTTTTTTTTCAGGGTGGACCTCCACTTTAACTGGTCATTGCGCGGTCATAAAATGCTGTACCCAAACAAAATTTGTGTCCTTTTTTTCCCCACAAATAGAGCTTTCTTTTGATGGTATTTGATTGCCTCTGCAATTTTTATTTTTTGCGATATGGAAAAAGATCGAACATTTTGAAAAAAAAAAATTGTTACTTACTTCCTCACTACCTATCAGAGATTCGGAGGCCATGAAATAACACAATAGCACAACCCCCCCCCCCCCCCCCAAATGCCCCCATTTTGGAAAGAAGACACTTCAACCTATTTTCTGAGAGGCATGTTGAGTTTTGCCACAAGTTAGAGAAAATATATATATTTTTTTTAACACAAAGTTGTCACTAAAATATATATATTGTTCAAACATGGCATAGTGATATGTGGAATTACACCACAAAATACATTCTGCTGCTTCTCCTGAGTACGGGGATACCACATGCATGGAACTTTTTGGCAGTCCAACCGCGTACAGGACCCTGAAAACCAATCATCGCCTTCAGGCTTTCTAATGCACCGTACACGCGGTTGGATTTTCCAATGGAAAATGTTCTATGGGAGCTTGTTGTCGGAAATTCCGAATGTGTGTAGGCTCCATCAGACATTTTCCATCGGAATTTCCATCACACAAAATTTGAAATCTGGATCTCAAATTTTCCGACAACAAAATCCGTTGGAAATTTCGATTGTGTGTACACAATTCCGATGCACAAAGTTCCACGCATGCTCGGAATGTCTATTGAACTTAATTTTTCTTGGCTCGTTGTACATGTTGTACGTCACCACATTCTTGACATTTGGAATTTCCGACAAACTTTGTGTGACCGTGTGTATGCAAAACAAGTTTGAGCCAACATCCGTCGGAAAAAAAAACATGGATTTTGTTGTCGGAAAATCCTATCGTGTGTACAGGGCATAATGACGTACATTTTTGATTTCATTCCTCACTACCTTTCACAGTTTCAGAGGCCATGAAATGCCCAGATAGCACATAACCACCCCAAATGACCCCATTTTGGAAAGTAGACACTCCAAGCTATTTGCTGAGAGGTATGGTGAGTATTTTGCAGATCTCATTTTTTGTCACAAAGTTTGGAAAATCGAAAAAAGGAAAAAAAAATACTTTTCTTTTTTTTCTTAATTTTCAAAAATAAATGAGAGCTGCAAAATACTCACCATGCCTCTTAGCAAATACTTTGGGTGTCTACTGTAAGGAGATTCCATAATACATTGCATTATTGATTGTTGATTCTGATTACTGATTTCACCCTGAAGATATAAGTTCAGGATTGCTTATCTGCTTAGTGATTGAAAGAGACTTTTCTTGATACAATTTAGAGAAGTTATCTCATGACAGTATTGCTCAATAACTGAATTATCTCATTGCCATGTCTATCTATTTCTGTTAAATGTCTTCATCTCAGGAAGCATCTGTTTGTGGTTTTCATCTCTGTACACTGTTACTGGGTAAAAGGCTAGATTTGGTTTTTAGGAAGTTGTGGCTGGCACATCATGGTCAGCAGTCGGTAACAGAAAGTAAGGAATTATTGAACTGGAATAAGCTTTGAAATACAGAGGTTAAGATTGAGGTCACAAGACATTAACGAATAATATGCTAATGAACATTTATGTGTATCATTTTGATTGGCCCCCAAAATTGGGGCAGAGTTTTGTAAAAAGAGTATAAAACGGCGAATCCAGTATTAAAGAATTGTAACCATTTCAGCATACCAATTGTGTCTGTATGAGTCATTGGTTACCCGCCGGCGAGGACCTCCACTGAGCCATCTCCAAGAGCCTAGGCCACAGAGAGAAGACGGGCAACCTAACAGTTTTGGTACCAGGAGAGTGGGGTCTGGCGTTTGTTTGAACAGGTAAGACACATTCTGCTCCTTTTTACCTATTTTTGGTAACTGGTGTTGGTGCTTGCCTTGTTCAAATAACCTTGTATATCCACCCACTTACATAACTGTGCCTTCGCAACGGGCTAGGCTGGCCCCTTGGAAGGTTAGAGGGGCTCGCAGGTATTTTGGGTTTTTTGAGTAGTCTGACTAGGCTGGTCTGACTGTATTGAGTAGAGGTATATATATATATGTGTGTTTAAAACTCGGGAAGTATAGGATACGCCCGCAGTATAAGGAGTGGCTGAGTGGACGCCCAATCTTTTTGGGGAAATATTGGAAAGTGCACTTATAATAACATGTTGATATAATGTAACTTTATTTGGCCATTGTATATATATATATATAAGATTTTTGCTTGTTTTTCTTTTAGGTACCACCGTAAGTATTTAGGGTGTATAGAGAATTAGAGATAAGTGTATGGTATATATATGTATGACAACTGAATGTAAAGTATTGTATTGATTTGAAAGGTTTTATTAAGGCATTACACATATATGCACTAAATGAACAACATAAATCAGGAACCCGATTGTAGTGAGATAGCGCCCGCCTGCCCACGTTGCACCTTTGGTTTACTGTTCCTTAGTGTTGACAGGACGTGGATCCTGCTTACCACTAGACCAACTGGGTTCTCATACCGACTTGGTGCAAGGGGAGTATATCCAACCACGAGGAGGGGTTTCCTATACCGAGTACTGAGGGTTAACCTTCATAGCTATATCAGCCCCACAGCAATAACAGATGAGGGGACTTACTCCCAAGTAAGGGAACAGATTATAGCACAAACAGGTTGCTTTCATCTCTGTCCCTGTACTAGACACACCCTACCAAGGTTATTAGATGGGGAATTCTGCAGCAACCCAGACCACGGCCAACCCATCCCCCTATGAGTATGTTAAAAACACACTACCGGGGCCACAGGTAGAACCTTTTTGGACACAGGTCAGAGAACGGTGCCAACAGCTAGGAATACATGACCCAGGACCACTAGGTCCCTGTTCAGAGGATGAATGGAAAGAGGTGAGCAAGGTGTGTCAGGTGCACAAGCACTCTTATCCACCTGGGAAATGGGAAGACACCCAGTACATGAAAGATTGTTACCAAATATGGAATAGATGCTTAGCCAAGTATAAAACAAAGTATGTAACTAAAGTCCCCACAGTAAAGCCTGTAAACTCACCCGCCCTATCTCAGCAACCTGAGGCACCACCACCCCCCCCTTATGTGATGGTTAAACAGGAAGATGGAACATTGGGTCCATGTCTTCAGCTGTATCCATCTTTGGACCCAGCAGTGTTGGCCACCATAGTGTATGGGGCAGCTGATCAGGCACAAGTTACACGATGGGAAAACGAAAGTAGAAGCAGGAAAGAGGAAGTCCGGGCAGAAGGTATACAAAGTAGGGAAGAAGAGAGGATTAGAAAAATGGAAAGGGAATTAGAAGAGAGGTTAAAAGAGCTTAGAGAAAGAAAGGAGGAATTAGAGCAGAAAATGTCTAGAAGGGAGGAAGAGCTAGAAGAGTACAAAAGAGAGCTGGATAAGAGGGAAGGTGAGATGAGAGAATATTCTGCGATAACTAAGGAAGAAAGGGATGGAAAGACCCTGAAAGAGGGGGAAGAGGAAGAAGTCGGGAAGTTAAGCCCCAGGGAAAAGGAATGGGAGGAGAAACAGAAAGAATTTAATAAGAGACAGCAGGTAGAGGAAGAAAGGATACAGAGGAAAAGGGAAGATTTAGAGGCATACGAAAGGAAACTAGAGAAAGAGGCAAGAAGGATTGAGGAGGCCAAGGGAAAGATAATTTCACAGCCATCCACCACACTCAGAAGCCAAACGAAACCGGCCATAAGCCAGAAACCCCCACAGGAGGAAAGGGAGCAGGGTGAAAGAGAAATAGACATGGAACAGGAAAGTCTAGGTGCCACCTTTAAAGCACCACTTATGCATATAGGGGAGACGGAAGTCCATATTCCCCTACCTTTAGGCACACTGTCAAAAATAAAGGAATTATGCCCCAGCCCAAAGAAAAGCCCTAGGGAGGCTGGCGCTTTCCTTGCAAAATACAGTGCAGGGACAAGCTTGGATAAGGAAGATATAAAAGGGATCCTTAGTATAATTGACCCTGACAGTCCAGAAGGGCATCCCGTAGAGGCCTTATGGACAGCCCACATAAAGGAAGATAAAGATTGGGTATCTTTTTGGAAAGGCATGGGGAATCACTGGTCTACTATATACAAGGGTTCATCCGCACTCCAGGAACTTATCCTAGCAAAACAGGGACCAAAGGAAAAATTCTATGAATTTTGTACCCGGGTATATGGCTTGTGGAAAGCAGTAGATAACGCTACCCCCCAATTGTTCACCTCCACCATTATGGCTGGTGGCGATACGAAGGTGACACAGCTGCTTAAATTCACTAATCCAAAGTGGGCAGAACAAGCCCCAGATGAATTTATGAAGGATACTAGATCACGAGAAACATCAGGGGTATTTGAGCAGAAGGGTGGCATTTTTCCCTCCCTGACACCAACCCAGACTCCGCCCACCCACATAATGACAATGCAACCTTATCCACCAATGCAATCTTATCCCCCAGATCAGGCTTACCCACCAGACCAGGGATGCTTTAACTGTGGGGAACTGGGACACTGGAAGTCCCAATGTCCCTACAGAATTAGAACAAACGCTCAGAGAGGAAGAGGTAGGAATCTAAACACCACCCCACATCGCCTTCAGGATATCAGGTATCCTCACCCACCACAACCCCAATACCAGCCTCAGCCTCATAGACCACCCCCACGCATCCCGATGCAGTGGCCATCCGCTCGGCGGACCCCACAATAGGGATGCCAAGAGAATGTCCCGTCCCTCAGCCTTGTGTGTTACAATCCATCGTGGAAAAGTCTTCCGCAGGTACTATTGCGGGTAGACAATCACCTGATATGTCTATTATTAGATTCAGGGGCTACATTCAGTAGTTTGAATGATGCCATATATGACACACCGCACTGTACTGAGGGAAACTCTATTGGTATAAATGGGACATCAATTACCCACCCCATCACTCCACCATTGCCCGTGGCTACTCCAGAAGGGCAGGAACTATGTACCCAGAGTTTTGCTGTCCTTGTGGATTGTCCAGTATCTTTAATGGGGAGGGACCTACTCTCAAAACTGAATATCACCATTAAATTTGACAGAGGGGGCTCCCTCACTGCCAGCTCACCATTCTGCGATTTACATGCTCCAAAAAGACACACTTACAGGGGACTCTTTGCATCATTACCACCCACTCTAGAAACACATGCCATATGGGCAGAAAACAAAGGGAGTGTGGGTTTTATTAACTGTACACCTTACACACCACAAATGCGTCCAGACGCCAAAGTACAATATCACAAGCAATACCCCCTGCCACTCGAAAAAATTGAAGGCATCACACCATTAATCGATGATTACATAGCAAAAGGGATTCTGAAACACATTATAAGCCCCTGGAATACACCAATCTACCCTGTGAAAAAGGCGAATGGGGAGTGGAGGCTTGTACAGGACCTAAGGGCCGTCAACAAGCAGGTTATACCTCTGCCACCTTTGGTGGCAGATATTTCTTTCATCTTTTTGAAAATACCTGCTGATTCCCTTTGCTACACAGTAGTGGACCTGGCAAATGCATTTTTTAGCATCCCGATCGATGAAAGGGTATTGCCCATGTTCTCATTTTCATGGGGGAAAAAGCAGTTGACCTGGTCAAGATTACCGCAGGGGTATGTGGACAGTCCGGCAGCCTTCTCCATGGTCCTTAATGAGACAATTAAGTCATGGACTGCTGAGCGCGGGTCGGTACTAATACAGTATGTGGACGACTTGCTCCTGTGCAGTCAATCTGCTGAAGATTGTGCGGTCGATTCCACATCTCTGTTACATCACCTGGCCAGGTCTGGCCACCTAGCATCGCGGAAGAAGATACAATGGTGTCAAAGTCAGGTAGAATACCTGGGATGCATTCTGAAGGAGGGAACCAGGCTAGTATCCCCCAAACGTGCCGCAGCCCTGCAGGCTCTCAGTCCTCCGAGAGACAAAGCAACCTTGCTGTCATTCTTGGGCGCAATCGTATATTGCCGCCAATGGATCCCAGATTGTTCATATTATGATGGCATTCTGAGGGAGGCTACCTTGTCCACCGCCCCAAAGACAATAGATTGGACAACAGAAAGGCTCCATGCTTTTCAGGCCTTGTTAAAAAGTCTGACTCAGGCCCCCGCCCTGGGATTGGTAGAATATGGCAAACCTTTTCAATTATACTGTGTGGTGTCGGGAAATTCTTTTGCTGCAGTTTTAACACAGCAACATGGAACCGGGTACCGACCAGTCTCCTATCTCTCAAAAAAGTTGCCTACCCAAGTACAAGGGATGCCATCTTGTCTACAAAACCTTGCTGCTTGTGCAATGGCAGTTCAAGAAGCTAACAAATCAGTATTAGGCCATGAGCTGACCCTCTACACTACTCATTCAGTGACTCACCTCCTGCAAAACATGAACACGCAGCATATGACAGCACAAAGGCTTAGTGGGTATGAGATCACACTTCTAAATACTGATAACCTCACCCTCAAACACGCACCACCAAGTAATCCCACTGTCCGCCTTTTGCATTCTTTGCTCAGGCTGCCACGAGACCCTGATCAGAAACACAATTGTGTTGAACAGGTTGCAGCAATAACCAGCCCTCGCCCAGATCTCACTGATATTCCCCTACCAGGAGTACAGGACGTTTTCGTAGACGGCAGCTGCTCCCGCCCCTCTGATGCAACATTCCTGACAGGGTACGCCATTGTCCAACTCCCTGATGTGGTGTTGGAAGCAAAAGCTTTACCACCCTCCTCGGCACAGGTAGCAGAATTGGAGGCGCTCACAAGAGCTTGCATACTTTTCTCAGATCAGGAGGTAAACATTTACACAGATAGTAGGTACGCTTTTGGGGTCACGCATGACTATGGCGTAATATGGGCAAATAGAGGATTTAAAACTGCTGACAACAAGCCGATTGCTAACTCTACGCAAATTAAAGCACTCTTGCAAGCGATCCTTCTCCCAAAGCGGATAGCAGTCATCAAGGTAAAAGCACATTCATCAAATAACAGCAGAATTTCCAAAGGAAACGCGCTGGCAGACAGAGAAGCAAAAAAGGCCGCTGCCCTATACATTGGTCAGCCAGCCCCCACAACAATGTTCTTCAAAGAACATTTTACATCACCCAACTTTAAAACCATTGTGGCACAAATACAGGGATTAGCTACAAAGGAGGATGTTTCTTTTTGGGTCAAGGATGGCTTGACCAAGGACCAAGAAGGTCTTTGGTCAAAAGAGGGGAAGATATTGGGCATACCAGAATCAAGCAGTGTTCTCATACTTTCCTATCTCCATGGTCCAGGACATATAGGTACCACCGCCCTAACGAACATATACACAAAGTCTTTCTGTACAAACAACTTAAATAAACAGGCAAAACTCCTCACCAGCAGTTGTATGACCTGTGCACAAAACAATGTCCAAGGGAAACATCATGGATTACATGGCCACCTGCCCCCACCCCTAGGTCCCCTAACAGATTTACAAATAGACTTTACACACATGCCCAAACAAAAAGGCAATTTGAAATGCCTTTGCGTGATCGTATGCAGGTGGTCAGGCTGGGTTGAATGTATTCCGTGTACAGGTGAGACTGCTAAAATTGCTGCCAAATGCATACTGAACCATTGGGTTTGTAGGTTTGGAATACCAACGGCCATATGGTCAGACAGAGGACCTGCCTTCAGCTCCTCTGTTACACAGACTTTAGCTAAGCTACTAGGCTTACAGTGGAAACTGCACATCCCTTACCACCCACAAAGTGCAGGGGTAGTGGAAAGAATGAACAGGAACATTAAAGACAAGTTAAAAAAGGCTACGGGGGGCACCATGAAAGGATGGTTGGATTACCTTCCTTCTGTCCTATTTCAGATCAGAACAACACCACATGCCAGAACAAAACTCTCGCCCTTTGAGATTTTGATGGGAGTTCCTGCAAACATAGAGCTGCCCCTCTTAGATCAAAACACTGACATTAACATCTATTCCCAACAGGAAATGTACGTGAAAAATCTGGTAAGTATGCTACAGGAAATGAACGAACAAGTCTCTGTCACCTTTTCTCCTATTTCCACAGAGCCGACACACCCCTTCATCCCAGGAGATCAAGTGCTAGTCAAGCAACTGGCCCACAAAAAGAGGATCGGACCAATCTACTCTGGACCTTGGAAGATAGAGAAGGTTTCCAGAACTGCTGTACTGACCGATCTAGGAAACACCTGGATCCACGCCAGCCGGCTAAAGAAGTGTCCACAGCAACCCCAGACCCCAGACCCGCCTCCAGCACCCCAGGACTCCTCTGACCAGGAACAGCAACCAGATTTGAAGGACGTTCAAGAAGGCATAAAGCAAATCTCTCTGAACAACAAGACAAATACCTCACCCACAGGAAGAAACGAGTAGCAGAACTTTGTACACAGTACCTGACAAAAATGATTTCCACTTTTGTGTCAGGAAAAACATTATGCTTCTGGACATGTCTGATTCTGATAGTATTCATACCTGTTTGGTTAATAGCAAATTGTGTGTACCATCCAGAAGATTCAGGGCTACTAGAAGGCATATGTGGGAAAGCACAGACAGCCAATGTCCCTAGTTTAAAATATAAAAGAAGTATACACCCCACTGAACCCCCTTCAGGTTTCACCGACAGAATGTTGTTGTTAAAGTTTAAGTACAGTTATGCACAAAAGTCTGGTTTTGAGAAATGTTGGATATGCAGCAAACTCCACCCTAGTACAGCCAGAATCCCATTAATGGCCATTCCCTTAAACATCACTCCTTTCCTGAATGGAACACCCCCTATTGTTCTTGCCAATGTCATAAGAAAAAGTCCCAACAAGCCCCTCAGTTTTCAAATCGTGGGTAGAAGCCATGCTCCAGATTGGTGTTTCATAATGGGAAACATTTCCAGGGGAGCTGAGGTGTGCAAATGGTCGAAACTTAATGTCTCCATGGCTTCCCTTACCGATAACTCATTTTTTCACACCACAGACCCTGTGATAAATGCTACCATCTATGACCTTTTTAATTCTAGCTCCCACTCCCCGGTCACACAGTTATTAGCTCTGCTGATGGCATCTGGACATTCAAAAGGCGCAAGGACCATTGTTAGTCAACGACCCTTGGCATTAGGCAACACAACCTACATCTGTTGTGGCAAGCTCTGTTACCCATGGATTCCTGAGGAACCCCAAGGGTGGTGTTATCTTGCTAAAATAGTCCCTATAATGGGAGTAGTGGGGGATAATGGACAAGGACACCTACTTAAAGCTAGTACCCACCCAAGATACCCTCTAAAACACCATGTGAAAAGAGAAATGTTCCTAGAAAAAGATATGACCTGGGCCTGGTTTCCTTCCTGGACAGGATGGGGAATAGATTTGATGAAGAAACTAAACAACTACACTTCAATCATAGATGAGATCTTGGAAAAGGACTCTGATGACATCACAAAACTAAACCTAGAAACCAGAGCAATTAGAAAACAACTAGAGCTACATGACCTGGCTATAGAAAGCATGAGTGCAGCCCTCACTGGCCTCTGTGAAATTACTGAGGACTATGAATGCTGCACCTGGATACATAACACGAGTATCGAGATCCCTGATTACTATGACATAATTGCACAACACAGAAAAGAGGTAAACAAGCTACAACAGGATGCAAGGGACATTGGGAAAACATGGGACCCTTTCTCTACAGGGTTCAGTTTAGGAGGTCTCACTTCATGGTTGAAGAACACTGCGATGACTATTTTCACCATACTGCTTTTCATATTGTTCTTGTATGCATGCTTCATGTTACTCAAATGCCTCTGCAGGAAGGGTAGCGAAGCACATTCCGAAACCATGAAGCTGACTTCCATTTCCAGAGATCCCACTGTATGGTACAAGAATCAGGAACATGAGGCCGGAGGATATGAATCCATGAGGCCTAACAAAAAGGTAGAAAATGACCATTTCGATGATATCGAATGGTCAAAGGGAGGATTGTAAGGAGATTCCATAATACATTGCATTATTGATTGTTGATTCTGATTACTGATTTCACCCTGAAGATATAAGTTCAGGATTGCTTATCTGCTTAGTGATTGAAAGAGACTTTTCTTGATACAATTTAGAGAAGTTATCTCATGACAGTATTGCTCAATAACTGAATTATCTCATTGCCATGTCTATCTATTTCTGTTAAATGTCTTCATCTCAGGAAGCATCTGTTTGTGGTTTTCATCTCTGTACACTGTTACTGGGTAAAAGGCTAGATTTGGTTTTTAGGAAGTTGTGGCTGGCACATCATGGTCAGCAGTCGGTAACAGAAAGTAAGGAATTATTGAACTGGAATAAGCTTTGAAATACAGAGGTTAAGATTGAGGTCACAAGACATTAACGAATAATATGCTAATGAACATTTATGTGTATCATTTTGATTGGCCCCCAAAATTGGGGCAGAGTTTTGTAAAAAGAGTATAAAACGGCGAATCCAGTATTAAAGAATTGTAACCATTTCAGCATACCAATTGTGTCTGTATGAGTCATTGGTTACCCGCCGGCGAGGACCTCCACTGAGCCATCTCCAAGAGCCTAGGCCACAGAGAGAAGACGGGCAACCTAACATCTACTTTCCAAAATTGGGTCATGGGGGGGGGGGGGGGTTTGGGCTATCTGGACATTTCAGGGCCTCCGTAACTGTGATAGGTAGTGAGGAGTAAAATCACAATATTCCGCCTTCAGAAAGTCTGAAGGCGGTGATTGGTTTTTGGGGTTCTGTATGCGGTTAGGCTCCAAAAAAGTCTCACACATGTGGTATTCCCACATCCTCTGACGTCGCGTAATTATTTCCCAGGGCTCATCTATGTGGCACTTGGTACCGTGTCTTTCCTCTGACACAGTGCACATTTTTTCATATGCTTTTTTGGTCCCGCTGACATTGAGTGTGTGGATAAATACTGGTTGGCACTGCGATGTACCCTACTCTATTGGTTACCTTCCCTCTATTTTTTTATATAGCTACCTTAGGGTGCCAAGAGAGGGGGGCACTAAAATCGAGGGTCCTCCAAGTGCTTATACTGGCGCCACCCTTCTCATACCTGCTCAGTACAGCAGACCCATGACAGGTAGACGGACGATGTGAACTTCAGCTGCTGCCTCCACACTAACTTTCACCAGCTATCACGCCCCCTACACCTCTTCCTCTCTCCCTGCTGAAAGGCAGATGATGGGGACAAAACAAGACATCAACAAAATGGCCCCTTTCACAAGGGACAGACTCTGCTATGCTTAGCAGGGGATCTGTCTGCTGATCCCCTGTTGAGCAGAGTTGGAGGATAACAGGTCCGTGTCCCCTTATGCAGAGCAGACACAGCCCACTCTGCTCTATGGGTAGTTGTATGTGAACAGACCGCCTGTCCGTTTACACCCAACTGGCATCTGTCCTGATCCGCCCAGACAGAGGGTGTCTGTCCGCCCCACCAGTTTGTTTTTGGTGGATTGGAAGGCTCAGGGCCCTCTTTCATCATAGTTCCCCCTTACAGTGTAAAGGGGAACTCTGCACATTCTGATGAAAGTGGAAATCCAGACACTGATTTCTGTCCTCCATGCAGAGCTGCTGTCTGCTGTGTGTCCATCCATCTTGGAGCTGCGTGACGGCAGCCCAAAGAAGTGGATGCAGATGCAGCAGCTGCTTTCAGATCTGTGCATCTGCTCCTGCCCACATGCAATTTTGTCTGTGCGGACACTGTGTCTGCATTCATTTCTGTAGGCTGCCTGCACGCAGCTCCACGGTGGATGTATGGATGACTCATCTGAATGAGCCCTAAGGGAGAACTCTGCAGACTCTAATGTATGTTTGGAACTCTGCAGACTATGATGTAAAGGGGAACTCTGTAGACTCTGATGTAAAGGGGGCTCTGGGAACCTTGATTATAAGGTGGGAATATTGAGGACTTTGATGTAAAGTGCCTTGAAAAATTATTCATACACCTTGACATTTTGCACATTTTGTCATGTTACAACCAAAAATGTAAAATATATTTTATTGTTTTTTTTTCTGTAATAGACCAACACAAAGTGGCACATAATTGTGAAGTGGTAGGAAAATGTGAACTGGTTTTCAAAATGCTTGTGGAATGGAAAGAGTATGACACAACTGCAAACCTACCAAGACATGGCCGTCTACCTAAACTGACCGGCCAGGCAAGGAGACCATTCATTAGAGAAGCAGCCAAGAGGCCCATGGTAACTCTGGAGGAGCTGCAGAGATCCACAACTCAGGTGGGACAATCTGTCCCCAGGACAACTATTAGGCCGCGTACACACGCGCGGACTGTTTGCCCAACCTTGTTCGTCAAACAGTTTCGGCAAACAGTCCGCTCAAAATTTGCATGAGCGGACTTGCCCACACACGAGCGGACTGTTTCAGCGAACTGTTTGCCAAACAGTTCGCTCAACTTTTGAAATGAACGGACTCGCCCACGTAAGGAGGAGGCAAATCCGCCCATTTCGAGCGCGTGTACCGGTAGGCGGGGCCCGCGAAGGAGACGTCGCGGGCTCCGCCGCCTGGAATGGGCTTAAAGGGGAACCCCAACGCCGGAAAAAATTGGCGTGGGGGTTCCCCCAAAGTCCACACCAGACCCTTGTCCGAGCACGCTACCCGGCCGGCCAGGAAAGGGGGGCGAGCGAGCGCGCCCCCCCCCTCCTGAGCCGTACCAGGCCGCGTGCCCTCAACATGGGGGGTGCCTTGGGGAAGGGGGGGCCGCGCGGCCCCCCCACCCCAAAGCACCTTGTCCCCATGTTGATGAGGACAAGGGCCTCTTCCCGACAACCCTGGCCGTTGGTTGTCGGGGTCTGCGGGCGGGGGGCTTATCGGAATCCGGGAGCCCCCTTTAAGAAGGGGGCCCCCGGATACCGGCCCCCACCCTATGAGAATGAGTATGGGGTACAATGTACCCCTACCCATTCACCTGTGAAATAAAGTACAAAAAAAAACACAACACAGGGAAAAAATATTTTATTGCACAGCTCCGGGGGTCTTCCGTCTTCGGGGGTCTTCTCGCCGGACTCCTCCGCTATCTGTGTGTAGCTCTTTTGCTAGCGGAGGAGTCTTCCTCCCCGCCGCCGGCCTCTTCTCCCGACTTCGGGGGTCTTGTCCCCCTCTTCGGTTCTTCTGCCGGGCCACCGCGCCTTCTTGTAGCTCTTTTGCAGGCGGTGGCCCGGTCTTCTGTCGCCGCTGCCTTCCGTTCTTCTGTCGCCGCCTTCGGTTCTTCTGCCGGGCCACCGCGCCTTCTTGTAGCTCTTTTACAGGCGGTGGCCCGGTCTTCTGTCGCCGCTGTCGTCGCCGCCGCCGCCGCCTTCCGTTCTTGTTCTTCTTCTTGTTCTTCTTCTTCTTCTCCTGGAGATGTTGACTCGACGAGCTCTCCGGCCGGAATGCCAGAGCCGCGCTGTGCGGTCACTTATATAGTGACAATGGGGCGGTGTCACATGGTATATGTCACATGGGTTGGTCACATTGTGACCCCGCCCCCTTACGATGTCATAGTCCCCATGTGACATCAACCCATGTGACCAACCCATGTGACATATACCATGTGACACCGCCCCATTGTCACTATATAAGTGACCGCACAGCGCGGCTCTGGCATTCCGGCCGGAGAGCTCGTCGAGTCAACATCTCCAGGAGAAGAAGAAGAAGAACAAGAAGAAGAACAAGAACGGAAGGCGGCGGCGGCGGCGACGACAGCGGCGACAGAAGACCGGGCCACCGCCTGTAAAAGAGCTACAAGAAGGCGCGGTGGCCCGGCAGAAGAACCGAAGGCGGCGACAGAAGAACGGAAGGCAGCGGCGACAGAAGACCGGGCCACCGCCTGCAAAAGAGCTACAAGAAGGCGCGGTGGCCCGGCAGAAGAACCGAAGAGGGGGACAAGACCCCCGAAGTCGGGAGAAGAGGCCGGCGGCGGGGAGGAAGAAAGCCGGACTCCTCCGCTAGCAAAAGAGCTACACACAGATAGCGGAGGAGTCCGGCGAGAAGACCCCCGAAGACGGAAGACCCCCGGAGCTGTGCAATAAAATATTTTTTCCCTGTGTTGTGTTTTTTTTTGTACTTTATTTCACAGGTGAATGGGTAGGGGTACATTGTACCCCATACTCATTCACATAGGGTGGGGGGCCGGTATCCGGGGGCCCCCTTCTTAAAGGGGGCTCCCGGATTCCGATAAGCCCCCCGCCCGCAGACCCCGACAACCAACGGCCAGGGTTGTCGGGAAGAGGCCCTTGTCCTCATCAACATGGGGACAAGGTGCTTTGGGGTGGGGGGGCCGCGCGGCCCCCCCTTCCCCAAGGCAACCCCCATGTTGAGGGCACGCGGCCTGGTACGGCTCAGGAGGGGGGGGCGCGCTCGCTCGCCCCCCTTTCCTGGCCGGCCGGGTAGCGTGCTCGGACAAGGGTCTGGTGTGGACTTTGGGGGAACCCCCACGCCGATTTTTGGCGTTGGGGTTCCCCTTTAAGCCCATTCCAGGCGGCGGAGCCCGCGACGTCTCCTTCGCGGGCCCCGCCTACCTGTACACGCGCTCGAAATGGGCGGACTTTCCGAGCGGGAACAGTTTGCTCATTTCGAAAGTAGCCTACACACGGGCGGACTGTTCGCTCAAACACAGTTTCAGCGGACAGTTTTTCAGAATTTCCGAAAGACTTTGTCCGCCCAACTGTCCGCTGAAACTGTCCGCTGAAAGCCCACACACGGGCGGACTGTCCGCCCAAACACTGTTCAGCGGACAAGGTTGGGCGAACAGTCCGCCCGTGTGTACGCGGCCTCAGTCGTGCTCTCCACAAATCTGACCTTTGTGGAAGAGTGGTAAGAAGAAAGCCATTGTTGCAGTTTATGAGAAACCATGTGGAGGACAACAGCAAACATGTGGAAGAAGGTCTTCTGGTCAGATGAGACCAAAATTGAGTTTTGGCCTAAAAGCAAAACCCTAGGTGTGGCAAAAAACTAACACTGCACATCACCCTGAACACACCATCCCCACTGTGAAACATGGTGGTGGCAGCATCATGTTGTGCAGATGCTTTTCTTCAGCAGGGACAGGGAAGCTGGTCAGAGTTGATAGGAAGATGGATGGAGCCAAATACAGGACACGCTTAGAAGAAAACCTGTTAGAGTCTGCAAAAGATTTGAGACTAGGGCAGAGGTTCTTCTTCCAGCAGGACACCAACCCTAAACATACAGCCAGAGAAACAATGGAATGGTTTAGATCAAAGCATATTCATGTGTTAGCCCTTGTACACATGGTCGGAGAATCCGTCGGAATGTGTCCTATCGGACCGTTTTGTCGGATAATCCGACTGTGTGTGGTATGCATCGGACTGATTCCGTCGGAATATCCGTCGGACCCAGTTTTCCAACTTGTTGGAAATATTTTCCGACCAACTGGTTCGATCGGACATACTCCGATCATGTGTAGAGAATTTTGATCGGACCAAGTGCCACGCATGCTCAGATCAAATTCCTACATCAAAGCTATTGGCTACTAGCCTGAACGTAGTCCCATCGTAACGAAATTATGTCATCACGTTCTGAATGATCGGATTTTTCGACAACTTAGTCCGACCGTGTGTATGCAACAGTTTCGGACAAGATCCGATGGACAAAATCCGACGGATTTGGTTGTCGAAATCTCCGACCGTGTGTACAGGGGCTTAGAATGACCCAGTCAAAGTCCAGACCTAAATCCAATTAAGAATCTGTAGCAAAACTTGAAAATTGCTGTACACAGACGCTTTCCATCCAATCTGACAGAACTTAAACAATTTTGCAAAGAAGAATGGACAAAAATGTCCCTCTTTAGATGTGCAAAGCTGGTAGAGACATCCCCAAAAAGACTTTCAGCTGTAATTGCAGAGAAAGGAGGTTCTACAAAGTATTGACTCAGGGGGGCGCCATACAAATGTACCCCACACTTTTCACATATTTATTTGTAAAAAACAATTGAAAACCATTTATATTTTTCCTTCCACTTCACAATTATGTGCCACTTTGTGTTGGTCTATCACATAAAATCCCAATAAAATACATTTACGTTTTTGGTTGTAATATGACAAAATGTGGAAAATTTCAAGGGGTATGAATACTTTTTCAAGGCACTGTAAGGGGGGGCTCTGGGAACCTTGATTGTAAGGAAAGAATGCAGGGGAACTCTTTTGTAAGGAGGGACTTCTGGGGACTTTGATTTGGGGAAAAAATCTGTGCCCTCTGATGTGAGGGGAGGGCACTAATGTACAAAGGGAATGTCGGGGATTTTGATTTTAGGGGAACTCTGTGGATTCTAATGTGTAAAGGGGGACAATTGGAGACTCTGAGGTGAGAGGGGACATTGATGTAAGGAGGGAATCTGGGCACCCTGATGTATAGAGTAATGGTGGGGACTTTGATGAGGGGGGGCTCTGACGTAAGAAGGGATTCTGATGTGCAAATAAAATGTATTTCATATGGGGGTTGGGGGCTGCATTGAGGGGGTGGCAGGAGGATGGTGGGAAGGGCACCAAAATACACCTAAGTAGACAAAAATCCTTGCACTGGCCCTGCACCTCGTCCATTCAGAAAATGTTTTGCACTATAACCATACTTTATTAGGATGATTATATTTCTGGTTTGTGATATGTATATATACACAATATGGTAGAAAGTGTAGTGCTAAATCTGAATTGAACTTCTCACTGTGGTGAAATCAGATATTACTCACCTAATACTTGTAAAATAGTTGTATAGAAAAAGGTCCCTTTAGAATATGACTTCTCACAGGCATAATTTCCTCCATCAGATATCTGGGTGTTCTGGATGGTCAGTGTTAGATTGGTAAGTGTCATTCTTGTACTGCAGTTGCTTTTTATCTGGTGTCCTCTTTTGACAAGGTTAGCATATGAGAATAAACACGAAGAATTATTAATGTGATGGATCTTCCATATAACTCCTATTATATGGTCTCCAGGATCACCTCCACATTGTAGAACTGTAGAATTGCCTTTTCTCCCCACCACAACTGTAACATTTGGAATCAGAAGAATCAAAATGTTTTTTTTTTGTTGTTGTTAGCACGCTGTTTATTGACCTTGGAAGTCATGCATTATGTATTATCACCGGGACTCTTTACAATTAGGCAGGTCAATTTTAGTCTAATATTTATATACAGTACATATACAGAGTCTTTTTAGCAGACAGTGCTGGAACCTTATCTGACATTAAAATGTGGATTGTCATCCTCAGTCTGGAAATGCTAATTACATGGCTGTCATGCTCACCCTTTTCTATATTTTCAGTTACTGACTCGTAACAAAACCATATATGATCACTTCCGACTTTCCTTGCGTTCCTGCTCCAGGACTACTTATATTTCAAATGCAACCCCCCCCCCCCCCCAAAAAAAAACTGTTGATCCTTCCAGAAGCATGGAGGCACCCTGTGTCTTGTCTTCAAGCAGTCAAATAAGCCCTCTCAGTTCTTATCTTATGCCCCGTACACACAAGCAGATTTTCCGTCAGAAAAAATTTGGATGTTTTTTCCGACGGAATTCCGCTCAAGCTTGTCTTGCATACACACTGTCACACAAAAGCTGAACTTTCGACCATCAAGAACGCGGTGATGTACAACACTACGATGAGCCATAAAAATAGTTCAATGCTTCAGAGCATGCGTCAAATTGTTCCCAAGCATGCGTAGGAATTTTGCACATCGGAATTGCTACAGATGATCGGAATTTCCGATCAGAACTTTTTCCGTCTGAAAAATTGAGAACCTGCTCTCAATCTTTTGCTGGTGAAAATTCAGCCAGTAAAAGTCCAATGGAGTATACACACCATTGCATTTTCCAACCAAAAGCTCTCATCGGTCTTTTGCTGGCCGAATTTCCGACCGTCTGTACGTGGCATTAGAATACAAAATCACCTCCCCCCATATATCACACACTGCTCATTGCTTAGTCTGACATATGCTATGGAGGAGGGGAGGTGCCTGACTGTCATGGGTTTTGCACTTATGAATATGGTTTCCTGAATTCATGTTTTTAGAGGAATTGTTACCCCAAAACGTTTTAAAATGGATTTGTAATAAAGCATTTTTTTAAACAAAATAATATTACGTTGGTGTATTACTCTGGCAGAAGAATTCAAAACCCTAAAAGTCCCAAGGTTTCTATTTAACAATTTTTTTTGTATGCAATTAGGGGACGTGGTGTTAATTAATACAGTTTCCCTTTACTTCCTGTTATGTCTCTGGGATAGGAAAGGGAAACACTTTTTTTTTTTTACTCTGTCCAAAGATAAAAATAAAACTTTTGGTTTTACATACACTTTAAATACATACTCTGTTTTTTTATAGCAGTAACCTCCCTGCCCCCACCCTCCTCTCCTCACCCCCAATATAAAGCTCTCACCTGCGGAGGATACATCCCGGTATAGAAGCAGCAGGACTGCCAGAAGATACATTGTCTGCAGGGGAGATGATGACACTGAAAAGGAGAAATGTGCTATGACAATGTCACCGATACTCACAGCTATTAACAGAATCACACATCCTGTATGTCTAATGGCGTTCTCGGAATTTACATATTGCGGCCAAACAGTGGTCACTAGCAAACCCATCAAGAAAACTCTACAAATTAAATTTGAGAAAATATTTTTGTGTTACACTAAGCCCCCGTACACACGGTCGGATATTCCGATGGACAATGTCCGATAGGACCGTGTTGTCGGATAATCCGACCGTGTGTGGGCTCCATCGGACTGTTTCCGTCTGAATATCCGACGGACCAAGTTTTACAGATGGGCTATAAAATTTTCCGATAACATGATCCGATCACGTCAGTTCCGATCGTGTGTAGCCTAGTCCGACGGACAAGGTGCCACACATGCTCACAATAAAATTCGGACACGGAAGCGCTCACTCAGGTAAAACTACCGCTCGTAATCGATATAGCACATTCATTATGCTGCAATGTTAAAAATTCTTTAATGCAGCGTATTCTCTTTTTCTTTACAATGCTACAAGTATGAAGTTGTTTTGATGCTCATATTCACACACACTTCTCCCAAACGTATTTCTTTATTCTTTTTACTCATTTCAGCAATACAATATTTTAATTTGTCACATCTACCCAATTTTTTTTTTTTTTTTCATTTTGTGCTTGGTTTTTTTAATCAGCATTTCCTTTTATGACAGTTTGCTCATCTTTGCATTTTTTTTGGTGTGTGTTGTGTGTCAACTTACCACAACACCATTATTATCTTTTCAATTTATTGTTTTCTTTTTTAATCTACAGGAGGTTGTTTGGTGCTGGTGCCCCTTGTTATTCATTTGACTTTGTATTTTAGAAATGTACCTGCCTACTCACAAATAAATAGACATGTGCATTTCTTTTCATTCCGATTTGAAATTCGGACGAATTTTCATTATTTGGACACTCGGATGCATCAGAATTACCGAATTACAATGCTAATGAATTCAACCGAATTCAGACGAAATTCGAATCAAATTCTAAAAATGACCCGAATTTGGGGCCACGTATCTCGGGGCCACTTGTAGCTAGAAACCCCAAATTTGGTATGAAAACATAGTAGAACTAACACTACATCTCCAAATTTGGGTTTTCTAGCTCCAAGGAACCCCGAGTTATGGGGCCCCAAATTCGGGTCGCATAATGTCAAGTACTTTTCTGCAGCAGAGAATGACATTTTGCGACCCGAATTTGGGGGTCACTTGGTGCTAGAAACCAAAAAAACAAAAACAAATTTGGTGATTTTATAGTTCTAGTTCTACTGTGTTTGCATACCAAATTTGGGGTTCCTAGCTACAAGTGGCCCTGAGATACGTGGCCCCAAACTCAGGTCGCAAAATGTCATTCTCTTCTGCAGAAAAGTACTTGACATATTGTCCATATCTCTGGGTCATTTGGTGCTAGGAACCCCACAACTTGTGGCAGGTGACGTAGCAAGTGGACAATCCACAACTTGGTTATGTGGCACTCGTGGCCGGTCACGTGGGACTCATGGCAGGTGTCATGGCAAGTGGACAATACACAACTTGTGGCAGGTGACGTGGCAAGTGGACAATGACATACAGCATATGTACTTGCCTTGCGATCGACATCCGTGACTTCTTCAACCAGGCATGTTGACAACTTCATTGATGTGACAAATATAAATGAAATAAGAGGTGTGTGTTTTTTGCACTGGTACACTGCAAGTATGAGAAGTTGATGTGACAGATGTATATAAGTAAGTAACTAACCATCTTCCAACATGTCTAATTCAAATAGAAAAGAAATATAATTTAATAGAATAAAATAGAAAGAATATACAACCATCTTCTGAAACTCAAATTTCAAATAGAATAAATTTGAATTTTGAATAGTATACAATTCAAATTTTTAAATTAATTAATTTTAAATTTGGATAGAAAAGATTATAATAAAATAGTGTTTATAGCTATAAGTGACCCCAAGATATGTGGCCCCAAAGTCGGGTAGCAAAATGTCATTCTCTGCTGCAGAAATGTACTTGACATATTGCCCATATCTGGGGTCACTTGGTGGCAGGTGATGTGGCAAGTGGGCAATCCACAACTTGGTCACATGGCACTCGTGTCAGATCACATGGCACTTGTGGCCAGCCACGTGGCACTCGTGGCAGGTCACGTGGCACTTGTGGCAGGTGTCGTGGCAAGTGGACAATACACAACTTGTGGCAGGTGACGTGGCAAGTGGACAATACACAACTTGTGGCAGGTGACGTGGCAAGTGGACAAATACAATACACAACTTGTGGTAAGTGGACAATGACATACTATTCTATTCTATTTCTATTCTAATCTTTTCTATTCAAATTCAAATTCATTCTATACGAAATTCGAATGTCGGAAAGAAATATATATATATATATTATAAAACCACCATCTTCCGAAATTTGAATTTAGTATATAATGATTTTGATTTTAATAGAAAAGATTTTAATAGAATATAAAAGAATAGACTAGAAAAACAATAGAACAGAACAGAATAAAATATAATATATTCTATTCTGTTCTATCGTTTTTCTAGTCTATTTTCTATTTTATTATAATCTTTTCTATCCAAATTTAAAAATTTTAATTCATACTATTCGAAATTCAAATTTATTCTATTCGAATTAGAATTTCAGAAGATGTTTGTATATTCTTTCTATTTTATTCTATTAAATTATATTTTTTTCTATTCTGTTCTAATCTTTTCTATTTGAATTAGAAATTTTGGAAGATGGTTAGTTACTTATACTTACTTATATATATATCTGTCACATCGACTTTTCATACTTGCAGTTGTTGTGAATTCATGAAGAAATACATTTAATATTCACTGGCAGAGATGAGAGATTTCAGTAGGCCTAAAAAAAAGTGGATGAACTATAATGTTGATATTATTGAACTGTGACCCTCTTGGAGAACGTCAAAGCAAAATACAGGATCTCACATGTTTTTCCAAATGTTCAAGGGATTAGTTATTCTTGTAAATTTTACAAGCCTGTATTGAGACAAGATGTTGCCTGGACAAAAGGATGTTTTGTCACAGACACCAGAAAAACTCTTATCTATCTCCTTGAATGGACAAGGAAGGCCGTGCAAATATATATGGCAAGGTTTGGGCCATACTTAGGATGTACCTGTGACTAACAGTCATTAAACCTGAATGAACAGAACAAATATCCCATTGTCTCAGAAAGTGAGAGATCAACAAAACCTATTGTGTGAATTGTAGACACAGCTAAGATCTAAACATTTATTGGACTGCTCCAAAGTTCATCTCAAAACATGGTGTGAGAGGGATATACAAGTCAGACATATTTCAAAAGTACTTCAAGTAATTCAAACTATATGTGATAGGTGTAGGTCACCAAAGACATATTATAAATTTAGTATCTAATGATCTAAAGAACTTTGTCATAAAGAAATTATATATGAATGTGTGATTATAAATAGAAATGTTTTAGCAACGAATTAGCATTATGAATAACATATAATCGTGATTATAACTGTATAAGAATTTAACCTATGTTTAGATAAACAAATATTGATTGGATACCCAAATTATACAGGTATCCAGATAGATAAAAATTGTATGTGATGTTGCTTAGTATATATTTATATATATATATATATATATATATATATATATATATATATATATATATATATATATATATATATATATATATATATATAAAACCGGTGTCCTTTTCAAATGGACTAAATTTTTACAGATATACAATGATATGCATATATATCACCATTTTATGCAAGTGATTAATCAATAATTATGCTAAGCGTATTTGATAGTATGTGGTTAGTAGAATTCCCAGTTTGAGAGATTATTTTCACTAAAGTACAAAAAAAATACACAATATAAAATTAATTATATCACTTATAGAGATAAACCACAAAACACGTGTGAGACACCTGGTGGTTGAAGATGCAATTACCTTAAAAACATTTAGACTACTGGGAATTAGACATGTGCAGAGTAAAATATTTCGTTTCGGAATTTCGTTTTCGTCTGAAAACTTAATTTATTTAGTTACTCCCGAAATTCGTTTTTATTTATTTCGTTTTTCGTTCAAAAATTGCATTCGTCCGAAAATCCACATGAATTACGGTCGAACTGTCTTTGAAGGCTTATGGTGTCTGTCGAATGTATAAAGAAGATTCGACGGAGCTAGTATATAGCATACTTTAGAACCCTATTAAAGTCTATGGGACTCCAACGTTCAAAATCTAAGGCCGCGTACACACGCGGGGACTGTTCGCCCAACTTTGTCCGTCAAACAGTTTCGGCAAACAGTCCGCTCAAAATTAGCATGGACGGACATGGCCACACACGACGGACGAACAGTTTGCTGAAACCGTGCGCGATGACGTGAACGGCACGTACGACGGGACGAAAAATACGACGTCCTATACACTGCATTATAACTTTCGGCGTGTAAAGCCTTTCTGAGCATGCGCGGAACTTAGTTTGTCGAACAAGCCTACACACAAGGGAACTGTTCGCTGAAACAAGGTTGATTTTAATAATGATTAAAGTGAAACAATAAAAGTGTAATATTCCTTTAAATTTCGTAGGGGGGGGGGTTGTCTATAGTATGCCTGTGAAGGGGCGCATGTTTCCCGTGCTTAGAACTGTCCCTGCACAAAGTGTCATTTATGCAGGAAAAAAAGTCCTTTAAAATCACTCGCAGCTATTATGAATTGTCGGCTCCCGTAATACAGAGAACACTCATTGAAAGTCATTGATAAAAAAATAAATTTATAAATAAATAAAAAAGCGTGGGGGTCCCCCAAATTCAATTACCAGGCCCTTCAGGTCTGGTATGGATATTAAGGGGAACCCTGCCTCAAATTTAAGAAAAAATTTGACGTGGGGTTCCCCCTAAATATAATACTTTTGTACCCCCTTACCATTTCAAACAGGGGGGGGCCGGGATCTGGGGCTCCCCTTGTTAAAGGGGGCTTCCAGATTCTGATAAGCCCCCCGCCCGCAGACCTCCACAACCACCAGGGTTGTGGGGATGAGGCCCTTGTCCTCATCAACATGGGGATAAGGTGCTTTGAGGGGTCACAGACCCCCAAAGCATCCTCCCAATGTTGAGGGCATGTGGCCTGGTACGGTTCAGGAGGGAGGGGGGGCCGCTCTCTCGTCCCCCCCTCTTTTCCTGCGGCCTGCCAGGTTGCGTTCTTGGATAAAGGGTCTGGTATGGATTTTTAGGGGGAACCCCACGTCAATTTTTTTTTTAATTTGACGCGGGGTTCCCCTTAATATCCATACCAGACCTGAAGGGTCTGGTTATGGATATTTAGGGGGAACCCCACGTCAAATTTTTTCTTAAATTTGAGGCAGGGTTCCCCTTAATATCCATACCAGACCTGAAGGGCCTGGTAATTGAATTTGGGGGACCCCCACGCTTTTTTTTTAATTAATTTATTTATTTTTTTATCAATGACTTTCAATGAGTGTTCTCTGTATTACGGGAGCCGACAATTCATAATAGCTGCGAGTGATTTTAAAGGACTTTTTTTCCTGCATAAATGACACTTTGTGCAGGGACAGTTCTAAGCACGGGAAACATGCGCCCCTTCACAGGCATACTATAGACAACCCCCCCTACAAAATTTAAAGGAATATTACACTTTTATTGTTTCACTTTAATCATTATTAAAATCACTGCTCCCGAAAAAACGGCAGTTTTTAAAACTTTTTTTTGCATTGATACATGTCCCCTGGGGCAGGACCCGGGTCCCCAAACACTTTTTAGGACAGTAACTTGCAGAATCTTTTCTCTTTGTCAAATCTTTTTTCTCTGTCGAATATTTTCTCTATATAATCTTGGACTAATAGAGGTAAGGTTAGGCACATTCGACCACAGGTTCTATAGACACAGATTGTTGTCAGAGTCATGTCGAATCTCCTATTCTTTATCGAACTGTTGTAACAATGAAAACGAAAATAAAGCATTTATTTATGTCGGATCTTTCGTTTTTCGGATTTTGTGCTTTCGTTATCGTTTGTCAAAACGAAAACTAAAATAGCTGAAATTCGGACGAAAATGCATTCGGACGAAAACGAATGCACATGTCTACGGGAATGGTGATCATTAAGTCTGCCTGCCAATGAGGAGGGAACACATACCTTCTGGGCAGAACTTAGTATAATTTTATGATCTTTTTGTTTAAGAGGATATTTAAGAAACTAGAAAGATGGCCATGGAGGGGGAAGCTTAGGGACTCCCCCTGAGAAGGGACACTGGGAGACTCCCAGACAGACTGACCCTCATGCACCATGCATGAATACACATTTTTACATTCATGAAGATCCCTGCTCCTTGGAACTCGGAGGTCATACAAAGTAATTCCTCTGGAAGAGAATCTATGTTGAAAGCCACGGCAGCCATCTTAAAATTCCTGGTAACCAACAATCCACACTAATAGCCATATGTGGAATGGGTAAATATATGTTTATCATCTCTTCTATGTTCTCTTAAATATTGATTTTTTTTGAATATTCTATTAGTGAAAATCGTTCTCCCGAATCAATAACCGCCTTTTAGATTTTTCTCTAAATTAAATTTTTCATTATAAATTTCTTTTTGCATAGATGCCAATTTTATTGACAAACTAATGTCTAATTTATTTCACATTGTTAACCACTTACTTACCTGCAGTATAGTAACGGTTGGACGTGTGAAATACAGACATTCTGTTTAACTGTCAAATATCAAAAGGTTATTGATTCTACCGAGAAGTGATAATGGTGATAATTGTGTCCAAGGTACTACTACGCCCAGTTTGAGGGTATTTCCATTAATTGTCAAATGATCAAGTAATACAATCTGTATTTTAATTTCATGTAAATATTTGTCTTTTTTCAACCAATAAATGTAACTATTTTTATGATCACTTGTCTCCGTGAATACGTTTCACATGTATAGACTGTGTCATATAGATTGATTCTGTATCTTAAAAATATCTTCGTTAAAAATTACTTAATAAATATTGTGCGGGAAAATGTCCTTAAAAAGCACAACATATATAAATGGAGGCATTGCGTGAGATAACGTCCATATTTTGTACAGGATCAATCATAGCTACGGTGGTGACAGAAGTAATATTTTGCATGAAATTATTAATTATTAACTTTAAAAAAAAAAAAATTTTGCCAAGAAAAATATCTGGTCAAAGTGAATTTTATGTTGATGGGGATTATCAAGAGTCAGCCCTTAGTGGTAATATGAGTACTTATACAAAATGGATACAAGTACAGGAAATGTTGGATATGATTTCAAAAATTAACTTGACAAATCATGGCGAAAAAAGTTTGTCTAACGAGACTGGTCTAGAAGGACGCATTGAAGGCCTTATAAACCACACCCGTCAATTAATAAAAGACGTGTGGACCGTGGAAGGTCAAACCGTTGAACTCACAGACAGCTCATCTGAGACAAAGGAAATAGAAAGGCCTGATCACATGCATTTTGAATTAAGCACTAACCTGATGTATCTTTATAGTGAGTTTAAACATCAATATACCCAACAAGAGAGTGATATCTTAGAATCCCAGTCCCATTTAATAGAAGGGGAATGTGAGCTCACTAAAAAGCTAAAGGAGATTAATGACAAGGCAGATTGTTATGATGAGTCTATAGTGAAAATGATGAAATATGAAACAGAACAGATGCAAAATAATGCAATAATAATGCTGGACGAATGTCACCAATTAAATAAAGAGTGTAAACAATTAAGAGAGAAGGAGAGGTTTTTACAGGAAACCCTAATTAAGCAATCAGAAATAATAAACAATATAAGAGAGGAGAAGGAGAATTTTCTGCAGGAAACTAGTCTCCTGACGAAAGTTGCCGAGTAATAGGCTGTGGAAATTTAAAAGAAGAAACAAATCAGCTTAGGTCAGGACAGGAATCCTTAATTAGGAACCGGAAGAATTAAAAAAACAAGGGAAGTTTATGCCCCAGGATAACGCTCAGATGCTTAACCGTGAGAGTATAGAGTCTGACAATACTCCAAAATCTGACTCTCAACCTAAAATTTGGGAGTTACATAATGAAAAAGAATTAGAAAAAGAACCAATATTCTACCCCAAGCCATCTGTAGAGCAAAGGGGGGTAAAAATTGAACCACCACATGAAAGTATGTCTAATCAGTTTTCTTTGGGATCAGAGAAAAATACAGGCACCCCTAAACAGGACGCCTCAGAAATAATAACATTTTTAAAAGATGCTGTTCCGGTGGAAGAGGGATCCATATGCATTATTGACCACATTGAGACCCATGAAAATGCTTTATCAGTTTTAGGCCTAAATGATGACCAATCTAGGATTAATTTCTTACCGTGGGTATTTGAAACCAAACACCGTCCATTCTGCGAAGATTTAAAAAGTTTGTTGGGTACTGCCTGGCAAGAAATTAAAAACGTCTCTCATCTAGGATTTGTCCCGCACAAAAATGTTAACGCGGCTAGAGCGGATATACACAATATCCCATGTACCAGTAATCAAAGCCCCACCGAATTTATGGCTGTGCTCAAAGGTGCTGTCCACTTAGCAGAAAAGGAGCCAAGTTATAATAAACTTGGGTTTGAACCCATGTTCTTCGAGGCCCCGCCTACCCACATAAAAGTGAATTTAGCGAAAGACTACAAAGGGGGGTGTTCACTGGAGTCTTTGGTAAAAGAGAGTAACAATTTGTACTCTATCCAACAAACTGGTGAAAACAATGGATGGCCTGAAAGCCCTATAATGAAATTTGTGGATGAATTTTATGTATCTCCTCAATCATTACAGTCCAAAACCAAGAAAAAGAGATACGCTGATAGTCAGAGGAGAGATGCTACCGAGTTTCCCCAGTGGGAGACCAATGTCCCCACCCATCAGGAGGGGGGAGCAGAGACCACCCTTTAGAGGGGGAGTTCAAAGACCACCTCAGGAGTCTCATCCAAAGGATCCAGACCCGAGGTTTAGGAGAAACTATAGGGTATATCTCCAACGGGTCAAATTTAAACCTAAGGGTAGACACCCTCACCTTTACCGGTGTAATTGGCTTCGGGGGCCTACACGGGTAAATAGGGAGAAACTACAGGGTAGGACACCCCAAAATCCCCAGAACAATAGGAAACAACTAAGGCCCAGACAACTATCCCAGAATCAAGACAATGTTTCTGATGGTGATATGTCTGATCAAACTGAGCCAGTAGTCCCCAGAAAGTACAGAAACCGGGTCCCACGACCCAATTCTGATCAGCCTGTAAGCAATACGGAAGCCAAAATAGATCAAATTATGGATACGTTACATGGTTTCATTGCTATACGGAATGTGAATAACACTTCTTCAAGGGGCAAATCCTGTGGCCAACCTGGGACCACAGAACCTTTGAAGCGTCTATGTTAAAATAAATCAGAGGAATGCACTGAATAAAGGTATAGGAGGCAGAGGTTCTAACACCATTTTTTTCCCCAGGTCACAGTAATGAGGATCCTGAAATCCCTACCGAGGGATGGTGGTTGTTAGATATTAATTATTCTCCTATTTTTCAGTGGTCACTTCATTCCTCTGACATAAACAGGTCGCTCCAAACAGCCCAATTTCAAGAAGGCGTCAAAGACGGTAATTCCAGAGGAAGACCAAATCCTAAAGACATTAATATCAGGAGGCCTAAATGGTTTGATATTTTGGTAAAAGATGAGGAGCCAAGCGAATAAGGTAGTTTGATTGCCTCAAATGAGTTATATTGACACCCCAAAGGGGGGAGATTTATTTTGTTTTATTTCTCCCAAGTAGAAAGTTGACTATAATGTCAAATATTTTGTTACTGACAGTAAGTGTCACATGTCAAACTAAATTTTTTTAATTGTTATTATTCCAGAACCGCTACAATTAAGCTAAAAAAAAAATGGTTCTGAAGAACGAAAGATAGTCATTAATGTCTGGTATCCACAGCTATTAATAAATGTCCTCATGTTAATGAGCCCTGGAGCTTGGCCTCCCATAGTAACTGTGTCATACATTGTCTTGCCTTCCAAAGTGCTTAGTTAAAAGAATGGTGACACAATGGGAAAAGGGAGGTGTTAGAAGTTTTTGAGTTAATATTTTAAGTGATAAAAGTTTCTTTTCATATATATGTAAGTTATATGTTTGGTAAGAAGTGATGGTTTCTGAAGGTCACAGAACAACACAGAGTTTAGATAGGAGTGGTTTTGCTGAGTAGGTATTTCTATTTTTGCGTTACTATGTCAGTACAATGGGTGGAGTTATGCTACTTATCTACTACTGAACCATATTGGGTATATATATGCAAATGTGGGAGTTATTAGGATATGCTGACATAACATCATGAAAAGTATAAGAAGAGAGTAAGATTATCAGAGGGAGGATCGGTGGGAAAGAAAGAACTCTACACTTTGGAGAATGTAGATCAGATGACCCTTTCCTCCTTCTGAGGCCATCACCATGCCATATGTTATCAGATGTCAATCTTGTCTTTGCTTACCTTTCTGAAAAATAAACCAACTATTGAACGGATGAAGGATTCTTCAATTTCTACTCCTGAAAATACGTTTGAAATGCCTTGGATGAAGACACATATCTCCGCTATACACACCCTTTAGGAGAAGGGATACTGATTCACATATTACACAAAGACTTTGCTATTCATTAAGAAACGCCCCTGTGAGTATGTAGAGTTTCGACTACATTTACATTACATTTCTACTCATTGACACTCACTTTCTACAGGAGGGCTCTGAGGAAGCCCAGGATACCAGCTTGACACTGAGATCTCAAACACAGATCATGTAAAAAAAAAGAACATATATATCTTTTCTCATGGAATCCATTTTCCTTTACAGGACTAAGATGTACATGAGCCAGTCAACAGAACCGAGAGTCCAACATGTGAGAAACATCCAGAGAAGGAACCGTATGGGGGATCCAGGGAAACCACTGATGGCCAGTCTACATGGACAAAAACCCACCAGGACGGCCAAGACTAAAGGTGCCCGGAATGATCCATTTCCCGCCAAACAACGGATGACGGCCCTGAGATGCACACATCGATCACAAACCCATTTTTGTTTTTCAAAGAATTACACCCATCTGCAGGTGTCTATACCTCTTAAATATATATATCCACAATCCAGATCCATCTTCACAATTCAACTTACAAGGCCCGAGCGAAGCCATACTTTTTCAACCTGTTGCATTGGTGAAGTCTTTCAAACGACTTACGGCATTTGAACACTTCACAAGGGGCGCTTTGTTGTGAATTCATGAAGAAATACATTTAATATTCACTGGCAGAGATGAGAGATTTCAGTAGGCCTAAAAAAAAGTGGATGAACTATAATGTTGATATTATTAAACTGTGACCCTCTTGGAGAACTTCAAAGCAAAATACAGGATCTCACATGTTTTTCCAAATGTTCAAGGGATTAGTTATTCTTACAAGCCTGTATTGAGACAAGATGTTGCCTGAACAAAAGGATGTTTTGTCACAGACACCAGAAAAACTCTTATCTATCTCCTTGAATGGACAAGGAAGGCCGTGCAAATATATATGCCAAGGTTTGGGCCATACTTAGGATGTACCTGTGACTAACAGTCATTAAACCTGAAAGACCAGAACAAATATCCCATTGTCTCAGAAAGTGAGAGATCAACAAAACCTATTGTGTGAATTGTAGACACAGCTAAGATCTAAACATTTATTGGACTGCTCCAAAGTTCATCTCAAAAGGGACATACTAAAAGGAATGACAGAATGGAATGCCCATAGACTTTAACAGGGAGATGGAATGCCCATAGAGAATAATGGAACAAAGTTGAATGCCCATAGAGAATAATAGAAAAGAAAAATCAATTAGTGAGAGAGTCTTTAGACATACCAAATGTATTTTTTGCTAACCTACTTTTAAATATAAGTGGCCATGTTTAATTTTGGGATTATTATTGTTTTCTATGGAATGACAAACATACGACAGAAGGGAATGTCCATAAAGTATAATGGGAAGTAAAATCTAAACTCATTTGCAGGCAAATCTGAGTGACATAGCAATGTATCCTTTCCCACAGCTGTTCCTCAAGTAGAGTAGAAGATTGTAAGATTGGGATTATTTGGGATTACAGCTGTTTTCTATGGAATTACAAACATATGACAGAGTGGAATGCCCATAGAGTATAATGGGAAGCGAGATGTGATCCGGAGTCAGAACCATTGGTCATATCAGATCAATCTTTAGCAGACGTACTCTCTATGTTCAGCAGTGATGTCCAAATTTCAAATTAAACGGGATTATTATTGTTTTATATGGAATGACAAGACATATGACAGAGTGGAATGCCCATAGAGTATAATGGGAAATAAAATCTAAATTCATTTTCAGGCAAATCTGAGTGACATAGCAATTTATCCTTTACCACAGCTGTTCCTCAAGTAGAGTAGCAGATTGTAAGATTGGGATTATTTGGGATTACAGCTGTTTTCTATGGAATGACAGATAAATAATAGAAAGGAATGGCCATAGAGTATAATGGGAAGCAAGATGTAACCTGGAGACAAAATGATTGGTCATATCAGATCAATCTTTAGCAGACATACTCTCTATGTCCAGTGGTGATGCCCAAATTTGACACATTAAGTGGGATTATTATTGGTTTCTATGGAATGACATACATATGACAGAGTGGAATGCCCATAGAGTATAATGGGAAGCAAGATGTGACCTGGAGTCAAAACCATTGGTCATATCAGATCAATCTTTAGCAGACATATTCTATATGTTTGTTAGGGATGTCCAAATTAGACATTATGTGGGATTATTATTGTTTTCTATGCAATGACAGATAAATAATAGAAAGGAATGCCCATAGAGTATAATGGGAAGCAAGATGTGTCACAGGGTCAAAACCATTGGTCATATCAGATCAATCTTTAGCCGACATACTCTCTATGTCCAGTGGTGATGCCCAAAATTCACATTAAGTGGCATTATTATTGGTTTCTATGGAATGACATACATATGACAGAGTGGAATGCCCATAGAGTATAATGGGGAGCAAGGTGTGACCTGAAGTCAGAACCATTGGTCATATCAGATCAATCTTTAGCAGACATACTCTCTATGTTTGTTAGTGATGTCCAAATTAGACATTAAGTGGGATTATTATTGGTTTCTATGGAATGACAGCTCACTGATTAGTTGCCAGAGGTTACATCAAATGATTTCTGCTTGTTAATTGGTTGCTAGAGATTACTGTACAGTAATACTGCTCACTGATTGGTTGCTAGAGGTTACATCACATCATCTCCTCACTGCAGGGGAGCATTATACACATATGAATGCCACCTTTATTTACATATCAATGCCGTCTGTTATGCCAGTTATTTACATGTAAACACAGTGTTTGCAGGTGAGTCATCTGTACACAACAATAGGGCAGAGCTGGACAGCATTAGTACCAGCACTTCACACTGAGATATCAGGACACAGCACATGACTAAAACTTCAAGGGACAAGATAATTTAAACTGAGATAGTTGGCAAGTATGAGGCAACTGCTTTGGGCCCCACAACAATGACAGGGCCCAGGGCAGCTGCCCCTTTTGTCCTGCCTTAAAGATGGCCCTGCACCTTGCTGGATCCTTTCCCTGTACGGCTGTCCTCCTATTGAACCCTCTGAGACTGCCTTTTGAAATTGCAACTACTTAAGGGTGTCCTGGCCCCAACTCTTTCCCTTGCAAAATATAAAAGGACTGTTAAAAGAAATAAAACCTATTTTGCATCCAAGAAGGGACTGGAGCCCAATTACTTTTACCACCTTTGCACCCACTATGTCTCACAAAATAGGACAGAGTGATCCTGTGCTGAGCCCATAGAGACTATCTGCTGTGAGATACTGTGTTGAGAGAGCTGCTGGGGACTGGGTACAATGCCACCAGAGGGCCATGTGCTTTAGGACTGAGCTGTATGCCTTATGCCAAGGTTGCTGTCTCAACCAATGAACTGAGCTGTTGCTCCTGGGAGCTGCTGTTCTGTTGTTCTGGGTTGCTGTTCCAGTAATGCTGCATCATTGAACCATCAGGAGTGGTGAAAGGCCTCTGGTCATTTGTGCTTAATTTACTTGATCTCTTGGATTGCAAATATCCTCCAGAGTTCTACTTTAGAGGATGTCTCTATTCCTACATAGGAATTGCCTTGGACTTGTATCTGCAGTATAAAAATAGTCCTATGACAAGACAACTGAAGATGATGAGGGCAATAATCCTCCAAAAATAATGTGTTCCATCTAAAGACAAAAGAAAAGAAAATAGTGTTATTTAAAGAAACATACAGTTTCCATTGCATGGTGCAATGACCCCTGCAGGAAGCCCTCACCCACATAATCATGCCCCCCCCCCCCATTTATAACACATCTTTAAGTCTTAGCAACAGGAGGCAGACATTCAAAGTATAAAGGCAATATAAATAGACTTCAATAAGAGGCACTATAATATGCATGTAGCACATAGCGCACCATTGGCTGTACACCTGGAGGTATGGCTAATAAGGTAAGTGTGGCTTCATGGTGTATGGCTTGTAGTGTGGTAGTAAAAAATCCCTCTGCATTCTGCAGACAAACCCCAGAGCAGCTAATGGCAAAGGCATTAATGGGGCACCTGAAAAACAACGTTCACTAAAGGGCCCCAGGGTGACTTTGCTCAGGGGCCACAAATTAGAGCAGAGAGGGCATTAGGTGGGTGTGAGAGACATAGGGGGAGTCTTGGGCCCCAAGAGAAGAGGAGGAACTGGTTAATAAAGCATCAGGCAGAGAGGGACCTGCAAAGTTCTACTCAGAGGTCTTAGGATATCTAGAGGCAGGACCAGGCTGGAGGTCTCCAGTGAGGGGCTTATGGAAGGTTCTGGGGCAGCAGGCTGAGCTATGGATGGATGTGGTTCTGTAATCATCAGAATAATGTAACTGATAATAGTGCAGCACAGGGGGAGAGGACAGTTTTTTTCTACTTATTGAACAGATATTAAAACACTTTCAACAGTATATTTCATAAACCAAAAGGGAGAAAATCAGAAAATTTCAGTGTTAAGTTTTACATACACTTTAATGATGACACATAAGATATTTGTGCCAGCAGAACAAAAAATAGGGTCCACTCCATCAATCCAAAGAGGAGAATTTCCTGTTATGCATTACTGCTAGCAAAGATATATTTTTTCCTAACCAACCTGTAAGGCAGGGGTGCCCAACCTTTTGAAGAGCGAGGGCCACTTAAGCGACTTGGTAACTGGTCGCAGGCCACAATAAATGGAAGACCGATCTGTGTCCGCTCTGTATATGCAGAGCGGACATGGACACAGTCCACTCTACTCTGTGAGCCCCCCTATCTGATCCAACAAGATGGAAGGGGATCATGTGGCTTTCCTGCAGGTTAGCTGCACTTTGCCATTAATGTCTTTTATATCCTGCAGGAGTGGTTCACTTTCTGAAAGTGCACCAAACCCGCAGATAATAACACATGTCTATGACTCAGTGCAGGTAACCTGAAGGTGCAATCTGCACCTGCAGATCAGTATGAAAGTTGCCCGTTAACCACTGCAGAACAGATATGCCCATATATACACTGCTTTTAGTAATAAACGCACCTTTAACAACCGTCTTCCATTCAAGGAGTCGCCGGCTGTTGCTGTCCCAGGCAGAATGCATTTGGTATCCCTCCGCATGGGACAGGAGTCGCCGCTATACAGCAAACATCGGCAAATGTGACTGCTCCCTCTGCAGCCGCTTGTTTCCTCTACTACTGGCTTCACTGATGCTCTGGGATGATGGGTCGGCAACCCATGATCAGGCCTTGAGAATCTGCTATCCCAAAGCAGGAAGTCGCGGGCCACATCAGAAGGCTCCACAGCCTACATGTGGCCCCCAAGTCACTGGTTGGGCACCCCTGCTGTAAGGGAATATCCTATCTATGGGGTATTTAAAGTAGAACTATGGCTGTCCAGTGAAGTAAATATGTACTGCAGCACTTATAAAAATTATAAGGACATTTATACATTTACAATTTTCTCTTAGCCCCCCTACAAAGTCCATCAATACCTATTGGGCCTGCCAGTGAAGTCGACCTAATTCCGCTTCTATTGATGGGGTGGTAACACTGTTGCACTTCTGAAATGGGAGCAGAGCCAGAGGCAACTCTAAGCTTTGTGAGGCCTTAGGCAAAGCTTAGACACGAGGCCCCACTCACTCCTCTAATTGGAAAAATAATTCAATCGATACAAGTTAACTGTATAAGGAGGGTACAGTACAGTGGGAGGGTAAGTGGGCACAATACAGGGGGCAGGAGGGTACAGTGGGAGGGTAAATGGGCACAGTAAAGAGGGCAGGAGGGTACAGTTTAGGGGCAGTAATGTATAATACAGATTTGGTCTACTCAAACAGAGCTGCAGAGATGTCATAGATCTTAAATATTCTAGCAGGCTGTCACTGGGCTAAATCTACACTGGAATGACACCTACCCCTCTACCTTCCCCTACAGAGTTTCTGGCTCTCTTCTGGCACTTTGCAGGGGTTAAGAAAGAACCCAGAGGTGGATCATCTTATTACTGCTGCTGCTTGTGTGGGTGGGATTTGTACTGCACCAATCACACGGGATGAATAGGAGAGTCGGGTCAGCAGGGATTGGTGCAGTACACATCCCACCCACACAAGCAGCAGCAATAGTAAGATGTCTCGGGGTTCTTCCTTAGTCCCTTAAAAAATGGGGGTGGGGGACAGGGCTGGGAACCATGGGGTAGGGGAGAAGGAGTGGGTAGCAGATGGGGGATTGGAGTGAAACTGGGGGAGCCTGGTCTTTATAGGGATACAAATGGAGGAGGATTTGTGCTGGCATGAGGAAAGGATGGGGAGAGGCAGATAGATGAGGGTCAAGGGGACTGGAGAGGGGACATCAGGGATGGGCATGGGGAGTACTGTTGCCTGGTGAAGAATAGCACCAAAGAAAGAAAGAGCTGGAGTGCCCCCTTGCATCAAAATCAGGCACAGTGCCCCCTACCATCAAAATCAGACACAGTGCCCCCTTGCATCAGAATACGGCACAGTGCCCACTTACATCAGAATCAGACACAGTGCCCCCTTACATCAGAATCAGGCACAGTGCCCCCTTACATCATAATATGGCACAGTGCCCCCCTGATGTCAGAATCCGACACAGTGCCCCCTTACATCAGAACCTGATGGAGTCCCCCCTTATGTCAGAACCTGCCGGAGTGCCCCCTTATGTCAGAAACTGGCAAAGTGCCCCCTTATGTCAGAGTTTCGTTGTCCGTAAGTTCTAGTGGGGGGGAGAGAAGGGAGGGAGATGGGGAGAGTCCAGTGGTAGTGTAGAGCTCACTCACTCCAGGCTGGTCTCTGCAGGATCAGACAGCAGCAATCATACAGCCAGGTGGATCTGCCACCCGCAGTGCTTCAAAATTTCCCACCTCACAACGCCTTTCTCGGGCACAGTACTGGTGTTTGAGCGGAGAAGACACGGAGGAGAGGGGGGGGGGAGGTGGAGCAAATTGATATAGCTCTCCTTACTGTCCCCTGGCTAAAAGGAGGGGGAGATGCTAGGTGATGAGTGCTGGCTTGGCTGTGGGAGAATGTCAGACATCGAGCTTCACAGTGCAGCCAGCCCACCCTGACAGTTTCTTTAAGTTGACGTTTATCAAACCTGCCCAGGCACAATATCCATGGCGGTAGGTGTTGCCTTGGGGGCGCAGCCCACCCCAGCACCCCCTAGATCCAGCAATGGGGATGAGGAGGAGCATAAGCAGCCCTCCTCTCCTGTCCGTGTGGGAGGGGAGGGGGGAACTGTTAGTGACAGTGCTGGTTCTGCTGAGCAGCTCCATCTGTGATACGGAACTGTCAGTGAGCTTCTGCCCCTAAGTGAACCAGTCCCAATCGCAGCCCGCTATCTCTCCACGGACCATGTAGATCTCTCACTAGTGCAATTGAGCGGATTGCACAGCAGACTGGCAGAGACTTGGCACTGTGCTGATGGCGTGGAGAACCTTGCTGCCAGCCTTAGAGGCGGCTCTTAATTAGACAAATTAGGTGGCCGCAAGGCCCCTGTGAGTGCGAGGCCTTAGGCAAACGCCTATTTTGCCTAATTAGAGAGCTGCCTCTAAGCAGAGCTGCCACCATCATGTAGGCTGTGTCTGCTTGAGCTATATGGGAAAGAACTTTGAGGTCCGTAGAGTGGGATCCTTCAACATTTTGGCTTTTTATTGTACACCTTGTAGAGTAAGAAGGCTGGATGTACAGGTATATGTCCATTAGGATAATCTAACATACTTTCCATACATTCACCAATTTTACCTGATAATACAATAGACTGGCTCCAGACATTCACAAATGTAGGATGAGACACAAGGCATGTCACATTGTCTCCATCAGACTTGTATGTACTGATCACTGTCAAGGTATCATCCAAATCTTTAATTTTGGTTATGTTTATATCATCTGAATGTGGGATCCAGGAGATCTCTGCAGCTGGGAATCCACCAATGGCTCTACACTCCAGAGATCCATTACTGTTTCTATCCAGAGACACAGAGGGCTGAGCTGGAGAAAGAAAGAAGAACGCATTACTAAACCATATATTACTAAATAATTGTTGTCAATGGTTTGTCATATGTACAGATAAAACTTTATTTGAAATGCATATTAGGAGTAGGAAATGAGTTTTAATATAATAAAGAAGATGTCAGGTATGGATATGTTTTACACAGTTACGCTTGTCCCGATTGGACCAATGTAAGAAGGTATTTCAATATCTGTGCAATCCCTAGAGAAGCTGGAAATCATAGTGTAGTAGACACCACTATTTCAGTGATCTCTACTAGCGTCTGGGTTCCAATTTCTGGACCAATGCAGCTATGTAAAAATATCCATACCAGGAATTCTTTTTTTTAAGGATTTCTGTAGACCAGGGGTCTCCAAACTTTCTAAACAGGGGGCCAGTTTACTGTCCAGCAGACTTTAGAGCGGCTGGAAAAGGTCACGATTTGAGTGGGAAAAAACAATGCCCCTTTGGTGTCAGTGGGAGAAATTGTGCCCCACCGTTGGTGTCATTGGGCCCAATTTTTGGCATCATTGGATGGAATGCTGCACCATAGTTGGTGTCATTGGGAGGAATTGTGCCCCATCGTTAGTGTCAGTGGGAGGAGTTGTGCCCCTTTGCTGGTGTCAGTGGGAGGAATCATACCCCATCATTAGTGTCATTGGGCCCAATTTTTGGTGTCATCGGGAGGAATTGTACCTCATCCTTGGTGCCAAGGGGAGGAATTGGGCACCTTCACTGGTCTCAGTGGGGGGAGGTTAAGCCCCATTGTTGGTATCAGTGAATGAAATAGTGCCCCAAGTGTCAGATAAAAGCAAGCAAAGGACCACACAGTTTGGAGACCACTGATGTAAACAAAGCAGGAAACCTACTTTCATTGAATACTGTAAGTTTATACAGAAGCTGGTAAATGCTGGTTTTGGATGCTTTTGGAGTTACAGAAGTTAGAAATAAGTCATAGTGGGCTAGTATTGGTGTTGATAGGGTGGTCATGGACTTAATATTAATCATATCCGTATACTGCAGAGAACCGAGGTGACATTATGACGTCAGAGCCATTCTCTGCAGCATTGTACTGTGTGAGGCCAAGCCAATGTTGTGACTTCTTTGCTTTCAGTAATAACTCAAAATGGAGTTCTAATCTTTGCCCATTAAAAAAAATAAAAATTGTCTGGACTTCCAATTTAATTGTTTACCACTCCTGCACCCAAGGTGATTCAAGTCATTCCCCTATTGTTGGAGTGTCAGACCTGAAATAAAAGAAATAATAGGGAAGAGAGGAACTGCTAATGTAAATTCTCCTGTCTGCAGTTCTGTTAGTCTCGGGTTTCATGCACCAGAGGTACAGGGGAAGTAAAAGATACACATAATTTAAAGTAAAGCTCACATAATACTGTAAGAAGAATGGCGCTCAATCGGAGTGGCATAGTAGTGAGAGTGGAAGTCTGGAGGAACATGATTCCTCTATGGTTTCCAGGGTCACTGGGGAAGCTATCCGATTTGAGGCTGCCACTCCATGTGACCCTAGCAGCCATCTTTGATCAGGCAGAGCCTATTTAAGGCCCTGGCTCTCAGGTTTGACACACATGTTGTGTGTGAGTAGTTTAGGGACAGGTCATCCATCTGTCAGGGGCATAAGCAGCAGGGAAAGGTTCCAGACGAAGCTTAGGACTCGCAATCATCTTGGACTTCTTCCTGTTTGAGAAAGAGATGGCCACGTCGCATTATTCTGCTGGCATTAAGTGTTGTGAGTGTTCTCTTGTGCCACAGACTTACACACTGGCGGCTGGGGGAGGGTCCTGGATCCCTACCACAGTTCTATACAGTAGGGCAGAGAGAGTCAAATGTCCAGTTATGAATATCATGTTTCAGCCAATCACTGGAAGGGGGCGTCCAGGGGGCTGAGGGGGTAATCAATATTTTGAGAGTCCTGAGTGTTTTTCCAGTTCCCTTGGGAGGCAGCTCTACTAAGACAAGACTTGCAGTTTGGGTCTCAGCAGGTGCTTGTTTGATGTGATATATGCAAAGAGACAGCACAAGCCATTACTGTACAGAAGCCATGTTTACTGAATGACCCAGCAGGAACAGGAAACCACACAGGTAGAAGTACAACAGAGATGCACCATAGAGTTGCATTTAAAGAAACCTATCATCCATAACAGCTGAGGGCCTGGGGAAGATTAATCATTGCTGGAGGGCACTGTCCTAAAGTCCTAAAGCTTTAACCCATTCCCGCCGAGCGTACACAGATGTGCGTAGTCGGCTTTCGGGGGTTATCCCAGTACCGTTGTTTAGAGCAGGCGATCTGCTTTCCAGGTATAACAACCGATGCAGCTAAAAGCCGCTCAGCTGTTATATCGGAGGAGCTGGAGGGGACATCCCCCCCTCTCACCGCCTTCCACTGCTCTTCCCGTTCCATCGGAAGGCCCAATCAAACATCCGCTGATTCCGGCGGCTAGTGAAAGACTGGAATGAAGCCGAAAATGTTTTTTTTCCAGTCTCCTGGATGTAAACACGGAAGGGACGTCACGACGTCACTTCCTGTTTATTCGGCTGCCAATGGCGCCAGATTTTAAAAAATCTACAGTATTCAGATACACCATTTTCGGTGATCTGAATACTTTGAAGTGCAAAGGAGGGATTGGAGGTCTTTTAGACCTCCTATCCCTCCATAAAGAGTACCTGTCACCACCTATTTCTGTCACAAGGGATGTTTACATATAATAGTAATCAAAATGTTTTTTCTTTTAAAAACCACATTTTAATCATATAAAAATTAATAAGAAAAAAGAATTCAAAGCGCCCCGTCACCACAGGCTCACGCAGCAAAGAAAACACATACAAAAGTTGCGTCCGCAACTGTAAATGGTGTTCAAATCACACATGTGAGAAATTGCCGCGATCATCAGAGCAAGAGAAACAATTCTAGCACTAGACTTCCACTGTAGCTCTAACCTGGTAACCGTAAAAGTCAGGCAACAGTCTGTTGACAGACTGTTGTCCTAAAATCTTACCATCCGTACCCTCCTTTTGACAATTGCTGTCCAATTTTTGGCCAACAAATGTTGGATGGCGGGCTAGTCAATTTTTCGTCGGACAACGGTTTCATTTCAGATTTTCATATGCTCAGTACACAAATCCGTCACACAAAAGTCAAAAGTACAAACAAGCATGTTTGGAATCAATGCTCACCAAACACCAAATTAGCAGAAGGGGCACAAAGGGTGGCACGCAAGAGCTGAATTTCCTTGTAGTACGTCATTACGTTCGTGTTTGTTGCACCATTAGTATGCAAGACAAGATCCTGGCATATGCCCTTTTGACAAAAGTTTACATGCTCGGTTGGCCAACAATCGCACCGTGTGTACAAGGCTTAAGACCCCATACACACTATTAGATTTTCTGCAGATTTTTGTCTTTAGATTTACCAAAACCATATAATATTAGGTCAAACCTTAAGAGTTTCAATTTGTATGCAATCAGGCAGGCCCTTGGACTACATGGTTTTTGTAAATCTAAAGGAAATCAGACAACAAACGTATTGTGTGTATGGGGTCTTAATGACTGTACACGATACAAAAATCAGATGGAAAGATTCCTACGACGTGCTGTCTGGCGATATCTGTGCTTTAGACAGCTGATTTTTCTTTTTCGTCAGACAAAAGCTGGATGGGTAGACTATAAAAAAAATTTCAGATGTGAACTCAACATTCGATTTTCGTTTCATTAGTACAGTTTTGGTATGAAAAAAATGGTAAGTGCAAGACTACGCATGCTCAGAAATTAAAGAATACATACAAAACTATTCAACACATGACATTACTTCTGAAGTTGAATTTTGTCGTATCAAAATTTTTTATAGTGATTAACCTCTTCTCTTTCGACATGAGACTAGAGTAGAATTATAGAGGTCTGATAATGTTGAGTGTTTTATATATATCTACATATATATACCGGTATATATATATATATATATATATATATATATATATATATATATATATATATATATATATATATATATATATAGAGAGAGAGAGAGAGAGAGAAGAAAACCTCGAAGAGGAGGGTGACCACATCTGCTTTAAACTCATGGAAGAAGAAATGCAGTAAATCTCCCCAGTAAAGGAGAAATTTATGAAAATTCTGATCTGATCCTGTTTACAGAGTATTCACATCTGTAGAAAGGAGTTCCAAGAATGGCATATGCAGTGACAACATTGGAGGAAGTAATTGAGACCCAGCTACTCCCTTTATCACATTCAGCGCAGGTTGCCAATGTGGTAGCACTCACAAGAGCCTGTGATACCACAAAGGATCAAACAGCCAACATCTACACTGATAGCGAGTATGCTCTCAAAGTAGTCCATGAGTATGGACCCATAAGGAAGAACAGAAGATTCACAACTGCTGCAGGAGAACCAATTCAAAACTGAAAATATGTACAAGAACTTTTTGAAGCAGTCACCCTTCCCAAAGAAAGTAGCCATCTTGAAAGTCAAGGAACATACTGGAGGACAACCCATGGAAGTAAAAAGAAACCAGTTGGCTGATCCTAATGCCCGGAAGACTGCTGGAACATCAATGGAAGCAATCATGACCCTAATCACTGATTTTGCAAAGGAATAAGAAGTCCGTAACAGATTGAAGAAACGGAAGAGAACAAATACAGAAGGCGAAGGAACTGATTTATAAATTGCAAGAATATTCATCTGATGATTGGAATGAAATCATGGAAAGGGACAGAGCAAAGAAGGACCAAGATGGACTCTTGTGCAAGGAAAATGGAATATGTGTCCCACCTCAAACGGAGAAGAGGATCATGCAACTAGCCCATGGCTAGTCATGTAGGCCCTAAGGCAATGGAGAGAAACAGAAGCAAGGCTGGATGGTTTATTCAATACTCCAGAAATGCATATCAAGACTTTGTTGAAGGGTGCATAATCTGTGCTAAAAACAACCCAGGAAAACTGACCAGAGTAAGACATTTGGCCAAGTCACTACTCCCTTTCCAAAGACTTCAGATTGATTGCATCCAATTGCCCAAATCAGGCCACTATCACCATGTTTTGTTGTGCATAGACATGTTTTCAAGCTGAATAGAAGCATGACCAGTGGCTAAAGCAAATGCCAAGACAACAGCAAAGAAGCTCCTTTCGGAAGTAATATGCCGCTTTGGAGTCACTGAAACCATAGAGAATGACAGAGGAACACATTTTACTGGACGGATCATGCAAATTATATGCAAGGACTTGGCAATTGATCAGACCTTCCATGCCCTATCATCCTCAGAGTTCAGGAAAGGGAGAAAAATATAGTGGAATCATTAACCACTTCACTCCTGTAGGAGTTGGCTGCTCAATGACCAGAGCACTTTTTACCATTTGGCACTGCGCTGTTTTAAAGTGGTGTTCCAGCCCCTAATTTTTTTTTAAAAGTCAGCAGCTACAAACACTGTTGCTGCTGACTTTTAATAAGGACATTTATCTGTCCAGGGCACCTGCGATGTCGGCCGATCCGCCCCTCGTATTGTGTGCTGGCGCTGCCCTCCTCACTAAGGGAAACAGGCAGTGGAGCCTTGTGGCTTCACTGCCCATTTCCTACTGTGTATGTGCGAGTCCCCCAGCGATTTCTGAATGGGCGGCTGTATTTTGTGACACCCACAGGTCCCACACAGGTTACATTTTTTTGTTGCATTTCTATGTAATTTTTTCAGGGTGGACCTCCACTTTAATTGGTAATTGTGCGGTCATGAAATCCTGTACCCAAACAAAATTTGTGTCCCTTTTTTCCAACAAATAGAGATTTCTTTTGATGGTATTTGATGGCCTCTGCAATTTTGATTTTTTGCTATATGGAAAAAGACTGAACATTTTGATTTTTTTAAATATTTTCTGCTTTTTGCTTTATAAAAAAATCCAATAACCTAAATTTTATTCATACATTTAGGCCAAAACTTATTCAGCCACATGTCTTCGGTAAAAAAAATTCAATAAGCATACATTTATTGGTCTGCACGAAAGTTATAACATCTACTACTAGGGTACATTTTCTGGAATTTACGCAATTTTTAGTTTATGACTGCCTATCTCATTTCTTGAGGTGCTAAAATGGCAGTACAGCCCCCCTCCCCCTCAAATGATCCCATTTTGGAAAGTAGACACCCCAAGGAAATTGCTGAGAGGCACATTGAGCCCATTGAATATGTAATTTTTTTGTCACAAGTGATTGAAAAATGACAAAAACAACAAAAAAATTACACAAAGTTGTCACTAAATGATATATTGCTCAAACATGCTATTGGCATTTGTGAAATTACACCCCAAAATACATTCTGCTGCTTCTCCTGAGTACGGGCATAACATAAGTGTGAGACTTTGTGGGAGCCTAGCCGTGTACAGGACCCCAAAACCCAAGTGCCTTCAGACTTTCTAAGGGCGTAAAATTGTGATTTCCCTTCCTCACTACCTATCAGAGATTCGGAGGCCATGAAATAACACAATAGCACAACCCCCCCCCCCCCCCCCCCCCAAATGACCCCATTTTGGAAAGAAGAAACTTCAAGCTATTTGCTTAGAGGCATGTTGAGTTTTGCCACAAGTTTGAGAAAATATATATATATATTTTTTTTTACACAAAGTTGTCACTAAAATATATATTGTTCAAACATGGCATAGTGATATGTGGAATTACACCACAAAATACATTCTGCTGCTTCTCCTGAATACGGGGATACTACATGTGTGGGACTTTTTGGCAGTCCAACCGCGTACAGGACCCTAAAATCCTATCACTGCCTTCAGGCTTTCTAATGCCTCATACACACGGTTGGATTTTCCAATGGAAAATGTTCTATGGGAGCTTGTTGTCGGAAATTCCGAATGTGTGTAGGCTCCATCAGATGCACCCTACTCTATTGGTTACCTTCCCTCTATTTTTTTTATATAGCTACCTTAGGGTGCCAAGAGAGGGGGGGCACTAAAACCGAGGGTCCTCCAAGTGCTTATGGCGCCACCCTGCTCACACCTGCTCAGTACAGCAGACCCATGACAGGTAGACGGGCACTGTGAACTTCAGCTGCTGCCTCCACACTAACTTGCACCAGCTGTCACGCCCCCTAAACCTCTTCCTTTCTCCCTGCTGAAAGGCAGATGATGGGGACAAAACAAGACATCAACAAAATGGCCTCTTTCACAAGGGACAGACTCTGCTTTGCTTAGCAGGGGATCTGTCTGCTGATCCCCTGTTGAGCAGAGCTGGAGGATAACAGAACCGTGTCCCCTTATGCAGAGCAGACACAGACACAGCCCACTCTGCTCTATGGGTAGTTGTATATAAACAGACCGCCTGTCCGTTTACACCCGACTGGCATCTTCCCTGATCTGCCCAGAGAGAGGATGTCTGTGCGCCCCACCAGTTTGTTTTTGGCGGATTGAAGGGCTCAGGGCCCTCTTTCATCATAGTTCCCCCTTACAGTGTAAAGGGGAACTCTGCACATTCTGATGAAAGGGGAAATTCAGGCACTGATTTCTGTCCTCCATGCAGAGCTGTTGTCTGCTGTGTGTCCATCCATCTTGGAGCTGTGTGCAGGCAGCCCATAGAAGTGGATGCAGACGCAGCAGCTGCTTTCAGATCTGTGCATCTGCTCCTGCCCACATGCAATTTTGTCTGTGCGGACACTGTGTCTGCATCCATTTTTGTAGGCTGCCTGCACGCAGCTCCAAGGTGGATGTATGAATCTAAATGAATGAGACCTCTGGTCTCCAAACAGAGTTGTCAAAAGGATGTGAGCTGGGGGGACTATTACGGTGCATGTAAATTAAATAATATATCACATGAGAAAAAACAAACACATTTTGCATAAAAATGTAGTACAGTTTATTGAATAAAACCATTACAAAATTCAACATATCCAGAGTTCGTGGAGCAGGTGAGGTATTTCAACTAGTTTCGCTTTTCAGCTTTCTCAGGAACTACCTACATCTAAAAATACATCAATTATTCATAAATCTATAAAAAATATCTACAGAAGTAATAAAATCACAAACCATTAAGATAAATATTAAGGAGACAGTTTGCAAAGTAAAGAGAGAACAGACTCTTACCTAGACAACCCCGCCCCAAGACAGGACAGAACCCTGCAGGGGGAAGTCTCCCCCAGAAATGAATAATTATTTACTATTGTCATCAGCTCCATCTGTTGAACAAAATGCAATATTTGCCCGAGTGCTCGAACGAAGGAGTTCATTTTCTGGGAGTATTCTAATGGGTTGCTGTTTCAACAAGCTTCTTAGGATATAATCTGGAGCCTCCATATGTACCCGTTATAGGTTACCCACTTCCTTGTACTCAGTCTGCCCCCCCCCCCCCGGATCTGGCCCTTCTTTCCTTTATATCACACAGGAGGGAGGCTGGACCCCAGAGGAAAACCAGCAAACACACAAGGAAAGCTGGCACGAGCAATAACCCCTTTCTCCCAATCCGGGCAGCTAGGTAGACTGACTAACCAAGAGTAGGCAATGTGCCTACATTACCATGGCATATGTGTGGGGTCATTATCCCCCCTTTCTCCCTGGTGCCTCATTCAGAAATGTGGGAGCTGGGTGCTAGTGTAGGGGTCAAGCTTAACACCCCTTCACCACCAGAGTAGCCAACACCCTTGCCAAGTCACCATTCCCCTGGCTGGTTGGCTGCCACAATAACATAGTTGTCCCTAGTTTCAGCAATATAGCCATAACTAGACAGCAGACCCATACTGGACTCTATGTGTAGTGTCAACTTTAACCTAAGTCCCCTTACTTACAAGCCCTGGTTCTTTGAATATGCCATGCAATACATCACTTAGGAGAAAGAGTTCAGACCAAGCAGTAACCAGAACTTTACTGAAGTAAGGCAGATATACAGGAACAGTTCTTGTAGGCAACTTCTTATGTATAATCCCATACAGAAGTGCTCTAATGCCCATAGGGTAATCATAAATGCATAACAGCATAGTCCATTAGAAGCATAGTCCATAATCAGCAAATAATCCAAAAGAGGTAGCACAGAGTCCATATGGTCCATGTTTGGCAAAGATCCTTACAAGGCTATAAGTCTATGATTTGTAGTTACATAGTTAGTAGGGTTGAATAAAGACACCGGTCCATCCAGTTCATCCATTGCACACTCACATCGGTCCCTACCCTGAAGGAGACCACAATCCAAGGTCCCCATTTGTATACTAGGGCCAATTTACCTACCTGCATGTCTTCGGAGTGTGGGAGGAAACTGGAGGAAACCCACACAGGCACAGGGAGAACATACAAACTCCAGGCAGGTAGTGTCATGGTTGGGATTCGAACCAGCGACCCTTCTTACTGCTAGGCGAGAGTGCAAGCCAATACACCACTGTGCCACCCAGTTAAGAGTCCTCAGGCTCCCAGTCCCTCAGGGAGCCCCAACTGGCCACCGCAGCTGGGAGAGCCATCTGGCACCATAACAGCCTACAACTTATCAGTATTTCCAGACACTCGTGGACATCACTGAACAGAGAGGGACCTCAGGATTATTTCCCTTAACTGAACAGCCTGAGGAAAAAGATTGGAGTCATCCTGTGGCCAATCTGGGATCGTTTCCCCTGTCTCCCATATGTGACCAGTGCTGGAGATTAAACCTCTGGCCTGCATGACCTTCCATAATAGAGGGTCCAGGCTCTTTGGGAAGAGTCCATTTCTAATTGTGGTGGTGTATTCACCCAGTGGAGGGATTCTGATTTATCTTGAATAAAAGATTTTTCACTTCATTTGACACATGTGGAATCCATGGTCTGTTTGAGAGACTACCGACACTTGGGCGGCTTGTTTGTTTTACACAAGTTTTCTTTTTATTAGCGCAACACATTTATTGCATAGTATTTCCAGCAGCTTTCTCCTGGGGCACTGAAGGGTCCCCTTTTATGTGGATCTTTGGAAAATTGATGGGAAAATCTAACATTGTAACAGTTTCACAGGAAAGACAGCAGACTTGACCCAGATAACCGCAGAACATGAGGATCAGGACAGAAAAAAACATTAATACTTCTGTAGGCACCTGCCTGCAACAGTACCCTTCCATACCCCCGTCTTCAGGATGATGCACCCCGCTATAGGAGCAGCAAGAAGGCCAGAAGATGCATTGTTTGCACATGGAGATAAGAGAAGCATACCATGACAATGTCCCCAGGTATTCACTATTAAAAATATACTACATTTTTAGCAAACTATTTAAAATACACTTCCTATGTACTTGCCTTCCTCAGAACTGAGCAAGGAGGTAACTTGAAAGAATGGGTAAACATTACAGAACAATTGCAGTTCAATGTGAAAAAAGGGCGAGGGGAGTTACAATAGAATAGCTTTTCATAATAAGTGTCCCTTTGTACTTATGGAAATAAGAGCAGACTCTGACGGACATTTTCTCTTTGTTAAGGGCAGGGTACAGGGCCAATGTTATACATTTGCTACTATATGTGATCCCAATAATCGCACTATTGCTTTTTTATCTAAAACCCTGGATGTTGCAGGTGAGTCATCTGTACACAACAATAGGGCAGAGCTGGACAGCATTAATACCAGCACTTCACACTGAGATGTCGGGATACAGCACAGGACTAAAACTTCAAGGGACAAGGGAATTTAAACTGAGATAGTTGGCAAGTATGAGGCAGCTGCTTTGGGCCCCACAACAATGACAGGGCCCAGGGCAGCTGCCCATTTTGCCCTGCCTTAAAGATTGCCCTGCACCTTGCTGGATCCTTTCCCTGTACGGCTGTCCTCCTATTGAACCCTCTGAGTCTGCCTTTTAACATTGCAACTACTTATGGTGTCCTGGCCCCAACTCTCTTTCCATTGCAAAATATAAAAGGACTGTTAAAAGAAATAAAACCTATTTTGCATCCAAGAAGGGTCTGGCGCCCAATTACTTTTACCACCTTTGCACCCACTATGTCTCACAAAATAGGACAGAGTGATCCAGTGCTGAGCCCATAGAGACTATCTGCTGTGAGATACTGTGTTGAGAGAGCTGCTGGGAACTGGGTACAATGCCACCAGAGGGCCATGTGCTTTAGGACTGTAAAAATATGTGTATATATATATATATATATATATATATATATATATATCTGTCTTATATATATATATATTTGGTTGATAAGCTTGAGATTGTGAGACGAATTTCCTTAATTAGTTCTGAGTCAGCGTAAATCAAAATGTGTGTTTTATGTTTTATTGTACACACTAAAGTAGAAAATAATACTTACAAAAATAGTACAATGATAAAATTCTAGTATAGTTCATTCGTTTTAAAATATAGAAGAATTCTTAGCATTAAAACATGTATTTTATTGTTCTAAAATGGTGGAATAACCCTTTGTATGCTGAAGAATAGCTGAAAGTCTGTGTGCTGAGATGTATGATGTATTCAGAGCCAAGAGACCGTCCTTCCAACCAGCTTTTGCTTATATAAACCAAAGCTTCTAAATTTGCGCCAAAAGAATAAACCCTCCTTCACAAGGGTGTGGGCTAAAGAGTGATTACCATAGCTTTTTACCATCTGGTATCAATCATACATAGCTGACCATTCTAATGACAGGAAGTGGGGGGGAAGGGAATTACTTAAGACTCTAAACAAAATATCAGTTACATACAGGAATATGTCTTTAAAAGCATATATAAGATTTACAATATTCATCAAAATCCTGACAAGTTTTAAATGTTTACTTTTTCAATTTCAGCATGTCACCATCTGGAGATATTAATCCAAAGCTATCATACACACAATTATTGAGAATTCATATTCGAAATAAAGTATAATAAAGCAAACTAAAATTTAAATATTAAGAATATAACATTCCCCTCTGAAATATGAATACTATCATATTTTTCAGATATAAATCCATTCAAAACATTCATGTCTCATTCAAGCAGACTTTGATTCAATAACTCTAAATGTTCTGTCATGTGTAACTGAATCCGTAACTCCAAAACCCATTTTCCTTTTAATCCTTTCATCTCCTTTCTTAATTTCACTTCTAATTCGATAATATAATTTTTTCATTCTAAACATCAAACATAACTGGAATATAAGAAATAACATAATAATAATAAAAAGAATTTCAATAGGATGTGATAAAATATTTCCTGCTGCTGAAGTTATCAAAGTTTTTCCCCAAATTGATACACTATTACTAAATTTTTTCCACCAATTACTTCCTGAAAATTCTGACCATTGATGTGATATTTCTTGCAAATTACCTTGTTCATGTTTAAACAATACTTCTGCATTTTGCAATTCCTTAGCCAAAGCTATTAATAAACCTTGATCCTTTTGAATTATATTTGCCCATTTTTCCCATGGAAATTCATTTATTTGGGAAATATTACACTGTGTAGGAAGAGCGCTAATACTTTTCATAAACATATTTGTTAAATTTGTTCTCCACTCATTAATACTTATTGCAACAATGTCTCCTTCTATACAATACAAACCTTGATTTAGGTTTTCTGTATTTGTACAAGAAGAGAAAATGTTTTAACCCTTTCTGTATCTGACATAATCTGAAAACAAACCTTCTTTTTATCTACACGAGTAATTCATTCAGAAATTGTTTAAACTTTTTCTATTCTTGCTGAACATAATGTGTGATTATGATAACAAGAATGAAATATACTTTTATCTTGATAAGGTAAACAGATAACTTTAGACTGGAATTGTAAACATGATGACAGATCTAATTGTTCTAATTCAGAATTTTCATTGTTAAATACAAAATCTATATACTGTAGTTTATTTTATAATAATTGTGTATTGCTGACAGGTAATGCCAAAACAGTGATTGGAACTAAAATTTGTTCTTTTCCGGCTATTGGAATCATAGAAGAACTATAACATATGTCCTGTTTGCATCCTATCCATTTATTTACCCATAAATCTGTATGATTTATAGCATATAAATATTCTTTGGGAACTACTGTAAAATGCCAAGAGGAGTTATTCCACTCTGAAATGCTTGCGCAATTATTTAAAAATTAGTGGAATATTCATTTTGGACCTCTAAGCATGCTCTGGCTATATGAGAATGTTGTTCACTTATCATCAAATCAAGAGTAATATTTGAAGATGTAAAATAGATGGACCCATTATATTAGCAGTTTTAATTACCATATTTTCTAAAATCTGATTTAAATGTCTTTGTATTTTAATGCCATTAATTCCCACTAAACCAGCGATTTCTAGATCAGACTTTAAAGTATTAGTATTAATATCAATACTATTTGTTATACTCCCGATTGTGCCAATCCCTCCTAAAATACCTTCAACAATACCACGCTTATTTCTGTTATAATTTCTATTACTAATTCCAAACCATCTCTCAATACCCAATTCCATATTAACCAAATGTCCTTGACATTGTGGAAACCTTGTAGAAATTTTCCATTCTGAAACATTAAAATTCCACAAAATAATGACAAACTTTCCCTCTCTCAAAAGAGTTCTGGCTTGGAAATGGTTAATCTGAAAAGGACTTGCAGAGAAACTTTTCTTATTAACACATCGAGTTTTCCTTGGAGACATAACAATAACACTTGCTTTAGCACATTTCACCGGATAATTTCCTATTGATATGCAACATTCATATATACCAGTATCATTCAAAGATACTCATTGTTGATAAACAAATGTATCATTGATCCAATTCACACTACCAAAAATTCCTTTATGAATTATGATAGTAGAACTATAAAGAAAACTACCCAAAAACTCATCATTCCTTTTCCAAGTTAACAATGAATTTTGAGGTAAAGATATTTTTGTATTACATATCAAATGCAAATTATCTTTATCTTCCATAATTTTCAAAGATTGTGGGAAAATATAAATTTCTGGAACAATCCTATCAACTATAAAAATATCAATTTTGACCCTTATTTGAGTACATTTTCTTGTTACTTTAAAATCCCATGTTCTTACAACGTCTCCTTTTTCATCTCCAATGATGTTTAAATGTTTTGGATTTAATATCTTTACGAAACTTTGAAAAAGGTACCGTATATACTCGAGTATAGGCCGACCCGAATATAAGCCGAGGCCCCCAATTTACCCCCAAAAAACTGGAAAACTTATTGACTCGTGTATAAGCCGAGGGTGAGACATGGCTGTCCATCCCTGTGTGTCCGTCCATCCCTGTGTGTGTGTCCGTCCATCCATCCCTGTGTGTGTGTCCATCCATCCATCCATCCATCCATCCCTGTGTGTCCGTCCATCCATCCCTGTGTGTGTATCCATCCATCCCTGTGTGTGTGTGTGTGTGTGTGTGTGTGTGTGTATTCATCCATCCATCCATCCCTGTGTGTGTGTGTGTGTGTGTGTGTGTATCCATCCATCCATCCATCCATCCCTGTGTGTGTGTGTGTGTGTGTGTGTGTGTGTGTGTGTGTGTGTGTGTCCGTGCAGCCTTGTGTGTGTGTCCAGCCTACCTGTGTCCCAAGCCTCCGTCCCGAGCCGCCGTCGTCCCGAGCCTCCTCTGTCCCGTGCCTCCTCTGTCCCGTGCCTCCTCTGTCCCGTGCCTTCCGGTGTCCCGTGCCTCCTCTGTCCCGTGCCTCCTCCGTCCCGTGTCGTGCCGATGGATCGCCGCTCTTCTCGGCGGCCATTCTACGATTCAAAAGCTGCGCCTCCGTCCTCCGCCTGTGATAGGCGGAACACTCAATTTCCCAGCAGCCTGTGTTCCGCCTATCACGGACATCCTCTCATACTCGTCCGTAGTATGAGAATGAACGGATGTCCGTGATAGGCGGAACACTGACTGCTGGGAAATTCAGTGTTCCGCCTATCACAGGCGGAGGCGGAGAAGGAGGCGCGGCTTTTGAATTTTAATGTCCGCCGTCTGTCTGCTCGATACGCTGATTGAGCAGTCAGACAGCGGTGACTCGAGTATAAGCCGAGGGGGCACTTTCAGCCTCAAAAAAGAGGCTGAAAATCTCGGCTTATACTCGAGTATATACGGTAATAAAATTTATCAAAGGGATAAAGTATTTTCCCAGATCTTGACATAGTATTAGTAACATCTCCAGACCACATTGTTGAATCGTTACCTTTTAAATATATAGACCAGAAACTCCTCAACAATATGTTACATTCAAAAGTTCCGGTTTTGTTATTTAGTCTATAAGATCCCTGCATTTTAACAAAATTTGTTTTGGATTCTATTTTAACTTTGATTTCAATATTATTGCTGTGAATGAAATACAATTGCCAACAGAATTAATATCCCTGTACTACACATACAAATCCATACAAATCTACTGCTGTATTAATATCAACATCTCTAAAATTATTTTTCGTCGTATGCATTAATATCAATAAATCTATCATTTTTGTCCTTTGTAATGATATCAATGTTCTTATTTTTTTTTAGTTCATCTGCATTGATATCAATGTCTACATCTCTCTTATTTCTGAATAATACATGATCTTTGTTGTGTAACTCTTCAGTCCTGTTAACCTCTGCATAACTGGAACAGTTTGTGATATATTTTACCACAGATAAAATTGTCACTAGGGAAAAGATGCATCCTGCGATGATACATTTTCTCTCTTTAAAACTTTTCTTTTGTTGAGCTGACATCTTTTCATCTTTTTGGGATCCATGATTCCTCCAGATTAGATTTTTATAATTAATTCCTGAAAAAAGGAATGCAGCATCATTATCTCGGCATATACAACTTGTTATACCCACATTTTTATTTCTACATACATTTTTCACTGAACTGGGAAGGTATTTGTACCCCTTGAACATCCAAAATGTCAATAGACCTTCCCAATTACTTTTTCATGTTCCAACTACTGAAACTTTAGCTCCGCCTGTGACGTGCATCTCACCATCTCTGGTTGTGACCTTACATGTGACAGTTCTTTAATCATCATTTCCTTCTGTCTTAGACTTGTGCTAACAACATCTAATTTTGTTTTAAATAAACATTGCCGTTCTTGGTCAACTTGATAGACCGCTTATCTTGTACAAAAGGTAATTTTGGTTTAATAACAAAATAACAAAATGTTACAAAAACAATATCAATTGTAGAATATCAAAAATAGATTATTCTTACAATAAAGATTAAATCCGATATGTTTGTGAATGTAATAACAACTCATGTTGTAAATGTGCCTTGTGTGTGAACCAGAGCACACAAAACGTGTCTCTACCTATTATGCGGTCCTTATGACAAAAAGAATGCCCGGTGAGGATAAAATGAGGAGCAGATGGACGGAGGTGATTCCAGAGCTGACTGGGGCCCAGTGGGAGGAAATTCTAGCCTCCTATGGGCCCACAGTCATTTCCGCTCGGGACAAACTTATACAGTTACGATACCTTCACCAAATGTATTATACTCCACACAGACTATTTAGGATGGGCAGAAGAGATGACCCTACTTGCCACAAGTGCCAGGTGGCAGCTGGCACTTTTATTCACATGGTGTGGGAGTGTGGTAAGATACGACCGCTATGGTCACAGGCAGAGGCGGCTCTCTAATTAGGCAAATTAGGCCATCGCCTTAGGCCTCGGACTCACAGGGGCCCCGCGGCTGCCTAATTTGCATTACTAAACAGCCGTCTCTGATGTAGATGCAGCTCGGGAGCTGATGCGGGTGAGAAATGCAGCATGTGTCACTTGTGTACAGGGGCGGACTTACAGTTCCTGTCCCCGAATGTGTGTTACGAACACACTGCCTGTGCCGACCATGTGGTTGTTCCGCTCAGCCAATGAGAGTGGCACTGTAACCCGCCCCCTTTCTCAGCCCGGCACATTTGACTGTGAGGAGGAGGTGCCAGAAACGGAGGGTGACAGGGAGAGGACACATAACCTGCACTGCTGGCCAGGACAGACATAATGCCGAATGTAAGCTCGCTGGATGCATGTAGCAAGTCTTGTTAAGAATGTGAGGCATTTCGCTGTTGTCTCCCTCCTTCTGCATGAATGCTCAGAGCTCTCTCTTGGCTGACGCCCACCGATGCTCAGGTCAGGAAGGGAGAGTGACTGCAGACAGGAGTGTCTGTGAGGAGAGAAAGAAGAGATGTGCCTAATGCTTTGAACAGAGGGCGATGTTATCCCCTGAAACAGGAACGTCATGCCTAGCTTCCATTGCTTGTCATTCTATACTGTCCTGTATTCTCTTAGCTGTGCCTTCCAATGGAAATAGCATTACTTTGGCTGTGTGATTTGAGGAATGCATGGGGAAATATGAGCCTCTAAATTCCCTGCAACATCGTGTCTTCTGGGTGATGGGTCTGTGTAGAGTGTTAGGGAGAAAGACCATCAGTGAACCTTGCTTGAGTTATGGTTGTCAGTGTTGGTATATGGATTACAGTGGCTAGTCATACTACCTGGGCTGAGTGGGGGGGGGGGGGGGTGGGACTCTGCTTGTGGGGTCCATCAGCAAAGCACACTGAGCATAGACCAGCACTGCATAAGTCTATCTGATCACTAAACTGTGACTTGTGGATGTATAGAAATGTATCATTCACCTTTGCTGTTATGTTCAATGCTAGCAGTGATATACTTGTGGGGACTGGGGTCACTAGTGCACTCTATTCAGTGTGATTACATATGGTTTTATTGCAGTGCCTCACCATAAAAAGTGGCTGTTATCTAGACAGATTGCCTTATGGTTCGTCTTACAAAGCTAGCAGCAATATTGTGCAAGTACTTTTACTGCAAGAACCATTGTTATCCCTCTCCTTAGCCCTGGTTCCCATTGATGCACTACTACTTCTTCACTTGAGGTAGTACAATTTCAAAGTAGCAAGGTCAGTGCGATTTTAGGTGCTACTTGATAAGATATCCTTCATGCACAGGTGTCTATTGAAGTCACACCTGAAATCAGCAAAAGTAGTGTAGGAACTACTTTTGCAAATCAGTGCAGGGCCACAAAATCCGTGTCGCACCAATTGGAACAGTGCCATTGCCGCCAATAGGCTGCAACTTGTCATGCAATTTGATCTCTCAAATCACATGACAAATCGCTCCAAAGTGAACCTAGGTTTAGTATCTGCTCTTTGTACATCTGCCATTCAACACAACAGGACAAACATCTTATTCATGTACTATACACATATGATCAACTGCTGTGCCAAGAACGCCTAGCATTGAACATAGTGTGTGTGTGTGTATATATATATATACACACACACACACACACACACACACACACACAGTTTAGTTCTATATAAATACATTGTGCTAGAAGGTCCACCTCTAGTCATATGCCATCACATCCCCTCCACCTGATAAGTGTTCATTCAGTCCTGGCTGGAGCAGATGACACTTTACAGTGAATAGTAGCTGGTAAGCTGGCTGGCAGCAGGGCTGCCCTTACCATCAGCACAGTGCTGAGCAGGGCCGCTGATAAGGCAGTGCCACTGATCCTGTTGTACTGGGCTAAACAGGAGGGCCCAGGCAGCTTCGGGGGCATATGAGCATGTAGCATACATGAGCATATATGCACAATTACTTTAGGCGGGCTAACCTCCCTGGTGGAGTGATTCTTTGTACAGCCGCGCCTTCAGTAAGTGCCAAGGAGGTAGCTGAGAGGGCACAATCCCAGCAGTAGGTGATAGTGCAGAGTGACACTGACACAGTACAACTACTCTGGAAGAATGGTACTGTCCCCAGGCTTCCCATTGTGTGCTTATGATCATCATCAATTTCTTATAGCTGTGCAGTGTGTTACAGACAGTAGCTCAGTACAGTCATAACAAAGTCAGCACCCAACCGCCACGGACACTGTGACAGAGCCATAGAGCACCTACTGTGATCATCATAACGAAGATTCTCATAAGCACAGTGAGATGCTAGTTTACACATGTTTAGGGGGCAGTAAAAACAAATGGCTCCACTCCCCAGACCCTTTCACCCAAGCTTTCCATTTAGGTCCACCTGTCAGTTTTATCATGCAGCCCTAATTGAAAGTTGCATGTAGGTTTACAGGTGGCTGGATGTAAACAGACTTGTGTCAATTACACCCGCCTACCTTAAAGTCTGTTTGAATCCAGAAAGAAAAATTAAAAGGGGCTGAATCCTTTATTTTTTTCTAGATCTACTGTAAATGTGAGGGATCAGAGGTAACCTGATGTAAGTGGACACAAGCCCATTTACATCTGGCCACTCATAGAGCCGGTCCACTGCAGGTCCAAAGCCAACTCCTGTCTGCTGTACAGATATTGACGACATCTGTCCCATTCAGCTCCAATTCAAAAGGGAATCCACTCACGGATTCCCCCCGCTGAGCAGATCTGTGTGAAAGCTCCCTTATGATGTGGAAAGTACATATGCTGCAACCGTGAAGCTTTTTGTGCAGCAAAAAATATCCTCACTGTCACAACCCACCATGTTGCCTGCTGAATGTGATAACATTCAACTGCTATCAGGGATTTTAGTGGTTAAAACGGGTGCTGAGGAAGTGGAAAAATGGAATTGATTTACTAAAACTGGAGAGTAAAAAATCTGATGCAGCTGTGCATGGTAGCCAATCAGCTAGTTCAATTAAGCTTTCACAATGAAACCTGGAAGCTGATTGGTTTCTATGCAGAGCTGCGCCGGATTTTGCACTCTCTAGTTTTAGTAAATCAACCCCAATGCCTTATTACTACCAGCCCAATGCTCTTTGAAGAGCAATCTAGATGCAGATTGCTCATCAGAGAGCGATAATATAGTGTGAACTAACTCTAAAAGACCAGGTTGGGGGTGGGATGTAGGCAGGACTGGGGAGGCATCAGAAAAGCTGTACAGGGCCCCATGATTTCTAACAGCAGCTCTGGTGTTGACTGCCGGCCAGTCTGTAAGCTGTACAATCTGCTCAACTGCTCCAGGGAGAGATCTACACAGAGATAATGGGGCTGTGATCAGGAGAAAAATTATAGAAACTGTGAATTCATAGTTTAAATGATTTAAAGTGGTTGTAAACCCTTACAAACCACTTTGACCTACAGGTAAGCCTAGATTAAGGTCCAAGCAATATCTCCTAAACCTATATGGTTTAGGAGATATTTGCCCGAAAACAGGCACCGCTGTCTACGGCGCATGCGCCGTAGACAGCGGCGCGCAGGCGCACTGAGCGCGGCATTCTCAGCGACGGAGCTGCCGCACGTGTCGGCTCCCGTGCCCATGCGCGGGAGTGACATCATCTCGGCTTCGCCGAATGACAGCGGCAGAGCTGCGAGACTCCACCAACAAGATGGATGCGGTGGACTACAAGGGACAGCGGCTCCTGTGTCAGGTAAGTGACACATAATGGGCTACTATGCGATGCATAGTAGTCCATTATGCTTTGCCTTTGCAGGGTATGAAAGAGGAAGCAAACTCATCAAGGTTTACTTCCTCTTTAAGGCTCTTAATATATGCAATTTATTTAGTTAATTTTTATTGCTTTAATGATTTTTCCTATTATGGGCTTAAGTGGGGCCCCATGTCTAAGTTTTGCCTAAGGCCTCACAAAGCCTAGAGCCGCCTCTGGTCACAGGTGTCCCAGTTTATTGCAGACACTTTTGATCTTCCAAATATCTGTAGCCCACTCTTGGGACTGGGTGTAATAGAGGATGAGGTGATGAATAACAATTCAAGGCAATTCCTGCGATTGCTGTATTATTATGTCAGAAAACTTATAGTTTTGAAATGGATTAAGAGTGAGGTTCTTACCCTATCTGCAGGGAAAGGTCTCGTCAATGCAAATGTTACCCTGTACAAGATGACTTATGAAGCAAGAGGTAGTAAGAAAAAATTTAACAAAATATGGGGCAGATGGATAAATTCTAAGGAAACCAAACCATGTGACACGTAAGGGACACAATTATATACCATTGTTGAATAAGTATTTCCTGAGAGATGTTATCGTGAGGGCATGTTGGGGGGGTGGGGAGATGACAGCACACAGCACGGAAAAATGTGGGGAATTAACCCCCATAGTTTTGGTTTATAAATTGTTTATAGGTTTGTTCTTTGTTTACCATAACATATACTGGTGATGAACGATATGATCTGTAATAAATATGGGTGAATGGTTAAGTATTCAATGACGAAAAAAAAAGCTATAAGTGCTAACTTGTTTTTGCCTGCGCACCGTGCAACTGTGTAAACGGTCCATACTTCCGCTACTTTGTTGCATATGGTTGAGTATATACTTTGTAAATGGTGCCTTCTTTGTATGTATGTACACTTGGCGAATAAAACTGTTTAAAAAAAAAAAATGTGCCTTGTGTGTACTGGAGTGAAAATCTCTCTGGAATGTGTGCCCTCCATTAATTGACTGTGTCCTCATGTTACAAGATCTACTCCTAAAACACCAATCCCCACCTTTTTCCTTAAAGCGGGATTCCACTGCCGTTTTTTTTTTTTTTACCTGTGTCACTGTTGGGCGATTCCTACAGTGTCTTTGCAGCCACGATCGGCGTCTTTTTAACCCCCGGCGTGACGATTTCATTGCTAAGGAAAACTTTTAAAAAGCAGTCCGGCAGTTTCCATTTTCACTGTGGGCGTTTGAAGCCCACAGACATTTACTTCCTGGATGCAATGACACTGAGCTCCCAGCATCCACCGCTCCATCTCGCACATGCTCATTGAGTGTCCTCTTTGTTTTCCTTCCTTTTGCCTCATGTGCTATAGTGGTAATGGCTGATAGAGCTGCCTGCCCACTTTCAAAATGGCAATTTCGGCTTGAATGTGTCCCCCACGGATTCCTGGGAAATAGCTAAAAAAGTTCCCAGGGACCATTGCGAAGCCGATAAACACGCCTACTCCCACGGGAGGAGAGCCCGGAAGTCGGCATAAACATTAAAAATAAAAGGTAAATACTGCATATTATTTTATTTCAATGGTCATAACTGCATGTTATGTTCCAAAGCCATTTGAATAAGATGAACTTGCAATTTTCTGTACAAAACCGCTTTAAAAGTTTATCTGGGCTATACAGTGCCACAGAATGAGCAATTTCCCTCCCACCTTTATAAAACAATGGGCGTTACTCATTCTAAATTCCTAAGGGTAGGCCTATGAATACTATGTATAAAAACATTTTAAATATATACAATCCTTTTTACCTTAAAAACAAATACTACATATCAGTATATATACAAATTATTTCTTAATAATCTCTTAATCAAGAAATATTGTAATATAAAAGACTTATATTTTTAGCTAATACAATGACACTTTTTATCATGAATTAACTTCCTTTCTCAACTGGAAATGTGTAGAGGGAGCATTTTTTTCACATCTGCACCAATTTGACTTCTCTATAGTCTCTCTTTGAGGTGACAACAAAAAAATTCACGAGGTAACACAAACGCCATTTTTCTTTCTGTCATTAATTCAAACGGAGAATACTTTGTAGCAGCAGAAATTGTGTTTCTTACACCCATTAAAATAAATGGAACAACATCAACCCAAATATTTCCTCTGTCCAACAACATTTTTGCAATCCTGGATTTAATTATCCGATTCATCCTCTCGACAATACCTGCAGACTGTGGATGATATGGTACATGAAATCTCTGTTCTATTCCCAAGAATTTACACATTGCCTGCATGATTTTACCTGTAAAATGGGATCCTCTGTCACTACTGAGGTTTGCTGGTATACCCCAAACTGGAAAAACATGATTAATCAACATCCCAACAATAGTTAAAGCATCATCATTAGTGAATCCCACCTGTAGGTGTTGTGGTATATGAAACACAAAAACCCTTTTAGTCATGACACAAAATTATGGTCTACTGACCCAAAATAATAATTTTGTGACACCCGAAGAAAAACGCAAAGAAATCACCCCTTCACGTTTCTCTACAAATTAAGAATTCTGTGTGTCTATTTTCTTCACAACATAAATTGAGACCATTTCAGGTTGAACTACTAATTCTCCATACAAATCTGTTTTCTTAGCTAATTGACTGTGTCTGTAGTTCTACTGCCTAGAGCTAACTCTCTGTTGTCTTAAACATAAGGTATTCAGTTGCTAATTGATTACCAAGCTGAAAATGTATTCAGTTACTAACTGAGTACAAAGCTGTTCTTTACCCTTTTTTTTCAGGTGAACTAAACCTTTCAATGTTCAGCCTGAACAAAACAAAAAAAAACATAATAATCATAACAAGGAAAAATTAATAAAAAAACAGTACTCCAGAGTAGTGATGGACGAACTTCCGACGGGACGTTTCGCGAACGCGAAACGCGAACGGACACAAACGTTCGCGAAAACGACCGTTCGCCGCGGGCTCCATTGACTTCAATGGGAGGCGAATTTCGCAAACCTTTAGGTCGAATTTGCGGCCACGGGGTAATTATTAGGGGGTAGCACGTAGTCCCACCACCTGGACAATAGCATAATACATGTATGAGGTGAATTTGGGATCGATAACTACAAGCATTTTTTTTTTATTTGGGAAATTGTTCTGACAATTCAGGACTATGGAGCTAATGAAGGCAATGGAGGAGAGGGAAGGTCAGGGACCAGGGTAGGCAAACAAGAGGGTGCAGGAGATACAGAGCACTGACAGCAGCACCGTAATACAGAGCACTGACATCAGCACCGTGACATACAGCGCTGACAGCAGCTCCGTGACATACAGCGCTGACAGCAGCTCCGTGACATACAGCGCTGACAGCAGCTCCGTGACATACAGCGCTGACAGCAGCTCCGTGACATACAGCGCTGACAGCAGCTCCGTGACATACAGCGCTGACAGCAGCACCGTGACATACAGCGCTGACAGCAGCTCCGTGACATACAGCGCTGACAGCAGCTCCGTGACATACAGCGCTGACAGCAGCTCCGTGACATACAGCACTGACAGCAGCTCCGTGACATACAGCGCTGACAGCAGCTCCGTGACATACAGCGCTGACAGCAGCACCGTGACATACAGCGCTGACAGCAGCTCCGTGACATACAGCGCTGACAGCAGCTCCGTGACATACAGCGCTGACAGCAGCTCCGTGACATACAGCGCTGACAGCAGCTCCGTGACATACAGCGCTGACAGCAGCTCCGTGACATACAGCGCTGACAGCAGCTCCGTGACATACAGCGCTGACAGCAGCTCCGTGACATACAGCGCTGACAGCAGCTCCGTGACATACAGCGCTGACAGCAGCTCCGTGACATACAGCGCTGACAGCAGCTCCGTGACATACAGCGCTGACAGCAGCACCGTAAGCAGCCCCAGGAGGAAGTCAGCACAGCACAGGGATGGTGTGATCCCCTCATAATAAGAACCCCCAGGAGGAAGTCAGCACAGCACAGGGATGGTGGGAGCCCCTCATAATAAGAACACCCAGGAGGAAGTCAGCACAGCACAGGGATGGTGGGAACCCCTCATAATAAGCAGCCCCAGTAGAAATATGACACCGCTCAACCTCTTCAAAGAGGAGGGTAGGGGCATATAGTACGGTGTGCTTTTTTGGGTCAGGGAAGTGAGCCAAATGAATTAAGAAGGTCTGTGTGCTTGATTCCAAAAATTGTTTATAGACATATACATGGTCTACTGATCACATGTGTTGAATTCCTCCGAGATCCATGCCTCATTCATTTTTAGAAATGTGAGGTAGTTAACACTGTGGTGAGCTAGGCGAGTACGCTTATCGGTCACAATCCCCCCTGCTGCGCTGAACGTCCTTTCGGACAGGACACTGGATGAGGGGCAAGCCAACAGTTCGATTGCAAATTGGGCAAGCTCTGGCCAGAGGTCAAGCCTGCCCACCCAGTAGTCTAGGGGTTCATCACTCCTCAGAGCGTCCACATCGGCCGTTAACCCAATGTAGTCGGACACCTGACGGTCTAGGCGTTCCCTGATGCTGGATCCGGATGACACCTGTCGATGGGTCGGCTGAAAGAATGACCTCATATCCGAAGTCACCAACACATCTTCAAACCGGCCTCTTCTTGCAGGCGCTGTTGGATTGGTACCCGCAAATCCTTCTCTGGGAGTGGGAATTGCTCCTCTGCCAGCGCACGCAAAAGCAGAATGCAGCATTTCTCGAAGCAAGGCCTGGAAGTGCTGCATTCTGACAGCCCTCTGCGACGGCGGTAACATTTCCGCCATTTTGTGTTTGTACCGGGGGTCTAAGTACGTTGCCACCCAGTACTGGTCCTTGACCCTCATGCTTTTTATACGGGGGTCCCTATTAAAACACTGGAGCATGAAGGCCCCCATTTGCACTAAAGTGGAAGCGGTGTGGTGGCCTGGCTCCTGCTCATCATCCAGGATAATGTCGTCCTCTTCATTCTCCTCTCCCCATCCTCGCACAACAGGGATCCCAGAAAGGTTTAAAGCATGCTCTTCTTGCTCCTGCTCATCCGCCCCGGCACCATCCTCCTCTGACTCCTCATCAGACTCCTGTTGTTGACTTGTCTCAGATAGAGTAGCCCCCCCTGGGAATTCATCCAGCATTGCGACTTCCTCATCTTCCCGCTCCTGCTCCTCCACAGCCTGATCAATGACACGACGCAATGCACGCTCCAGAAAGAAGGCATAAGGTACCATGTCACTGATGGCGCCATGGCTGCGACTGACCAGTTTGGTGATCTCCTCAAATGGCCGCAGAAGTCTGCATGTGTCGCGCATGAGCAGCCACTGGCGCGGTGAAAAAAAACCCAGCTCCCCAGAACCGTTTCTTTCGCAGAGTTCATACAGGTAGACGTTAACTGCACGTTTCTGCTGGAGCAGCCTATCAAGCATATAGAAGGTTGAGTTCCATCGCGTCGGGCAATCGCAAATAAGACGTCTGACCGGCAGATGGTGTCGCCGCTGAATGTCAGCAAGGCGAGCCATGGCCGTGTAAGATCTTCTGAAATGGGCCGAGATTTTCCTTGCCTGCCGCAAGATGTCCTGGACCCCAGGGTATTTGACAAGGAATCGCTGCACGACCAAGTTTAAGACGTGTGCCATGCACGGCACGTGCGTGATTTTGCCCTGTTTCAATGCGCTAAGCAGATTGGCACCGTTGTCACACACCACTTTACCAACTGTCAAATTGAGCGGTGTTAGCCACTCATCTGCCTGTGAACGCAAAGCTGAAAGGAGTGCCGGGCCAGTGTGGCTCTTTGCTTCCAGGCACAACAGACGCAGCACGGCATGGCAACGTCTCACCTGGCATGTGGAATAGGTTCTGGGGAGCTTGGGCGGTGCAGTGGAAGAGACGCTAGCAGCGGAAAAGGAGGAGGCAGCTGAGGAGGAGAGGGAGGAGGATGGAGTAGGAGGAGGAGAAGAAGAGTCAGGCCTGCATGCAATCCGTGGCGGTAAAACCAAATCTACACGGGTGCCACGGGTTACATGCTTGACGGCCGTCAGAAGGTTCACCCAGTGGGCAGTAAAACTGATATACCTTCCCTGCCCGTGTTTGCTAGACCACGTGTCTGTGGTCAGATGTATCTTGGCACCGACACTGTGTGCCAGAGATACATTCACTTGCCGCTGAACATGGCCATATAGCTCTGGGATGCCCTTCTCTGAGAAATACTTCCTTCCTGGGACCTTCCATTGTGGTGTTCCAATGGCCACAAATTTGCGAAAGGCCTCCGAGTCCACCAGTTTATATGGCAGTAGTTGGCGGGCTATGAGTTCTGACAAGCCAGCCGCCAACCGTTGGGCAAGAGGGTTATCCGGCGTCATCATTTTTTTACGCTCAAACATTAGGCCCACGGAAGCCTGCCTTTTTGCAGAAAAATGTGAGCTTGGCGTGATGGAAGGTGGAGTGGAGGACAATTGTGAGGAGAGAGGAGAAGGAGAAGTAGAAGACGAGGCTGGACGGTGAGAGCCTGCAGTGTGGCTTTGTGTGTTCCGTTGCTCCCACTGGGCTCGGTGATGGCTGCTCATGTGCCTTCTTAAGGCGGTCGTCCCTAGGTGAGTATTGGGCTTACCGCGACTAACGCGTTGACTGCAAAGATTGCAGATGGCAACGCTATTGTCAGCAGCGGACACGTTAAAAAAAGCCCACACTGCGGAGCCATGTGCCGGTGTCCTGGGAGCGCCAGATGTGACCGTACATGGTCGATGACTCGCTCCTGATACATTTGCAGTCTGCTTTGTCCCTGCTGTGCAATGTAAGTCATTGCTGCTTCTCCTCCCTATCTGCTGGTCCATATCTCCCTCTGAACTCCCCTCCTCTTCCTCTCTTGTGGGCACCCACGTGACATCACTAGACACGTCATCATCAACGTCACCTTCCCCACCGCTATAAGTAGAGTAGGCAGCAACACCGGGGACCAACCTCCTCCTTGGGCTGATCTGGGTACTGGCGTCAGACTGCTGAGTAGCGCTTGTTGCTACCTCCTCTTCCTGATCCAATACCAAGAGTGGCTGCGCATCAGAAATGTCCTCTTGATATGGATCGGAAAATAATTCCAGTGACTCAAGCGGAAGGTATGTGGTGGTGGTGGTGGTGGTCGTGTTGTTGGTGGTAGTGTCTTTGGGGGTGCACATAGCAGAGAGTGAAGAAGAGGGTGCAGATCGAGAGGATGAGGAGGGTGCAGAAGAGTAAGGCTGAGCGAGCCACTCAACCAAGTCTGGTGCATCCTTTAAAGTAATTGAACGCACCTTCTGCAACTTCCCACTTTGGCTCAAGCCTGTTGCTCCTGCCCTACCCCTACCACCCCTGCGGAAGGGCCTGCCTCTTCCTCTGCATGTCATTTTTTAAATGACCCTGTGACAAAACTCTTAGTCCCTATACCGCTGAAGGACTGCTGCAGTATAGGTGAGCGGTCAGCAGTGGTGCACGTCAACCCTATCTATTGTGGACCTATAGCGGTCCTTACAGAACAGCAGACTGTACCGCACTCAAGCCTATGTACCGTAGCACCCTATACCAAGTTACCAGTCCTTATAAGAACTTTTGTGGACCAAGCAGGTTGTGTATTAGTGTTTAGCAGACTGTACGTCAGTCCCTATACCGCTGAAGGACTGCTGCAGTATAGGGCAGCGGTCAGCAGTGGTGCACGTCAACCCTATCTATTGTGGACCGATAGCGGTCCTTACAGAACAGCAGACTGTACCGCACTCAAGCCTATGTACCGTAGCACCCTATACCAAGTTACCAGTCCTTATAAGAACTTTTGTGGACCAAGCAGGTTGTGTGTTAGTGTTTAGCAGACTGTGCGTCAGTCCCTATACCGCTGAAGGACTGCTGCAGTATAGGGCAGCGGTCAGCAGTAGTGCACGGCAACCCTATGTATTGTGGACCGATAGCGGTCCTTACAGAACAGCAGACTGTAACGCACTCAGGCCTATGTACCGTAGCACCCTATACCAAGTTACCAGTCCTTATAAGAACTTTTGTGGACCAAGCAGGTTGTGTGTTAGTGATTAGCAGACTGTACGTCAGTCCCTATACCAATGAAGGACTGCTGCAGTATAGGGCAGCGGTCAGCAGTAGTGCACGGCAACCCTATGTATTGTGGACCGATAGCGGTCCTTACAGAACAGCAGACTGTAACGCACTCAGGCCTATGTACCGTAGCACCCTATACCAAGTTACCAGTCCTTATAAAAACTTTTGTGGACCAAGCAGGTTGTGTGTTAGTGTTTAGCAGACTGTGCGTCAGTCCCTATACCGCTGAAGGACTGCTGCAGTATAGGGCAGCGGTCAGCAGTGGTGCACGTCAACCCTATCTATTGTGGACCGATAGCGGTCCTTACAGAACAGCAGACTGTACCGCACTCAAGCCTATGTACCGTAGCACCCTATACCAAGTTACCAGTCCTTATAAGAACTTTTGTGGACCAAGCAGGTTGTGTATTAGTGTTTAGCAGACTGTACGTCAGTCCCTATACCGCTGAAGGACTGCTGCAGTATAGGGCAGCGGTCAGCAGTGGTGCACGTCAACCCTATCTATTGTGGACCGATAGCGGTCCTTACAGAACAGCAGACTGTACCGCACTCAAGCCTATGTACCGTAGCACCCTATACCAAGTTACCAGTCCTTATAAGAACTTTTGTGGAACAAGCAGGTTGTGTGTTAGTGATTAGCAGACTGTACGTCAGTCCCTATACCAATGAAGGACTGCTGCAGTATAGGGCAGCGGTCAGCAGTAGTGCACGGCAACCCTATGTATTGTGGACCGATAGCGGTCCTTACAGAACAGCAGACTGTACTGCACTCAGGCCTATGTACCGTAGCACCCTATACCAAGTTACCAGTCCTTATAAGAACTTTTGTGGACCAAGCAGGTTGTGTGTTAGTGTTTAGCAGACTGTGCGTCAGTCCCTATACCGCTGAAGGACTGCTGCAGTATAGGGCAGCGGTCAGCAGTAGTGCACGGCAACCCTATGTATTGTGGACCGATAGCGGTCCTTACAGAACAGCAGACTGTAACGCACTCAGGCCTATGTACCGTAGCACCCTATACCAAGTTACCAGTCCTTATAAGAACTTTTGTGGACCAAGCAGGTTGTGTGTTAGTGATTAGCAGACTGTACGTCAGTCCCTATACCAATGAAGGACTGCTGCAGTATAGGGCAGCGGTCAGCAGTAGTGCACGGCAACCCTATGTATTGTGGACCGATAGCGGTCCTTACAGAACAGCAGACTGTAACGCACTCAGGCCTATGTACCGTAGCACCCTATACCAAGTTACCAGTCCTTATAAAAACTTTTGTGGACCAAGCAGGTTGTGTGTTAGTGTTTAGCAGACTGTGCGTCAGTCCCTATACCGCTGAAGGACTGCTGCAGTATAGGGCAGCGGTCAGCAGTGGTGCACGTCAACCCTATCTATTGTGGACCGATAGCGGTCCTTACAGAACAGCAGACTGTACCGCACTCAAGCCTATGTACCGTAGCACCCTATACCAAGTTACCAGTCCTTATAAGAACTTTTGTGGACCAAGCAGGTTGTGTATTAGTGTTTAGCAGACTGTACGTCAGTCCCTATACCGCTGAAGGACTGCTGCAGTATAGGGCAGCGGTCAGCAGTGGTGCACGTCAACCCTATCTATTGTGGACCGATAGCGGTCCTTACAGAACAGCAGACTGTACCGCACTCAAGCCTATGTACCGTAGCACCCTATACCAAGTTACCAGTCCTTATAAGAACTTTTGTGGAACAAGCAGGTTGTGTGTTAGTGATTAGCAGACTGTACGTCAGTCCCTATACCAATGAAGGACTGCTGCAGTATAGGGCAGCGGTCAGCAGTAGTGCACGGCAACCCTATGTATTGTGGACCGATAGCGGTCCTTACAGAACAGCAGACTGTAACGCACTCAGGCCTATGTACCGTAGCACCCTATACCAAGTTACCAGTCCTTATAAGAACTTTTGTGGACCAAGCAGGTTGTGTGTTAGTGATTAGCAGACTGTACGTCAGTCCCTATACCAATGAAGGACTGCTGCAGTATAGGGCAGCGGTCAGCAGTAGTGCACGGCAACCCTATGTATTGTGGACCGATAGCGGTCCTTACAGAACAGCAGACTGTACTGCACTCAGGCCTATGTACCGTAGCACCCTATACCAAGTTACCAGTCCTTATAAAAACTTTTGTGGACCAAGCAGGTTGTGTGTTAGTGTTTAGCAGACTGTGCGTCAGTCCCTATACCGCTGAAGGACTGCTGCAGTATAGGGCAGCGGTCAGCAGTAGTGCACGGCAACCCTATGTATTGTGGACCGATAGCGGTCCTTACAGAACAGCAGACTGTAACGCACTCAGGCCTATGTACCGTAGCACCCTATACCAAGTTACCAGTCCTTATAAGAACTTTTGTGGACCAAGCAGGTTGTGTGTTAGTGATTAGCAGACTGTACGTCAGTCCCTATACCAATGAAGGACTGCTGCAGTATAGGGCAGCGGTCAGCAGTAGTGCACGGCAACCCTATGTATTGTGGACCGATAGCGGTCCTTACAGAACAGCAGACTGTACCGCACCCAAGCCTATGTACCGTAGCACCCTAGACAGACCAAGTTACCAGTCCTGATAAAGAGCTTTGTGGAACAAGTGAGTTGTGAATGATTAGCAGACTGCAGCAGAAGGGCAGCAGTCAAGTATAATATTCTTTCTATATTTGGAAGAAAGAATATTATACGTGTACAAGCCTATTACCGTACCACTGATACCAGTCCTGAAAAGAACCTTTGTGGAACTAATAGTAACAGCAAGTCTTTAAAATTATCCTCACTGCCTGACACACTGCTTCCTGCCTGTCCCTATACAAATTGGCAAAAAAGAGTAGGCTGGAACGATTAGCTGGAACAGCTCTTTTGTGGACCTGATAGTAACAGCTAATGATGATGATGATGATGATGATGAAGAAAGACTAATCTGGCTGAGCTGTCCCTAAAATAGCAGCATACAGCGCTCTGTCCCTTTATCTAAACTGACAAAAGAAACTCAGGCTGCTGACCTAACACCTATACCAGTCCTGAAAAGAACTTTTGTGTACCAAATAGCTAGCGTTTTCTCTGTCCCTACTCCACACAGGATCCTTTCCCTACAGTGACAGAAGAAAGAATGTAAAATGGCCACCGGATCGGGTGTATTTATAGGTTAGGGGGAATGTCCAAGTGTCCATGAGCTGTCATGTCTCAATTGGTTGTCCTGTAACACATGATAAACGTGTCACGAAAGGTTAAAGTTCTTGTATACATTAAACACGTAAGTCCGCCGGGGCGAACGACGGAAAAAGGCGTTCGAACCCGCGGACGGCGAAAGTCGGAAATTCGCCGCGAAACGACCGCCGGGCGAACCGTTCGGCCATCACTACTCCAGAGCAGTGGTCATCAACCCTATCCTCAGGGCCCACTAACAGGCCAGGTTTTATGTATTGCCTTGGGGAGATGCAGACTAGAATATGGCAATCACTGAGCAGCAAATTATATCACCTGTGAAGTGTTTCAGTTATCATGCAAACCTGGCCTGTTAGTGGGCCCTGAGGACAGGGTTGATGACCACTGCTCCAGAGGATTATCCTTGAAAATATTAAAAATATATCAAAGTCCTCTATAATATTCCAAACATCAAAACCAAATCTCTGAAGCTCAAATCATAACTTTATTCATAGCAAGTAAACATCAACCAGAAAATTCTTACCATCCATGCGGTTCATTTAAGGACTGCTAACATTGTTTTTCACAGTGTTATATGCTACATAATGATACCTTTCCTGTCTTAATGGACTATTTTCAGTTTGCAATCTTTGCATTTGGGTCTTAGAAGGGAAATAAGTTTGATTATTATGACCTCTATACCTCAAATTACTATACCAGCGTACAGAATATACCTCATGGTTTTCGGATAATACAACCTCTTTTGTATATCATTATTATTATTATTAGCCAACAAACAAAACCTGGATATGTGACCCTCTCGTTTGCAAACAAAACATTTAAGAGTTGCTCTTTTTGAATAAACTTTCCTCTGAGCATATGGCGATGGAAATTTAAATTTCTGTCTAATATCAGTATTATTGAAGTCAATTGACTTCACACTTTCATTGTCTGAGGAAATATTAACAATTGACTCATCAGAAGACATTATTTAAATTCCTGAGTCAACATTATTAACTCTCACATCTGACTTTGTCACATGTTCAAGATCCTCCATTTTTGTTGAACACTGACCATGTGCAGAATACTGAGCTTGCAGTAATTGTTTTTTTAGTAGACTTATGATATTTTCATGTTCAATCTTTTCCTGAGTCAAAAAAACTGTTTGACTCTTTTTCTTTAAACGATTGCAATAATGCATTCATTTTATGTTCCAATTCAACTTTTTCAGTCAATAATTGTTCAATATATATCTTCTCCTGCGTTTCTGCAATCTCTGTTACACTTTGCATTTGTTTTCCTGGCATATCAAACCCCATAGTATTAAAAATTTTAATTAACTTCATTACATTACGTAATTTTTTCTTTGTTTTAACTAATGAGAATCTATCCTTCTCCATATCAGTATTTGCTTGCAAGCATTGATTATACATAGATTTCCATAAAACCGCATCAGAGACCTGTTTCAATAAACCTATAAATTCTAATTTACTTTCATCAGCTAAAACATTTACAAATTCCATATTACTTTTCTACTCACCAAATATAAAACTTTTCCGTTTTCCCGCTGGACTCAAATTCAACCATCTGTCAAGACTTCTGTATATCTGAAATTCTCCGGTCTTTCACAATCATCAATATCATAATTTTCTTCTAGGTTCTTTTCAATCTTTGCGAAGTTAATTTCTGTTCATCACTTCTTTCCCCTCTGATCAAAGGAAGGAAGTTGAAAAAAAACTTCCGACTTATGATTGACTGGCTGGCTCGCCAATGTAAAAATATGTATATATATATATATATATATATATATATATATATATATATATATATATATATATATATATATATATATATATATCTGTCTTATATATATATTTGGTTGATAAGCTTGAGATTGTGAGACAAATTTCTTTAATTAGTTCTGAGTCAGGATAAATCAAAATGTGTGTTTTATTGTACACACTAAAGTAGAAAATAATACTTACAAAAATAGTACAATGATAAAATTCTAGTATAGTTCATTCGTTTTAAAAGATAGAAGAATTCTTAGCATTAAAACATGTATTCTATTGTTCTATCTAAAATGGCGGAATAACCCTTTGTATGCTGAAGAATAGCTGAAAGTCTGTGTGCTGAGATGTATGATGTATTCAGAGCTGAGTGTCGATCCAAGAGACCGTCCTTCCAACCAGCTTTTGCTTATATAAACCAAAGCTTCTAAATTTGCACCAAAAGAATAAACCCTGCTTCACAAGGGTGTGGGCTAAAGAGTGGTTACCATAGCTATCTACCATCTGGTATAAATCATACATAGCTGACCATTCTAATGACAGGAAGTGGGGGGGAAGGGAATAGCTTAAGACTCTAAACAAAATATCAGTTACATACAGGAATATGTCTTTGAAAGCATATATAAGATTTACAATATTCATCAAAATCAGGACAAGTTTTAAATGTTTACTTTTTCAATTTCAGCATGTCACCATCTGGAGATATTAATCCAAAGCTATCATACACACAATTATTGAGAATTCATATTCTAAATAAAGTATAATAAAGCCAATTAAAATTTAGATATTAAGAATATAACAAGGACTGAGCTGTGTGCCTTATGCCAAGGCTGTTGGCTCAACCAATGAACTGAGCTGTTGTTCCTGGCAGCCGCTGTTCTATTGTTCTGGGTTGCTGTTCCAGTAATGCTGCATCAGAGACTTCAGAGATACTGGAAGGAGACCACAGACATTGTCCATCATTGAACCATCAGGAGTGGTAAAAAGGCCTCTGGTGATTTGTGCTTAATTTACTTGATCCATTGGATTGCAAATATCCTCCAGAGTTTTAGTTTAGATTATGTCTCTATTCCTACATAGGAATTGCCTTGGACTTGTATCTGCAGTATAAAAAGAGTCCTATGACAAGACAACTGAAGATGATGAGGGCAATAATCCTCCAAAAATAATGTGTTCTACCTAAAGACAAAAGAAAAGAAAACAGTGTTATCTAAAGAAACATACAGTTTCCATTGCATGGTGCAGTGACCCCTGCAGGATGCCCTCACCCACATAATCATGCCCCCCCCCATTAATAACACATCTTTAAGTCTTAGCAACAAGAGGCAGACATTCAAAGTATAAAGGCAATATAAACAGACTTCAATAGGAGGCACTATAATATGCATGTAGCACATAGCGCACCATTGGCTGTACATCTGGAGGTATGGCTAATAAGGTAAGTGTGGCTTCATGGTGTATGGCCCCCAGAACAGCTAATGGCAAAGGCATTAATGGGGTACCTGAACAACAACGTCCACTAAAGGGCTCCAGGGTGACTTTGCTCAGGGGCCACAAATTAGAGCAGAGAGGGCATTAGGTGGGTGTGAGAGACCTAGGGGGAGCCTCAGGCCCCAAGAGAAGAGGGGGAAGTGGTTAATAAAGAATCAGGCAGAAAGGGGCCTTCAAAGTTCTACTCAGAGGTCTTAGGATATCTAGAGGCAGGACCAGGCTGGAGGTCTCCAGTGAGGGGCTTATGGAAGGTTCTGGGGCAACAGGCTGAGCTATGGATGGATGTGGTTCTGTAATCATCAGAATAATGTAACTGATAACAGTGCAGCACAGGTGGAGAGACCGTTTTTTTCTACTTATTGAACAGATATTAAAACACTTTCAATAGTATATTTCATAAACCAAAAGGGAGAAAATCAGAAAAGTTCAGTGTTAAGTTTTACATACACTTTAATGATAACACACATAAGATATTTGTGCCAGCAGAACAAAAAATAGGATCCACTCCATCAATCCAAAGAGGAGAATTTCCTGCTATGCATTACTACTAGCAAAGATATATTTTTTCCTAACCAACCTGTAAGGCAGGGGTGCCCAACCTCTTGAAGAGCGAGGGCCACTTAAGCGACTTGGTAACTGGTCGCGGGCCACAATAAATGGAGCGGACGGAAGACTGATCCGTGTCTGCGCTGTATATGCAGAACGGACATGGACACAGCCCACTCTACTCTGTGGGTCCCCCTATCTGATCCAACCAGATGTAAGGGGATCCCCTTCTGTTTTTTTTTTTTGTTTTTTTTAGTGGATCGGATTGGAGGTAGGTGGGTGCAAATGGACACAAGTCCATCCATAGAGGTGAATGGAGGGTCCGCGTGCTTTGAGCCGATCATGTGAAAGGGGCCTAAGGCTGCTTTCACACTGATGTGAGGCAGTTTACCTGCACTGCGGGTACAGTACGGTGCACCTGTGGCTTTCCTGCAGGTTAGCTGCACTTTGCCATTAATGTATTTTATATCCTGCAGGAGTGGTTTCACTTTCTGAAAGTGCACCAAACCCGCAGATAATAACAGATGTCTATGACTCAGTGCAGGTAACCTGAAGGTGCAATGCGCTGCACCTGCAGATCAATATGAAAGCAGCCCAGTAACCACTGCAGAACAGATATGCCCATATATACACTGCTTTTAGTAATAAACGTACCTTTAATAATAGTCTTCCATTCAGGTATTGCTGGCTGTTGCTGTCCCAGGCAGAATGCATTTGGTATCCCTCTGCTTGGGACAGGAGCCGCCGCTATACAGGAAGCATCGTCAAATGCGACTCTACTCCATCTGCAGCCGCTTGCTTCCTCTACCGCTGCCTTCATTTAAAACACTGATGCTCTGGGATGGTGGGTTGGCAACCCATGATCAGGGCTTGAGAACTTGCTATCCCAAAGCAGGAGGTCACGGGAAACATCAGAAGGCTCCCAGTGTGGCCCCCAAGCCACTAGTTGGGCACCCCTGCTGTAAGGGAATATCCTACCTATGGGGTATTTAAAGTAGAACTATGGCTGTCCAGTGAAGTAAATATGTACTGCAGCACTTATAAAATTGTAAAGACATTTATACTTATACAAATTTTCTCTTAGGCCCCCTACAAAGTCCTTCAATACCTATTGGGCCCGCCAGTGAAGTCCACCTAATGCAACTTCTATTGATGGGGTGGTAACACTGTTGCACTTCTGAAATGAGAGCAGAGCCAGAGGCAACTCTAAGCTTTGTGAGACCTTAGGCAAAGCTTAGACACGAGGCCCCACTCACTCCTGTATTTGGCAAAATAATTCAATTGATACAAGTTAACTGTATAAGGAGGGTACAGTACAGTGGGAGGGTAAGTGGGCACAATACAGGGGGCAGGAGGGTACAGTGGGAGGGTAAGTGGGCACAGTACAGAGGGCAGGAGGGTACAGTTTAGGGGCAGTAATGTATAATACAGATTTGGTCTACTCAAGCAGAGCTGCAGAGATGTCATAGATCTTAAATATTCTATCAGGCTGTCATTGGGCTAAATCTACACTGGAATGACACCTACCCCTCTACCTTCCCCTCCAGAGTTTCTGGCTCTCTTCTGGCACTTTGCAGGGGTTAAGGAAGAACCCCGAGGTGGATTATCTTATTACTGATGCTGCTTGTGTGGGTGGGATGTGCACTGCACCAATCACACGGGGATGAATAGGAGCTTCGGGTCAGCAGGGATTGGTGCAGTACACATCCCACCCACACAAGCAGCAGCAATAGTAAGATGGGAGTTCTTCCTTAGTCCCTAAAAAAATGTGGGTGGGGGACAGGGCTGGGAACCATGGGGTAGAGGAGAAGGAATGGGGGGGGGGTGAGTGGGTAGGAGATGGGGGATTGGTAGAGGAGAACTGGAGTGAAACTGGGGGAGCCTGCTCTTTATAGGGATACAAATGGAGGAGGATTTGTGCTGGCATGAGGAAAGGATGGGGAGAGGCAAATAAATGAGGGTCAAGGGGACTGGAGAGGGGACGTCAGGGATGGGCATGGGGAGTAATGTTGCCTGGTGAAGAATAGCACCAAAGAAAGAAAGAAAGAGCTGGAGTACCCTCTTGCATCAGAATACGGCACAGTGCCCCCTTACATCAGCACCTGGCGGAGTGCCCCCTTACATCAGCACCTTGCGGCATCCCCCCTTTTGTCAGCACCTGGCGGAGTGCCCCCTTATGTCAGCACCTGGCGGAGTGCCACCTTATGTCAGCACCTGGTGGAGTGCCCCCTTATGTCAGAACCTGGCGGAGTGCCCCCTTATTTCAGAGTTTAGTTGTCCATAAGTTCTAGATGGGGGAGAGAAGGGAGGGAGATGGAGAGAGTCCAGTGGTAGTGTAGAGCTCCCTCACCCCAGGTTGGTCTCTGCAGGATCAGACAGCAGCAATCATACAGCCAGATGGATCTGCTGCCCGTAGTGCTTCAAAATTTCCCACTTTATCACCCCTTTCTTGCGCACAGTACTGGTGTTTGGGCGGAGCAGACACCGAGGAGAGGGGTGGGAGGAGGTGGAGCAAATCAATATATCTCTCCTTACTGTCCTGTGGCTAAAAGGAGGGGGGAGATGCTAGTCCCTGACAGCTTCTTTAAGTTGACATTTATCAAACCTGCCCAGGCACAATATCCACGGCGGTAGGTGTTGGCTGGGAGGCGCAGCCCACCCCAGCACCCCCTAGATCCAGCAATGGGGATGAGGAGGAGCATAATTAGCTCTCCTCTCCTGTCCATGTGGGAGGGGAGGGGGGAACTGTCAGCGGTGGTGCTGGTTCTGCAGAGCAGCTCTATCTGTGATCCGGAGCTGTCAGTGAGCTTCCGTCGCTAAGTGAACCAGTCCCGATCGCAGCCCACTATCTCTCCACGGACTGTGTAGATCTCTAACTAATGCAATTGAGCGGGTTGCACAGCAGACTGGCAGAGACTTGGCACTGTGCTGATGGCATGGAGAACCTTGCTGCCAGCCATAGAGGCAGCTCTTAATTAGGCAAATTAGGTGGCCGCAAGGTCCCTGTGAGTGCGAGGCCTTTGGCAAATGCCTATTTTGCCTAATTAGAGAGCCGCCTCTAAGCAGAGCTGCCAGCATAATTTAGGCTGTGTCTGCTTGAGCTATATGGGAAAGAACTTTGAGGTCCATAGAGTGGGATCCTTCAACATTTTGGCTTTTGATTGTACACCTTGTAGAGCAGCCTTTCTCAACCTTTTCAACACAGAGGAACCCTTGAAATAGTTCACTGGTCTCGGGGAGCCCCTGCTAAAAATGAGAAATCTACAACTCATGATGCATTAGTGTGATGGTCAGTGAGAAGAATGGTCCTTACACTTGTGGTCATTGGGAAGAATTACCTCCTTACAGATAGCTAAAAAGATCAATGGTGTGAGTGGGAACTTATCTGAGAGGCAGAAATTGCCCATTGCTGAAGGAACCCCTAGCAATCTCTGGAGGAACCCTGGTTAAGAATCACTGTTGTAGAGTAGGAAGGCTGAAAGTACAGGTATATGTCCATTAGGAGAATCTAACATACTTTACATACATTCACCAATTTTACCTGATAATAGAATAGACTGGCTCCAGCCATTCACAAATGTGGGATGAGACACAAGACATGTCACGTTGTCACCATTAGACTTGTATGTACTGATCACTGTCCAAGTATCATCCAAATCTTTAATTTCTGATGTGTTTATATAATCTGAATGTGGGATCCAGGAGATCTCTGCAGCCGGGAATCCACCAATGGCTCTACACTCCAGAGATCCATTACTGTTTCTATCCAGAGACACAGAGGGCTGAGCTGGAGAAATAAAGAAGAACGCATTACTAAACCATATATTACTAAATAATTGTTGTCAATGGTTTGTCAGATGTACAGATAAATCTTTCTTTGAAATGCATATTAGGAGTAGGAAATGAGTTTTAATATAATAAAGAAGATGTCAGGTATGGATATGTTTTACACAGTTACGCTTGTCCCGATTGGACCAATGTAAGAAGGTATTTCAATATCTGTGCAATCCCTAGAGAAGCTGAAAATCGTAGTGTAGTAGACATCACTATTTCAGTGATCTCCGCTAGCGTCTGGGTTCCAATTTCTGGACCAATGCAGCTATGTAAAAATATCCATACCAGGAATTCTTTTTTTTAAGGATTTCTGTAGACCAGGGGTCTCCAAACTTTCTAAACAGGGGACCAGTTTACTGTCCAGCAGACTTTAGAGCGGCTGGAAAAGGTCTCGATTTGAGTGGGAAAAAACAATGCCCCTTTGGTGTCAGTGGGAGAAATTGTGCCCCAACTTTGGTGTCATTGTGAGCAATTGTGCCCCATCATTGGTGTCATTGGGCCCAATTTTTGGCATCATTGGAAGGAATTCTGCACCATAGTTGGTGTCATTGGGACGAATTGTGCCCCTCTGCTGGTGTCAGTGGGAGGAATCATACCCCATCATTAGTGTCATTGGGCCCAATTTTTCGTGTCTTTGGGAGGAATTGTACCTCATCGTTGGTGCCAAGGGGAGGAATTGGGCACCTTCACTGGTCTCAGTGGGGGGGATTAAGGCCCATTGTTGGTATCAGTGAATGAAATAGTGCCCCAAGTGCCAGATTAAAGCAAGAAAAGGACCACACAGTTTGGAGACCACTGATGTAAACAAAGCAGGAAACCTACTTTCATTGAATACTATAAGTTTATACAGAAGCTGGTAAATGCTGGTTTTGGATGCATTTGGAGTTACAGAAGTTAGAAATAAGTATTAGTGGGCTAGTATTGGTGTTGATAGGGTGGTCATGGACTTAATATTAATCATATCTGTATACAAGGTAAGACTATAAACAGTACCAAAGCCTAAATACTACCACACTAAAAGGAAATGAAAGGTAAATAAAGAGGGAAGTACACCTATACAATATTTCTCCTAAAACCCAACTCTAGGAGTAGCAACATTTCTCCCCACCCCGGATCCAACCACCCTCTGCCATTATGTGTTTTACATTTTCAGCATACATACCTTTTCCTGGTGTCCTTTGGACAGTCACATGACAACATGGTCCTTTTTTCCCACAAGGGCAATCCTAAATACTGCAGAGATCCGAGGTGACATTATGACGTCAGAGCCATTCTCTGCAGCATTGTACTGTGTGAGCCCAAGCCAACGTTGTGACTTCTTTGGTTTCAGTAATAACTCAAAATGGAGTTCTAATCTTTGCCCATTAAAAAAAATAAAAATTGTCTGGACTTCCAATTTAATTGTTTACCACTCCTGCGCCCAAGGTGATTCAAGTCATTCCCCTATTGGGAGTGTCAGACCTGAAATAAAAGAAATAATAAGGAAGAGAGGAACTGCTAATGTAAATTCTCCTGTCTGTAGCTCTGCTAGTCTCGGGTTTCATGCACCAGAGGTACAGGGGAAGTAAAATATACACATAATTAAAATTAAACCTCACAGAATACTGTAAGATTACAATATTGGAAGACCTTGGCGGACACTAGTGCAAACAAGGACTGGCTACAGGAAAAAGACAGAAAGTGGCCTTTGTAACTGCCAAAGGGCTTGTAGGTGGGTGAAGTCTATTTTCTCCATTGCAGGTGGTGCTCAATCGGACTGGCATAGTAGTGAGAGTGGAAGTCTGGAGGAACATGATTCCTCTATGGTTTCTAGGGTCACTGGGGAAGCTATCCGATTGGAGGCTGCCACTCCATGTGACCCTAGCAGCCATCTTTGGTCAGGCAGAGCCTATTTAAGGCCCTGGCTCTCAGGTTTGACACACATGTCGTGTGTGAGTAGTGTAGGGACAGGTCATCCATCTGTCAGGGGCATTAGCAGCAGGGAAAGGTTCCAGAGGAAGTTTAGGACTCGCAATCATCTTGGACTTCTTCCTGTTTGAGAAAGAGATGGCCACGTCGCATTATGCTGCTGGCATTAAGTGTTGTGAGTGTTCTCTTGTGGCACAGACTTACACACTGGCGGCTGGGGGAGGGTCCTGGATCCCTACCACAGTTCTGTACAGTAGGGTAGAGAGAGTCAAATGTCCAGTTATGAATATTTATCATGTTTCAGCCAATCACTGGAAGGGGGCGTCCAGGAGGCTGAGGGGGTGATCAATATTTTGAGAGTCCTGAGTGTTTTTCCAGTTCCCCTGGGAGGCAGCTCTACTAAGACAAGATTTGCAGTTTGGGAATCAGCAGGTGCTTGTTTGATGTGATATATGCAAAGAGACAGCACAAGCCATTACTGTAGAGAAGCCATGTTTACTGAATAACCCAGCAGGAACAGGAAACACCACACAGAAGAAGTACAACAGAGATGCACCATAGAGTTGCATTTAAAGAAACATATCATCCATAACAGTGCTGAGCTGAGGGCCTGGGGAAGATTAATCATTGCTGGAGGGCACTGTCCTATAGTCCCGGTCTGGAGAAGGAACTTTTTTATGCCCCTCACCGTGGAACTACCTGTGGAAGGTGGGTGGCAGTAAGCTCCTGGGACATTGTGAATAAGGCCTACAGTGGGGCTTTCATATGTGCCTGCAGCTTTAACCCATTCCCACCGAGCGTACACAGATGTGCGTACTCGGCTTTCGGGGGTTATCCCAGTACCGTTGTTTAGAGCAGGCGATCGGCTTTCCAGGTATAACAACTGATGCAGCTAAAAGCCGCTCGGCTGTTATACCGGAGGAGCTGGAGGGGACATCCCCCCCCTCTCGCCGCCTTCCACTGCTCTTCCCGTTCCACCGGAAGGCCCAATCAAACATCCGCTGATTCCGGCGTCTAGTGAAAGACTGGAATGAAGCCGGAAACGGTTTTGTTCCAGTCTCCTGGATGTAAACACGGAAGCGACGAGAGAGAGAGAGGGAGAGAGAGAGAAGAAAACATCGAAGAGGAGGGTGACCACATCTGCTTTAAACTCATGGAAGAAGAAATGCAGTAAATCTCCCCAGTAAAGGACACTCCTCTTGAAAATTCTGATCTGATCCTGTTTGCAGAGTATTCATACCTGTAGAAAGGAGTTCCAAGAATGGCATATGGGGTGACAACATTGCAGGAAGTGATTGAGACCCAGCTACTCCCTTTATCACTTTCAGCGCAGGTTGCCAAAGTGGTAGCACTCACAAGAGCCTGTGATACCACAAAGGATCAAACAGCTAACATCTACACTGATAGCAAGTATGCTCTCCAAGTAGTCCATGATTATGGACCCATAAGGAAGAACAGACGATTCACAACTGCTGCAGGAGAACCAATTCAAAACTGGAAATATGTATAAGAACTTTTTGAAGCAGTCACCCTCCCAAAGGAAGTAGCCATCTTGAAAGTCAAGGAACATACTGGAGGATAACCCATGGATGAAAAAAGAAACCAGTTGGTTGATCCTAATACCAGGAAGACTGCTGAAACATCAATGGAAGCAATCATAACCCTAATCACTGATTTTGCAAAGGAATAAGAAGTCCGTAACAGATTGAAGAAAAGGAAGAGAACAAATACAGAAGGCGAAGGAACTGAATAAGAAATGCCAAGAATATTCATCTGATGATTGGAATGAAATCATGGAAAGGGACAGAGCAAAGAAGGACCAAGATGGACTCTTGTGCAAGGAAAATTGAATATGTGTCCCACCTCAAACGGAGAAGATGATCATGCAACTAGCCCATGACACAACTCATGTAGGCCCTAAGGCAATGGAGAGAAACATAAGCAAGGCTGTATGGTTTATTCAATACTCCAGAAATGCATATCAAGACTTTGTTGAGGGAGGCATAATCTGTGCTAAAAACAACCCAGGAAAAGTGACCAGGGTAAGACATTTGGCCAAGCCACTACTCCCTTTCCAAAGACTTCAGATTGCTTGCATCCAATTGCCCAAATCAGGCCAATATCAATATGTTTTGTTGTGTGTAGACATGTTTTCAAGCTGAATAGAAGCCTGACCGGTGGCTAAAGCAAATGCCAAGACAACAGCAAAGAAGCTCCTTTCCGAAGTAATGCCGCTTTGGAGTCACTGAAACCATAGAGAATGACAGAGGAACACATTTTACTGGACAGATTATGCAAATTATATGCAAGGACTTGGCAATTGATCAGACTTTCCATGCCCCTATCATCCTCAGAGTTCAGAAAGGGAGAAAAATATAGTGGAATCATTAACCACTTCAGTCCCCTAAGGCCGCGTACACACGCGGGGACTGTTCGCTCAACTTTGTTCGTCAAACAGATTCAGCGGACAGTCCGCTCAAACTTAGCATGGACGGACTTGCCCACACACGATGAACGAACAGTCCGCTGAAACCGTGCGCGATGACGTGAACGGCACGTACGACGGGACGAAAAATACGACGTCCTATACACTGCAATGCAACCTTCCGCCGTGTAAATCCTTTCTGAGCATGCGCGGAACTTAGTTTGACGAACAAGCCTACACACGAGGGGACTGTTTTCCGAAAAACCTTGTTCAGCAGACTGTTCGCTGAAACTGTCCGCTGAAAGCCCACACACGGGCGGACTGTCCGCTGAAACACTGTTCAGCGGACAAAGTTGAGCGAACAGTCCCCGCGTGTGTACGCGGCCTAATGCCCCGTACACACGAGAGGGATTAAGTCTGACAGACCTCCAAAGGAGTTCCGACGGAGTTCTGGCGGACTTTTCGACCGAACGGACTTGACCACACACCATCACACCAAACTCCGACGGAGTCGAACGTGATGACGTACGACTGGATTCGACGTAGGAAGTTCATAGACAGTAGCCAATAGCTGCCCTAGCGTCGGTTTTAGTCCGTCGGAGTAGCACACACACGAGCGAATTTTTCGAAGGGGACCGGGTCCGGCGGAGTTCCGTCGGGAAAATTTGAAGCATGCTTCATTTCTAAAGTCCGTCAGACTTTAGCGAAGCTAAAGTCCGTTGCAGCCCACACACGATCGAATAGTCTGACGGACTCAGTCCGTCGGACTTTGGATGTCGAAAAGTCCGCTCGTGTGTACGGGGCATAAGAGTTGGCTGCTCAATGACCAGAGCACTTTTTACCATTTAGCACTGCGCTGTTTTAAAGTGGTGTTCCAGCCCCTATTTTTTTTTAAAGTCAGCAGCTACAAACACTGTAGCTGCTGACTTTTAATAAGGACACTTACCTGTCCAGGGCACCGGTGATGTCGGCCGATCCGTCCCTCTTTTCGCGTGCCGGCACTGCCATCCTCACTAAGGGAAACAGGCAGTGGAGCCTTGAGGCTTCACTGCCCATTTCCTACTGTGCATGTGCAAGTCCCCCGGCGATTTCTGAATGGGCGGCTGTCTTTTGTGACACACAGGTCCGACACAGGTTAGATTTTTTTGTTGCATTTCTATGTAATTTTTTTTTCAGGGTGGACCTCCACTTTAACTGGTAATTGCGCGGTCATGAAATGCTGTACCCACACAAAATTTGTGTCCTTTTTTTCCCACAAATAGAGCTTTATTTTGATGGTATTTGATTGCCTCTGATATTTTTATTTTTTGCGAAATGGAAAAAGACCGAACATTTTGAAAAAAAATTATATTTTCTGCTTTTTGTTTTATAAAAAAATCCAATAACCTAAATTTTAGTCATACATTTAGGCCAAAACTTATTCAGCCTCATGTCTTCCGTAAAAAAAATTCAATAAGCATATATTTATTGGTCTGCGCAAAAGTTATAACGTCTACTACTAGGGTAAATTTTCTGCAATTTACACAGATTTTAGTTTATGACTGCCTATCTCATTTCTTGAGGTGCTAAAATGGCAGGGCAGTACAGCCCCTCCCCCCTCAAATTACCCCATTTTGGAAAGTATACACCCCAAGGAAATTGCTGAGAGGCACATTGAGCCCATTGAATATGTAATTATTTTGTCACAAGTGATTGAAAAATGACAAAAACAACAAAAAATTACACAAAGTTGTCACTAAATGATATATTGCTCAAACATGCTATTGGCATTTGTGAAATTACACCCCAAAATACATTCTGCTACATTCTGCTACTTCTCCGGAGTAAGGGGATACCTAATGTGTGAGATTTTGTGGGAGCCTAGCCGTGTACAGGACCCCGAAACCAAAGCGCCTTCAGGCTTTCTAAGGGCGTAAAATTGTGATTTCCCTTCCTCACTACCTATCAGAGATTCGGAGGCCATGAAATAACACAATAGCACAAAACTCCCCCAAATGACCCCATTTTGGAAAGAAGACACAACAAGCTATTTCCTGAGAGGCATGTTGACTTTTGCCACAAGTTTGAGAAAATATATATATATATATATATATATATATATATATATATATATATATATATATATATATATATTTTACACAAAGTTGTCCCTAAAATATATATTGTTCAAACATGGCATAGTGATATGTGGAATTACACCACAAAATACATTCTGCTGCTTCTTCTGAGTATGGGGATACCACATGCATGGGACTTTTTGGCAGTCCAACTGTGTACAGGACCCTGAAAACCAATCACCGCCTTCAGGCTTTCTAATGCCCCGTACACACGGTTGGATTTTCCAATGGAAATGGGAGCTTGTTGTCGGAAATTCCGAACGTGTGTAGGCTCCATCAGACATTTTCCATTGGAATTTCCATCACACAAAATTTTGAGATCTGGATCTCTAATTTTCCGACAACAAAATCCGTTCCACGGATTCCACGCATGCTCGGAATGTCTATTGAATTTAATTTATCTTGGCTCGTTGTACATGTTGTACGTTCTTGATGTTTGGAATTTCCGACAAACTTTGTGCGACTGTGTGTATGCAAAACAAGTTTGAGCCAACATCCGTTAGAAAAAAAAAACATGGATTTTGTTGTCGGAAAATCCTATCGTGTGTAAAGGGCATAAGGACGTACATTTTTTTTTTTTTTTCAAATATAATTTTATTCAAACACAAGAAAGGGTCATGCCATACCATAACATCGCAGACATGACTACATTGGAGGACGCAGCCTCCTCAACTGAGTTATATAAACATGACATTGGTAGCCTTGTAGATGGTAGTATATAAACGATACTGAATAATTGTACATACAATGAAACTAAGATAGCCCACCATCATATAACCACTGACGGCTACTCTTTCTTCTTTTCTCCTTTTCTGTTAAGAATTATTAAGAGTTAATAATTAGAAAGGCAGTGTAAAAGAACAGCCAAAAGAAATAGAAAAAGAAATCTAGCGGAGAAAGAAGGGCGGCCATTGGCTTGGGGAGGGGGGAGAAAGGAAAAAGAGAAGAAAAAAAAAAGGGGGGGGGGGGTCTCAGCTATGGGTCTGGTTCGCATCTCTGTGTCTGTACTCCTAATCCTCAGATATCCGGTACTCCCAGGAGGGCTTTCCCTTCCTCCGAGAAGATAAACATATTCCAGAGACTCCACGTGTTCCTGAACACCTCCTGCCGGTCCTGAGATGAAAGGACCAGATCCTCCATTTACTTAATGTCTTCCACCTTCCGCAGCCAATGTGCTGTGGTTGGTGGGCGTTGTTGTTTTCACAATTGTGGGATACAGGATTTGGCTGCATTAAGCAGGTGTCGTAGAATCGACTTTTTATACGTCCTGACAGGGATGGAGGAGAGGTGATGCAGGAAGAACGCCGGGTCGTCGGGAATAACGTATTCTGTGAATTTTTGGGAAATGGTACGAACTGAGGTCCAAAATGCTGTCAGTTTAGGGCAGGCCCAAAAAATATGTAGGATTGTCCCTGTTTCCTCCTGACATCTCCAACATCTATCTGACGTGCCGGGAAAAATAGAGCTCAGACGGCTAGGTGTCAAGTACCATCTGGTCAATATTTTAAAATTGGTTTCTTGGATTTTGGTACATATGGACGATTTAAGGGAATGTCCTATTATGTTTAGCATCTGTGAGGTCGTAAAGGTGCGGTCCAGATCCGTCTCCCATTTTCGCAAGCATGGAAGGTGCGGCTGCTCTCGGGGGGTGGTCAACATTTTATAGGTCGCAGAGAGCACTTGTCTGATAGGTTCCGTTAGGACGTACATTTTTGATTTTACTCCTCTACCTTTCACAGTTTCAGAGGCCATGAAATGCCCAGATAGCACATAACCACCCCAAATGACCCCATTTTAGAAAGTAGACACCCCAAGCTATTTGCTGAGAGGCATGGTGAATATTTTGCAGATCTCATTTTTTGTCACAAAGTTTTGAAAATTTAAAAAAGAAAAAAAAAATACTTTTCTTTTCTTTCTTAATTTTCAAAAATAAATGAGAGCTGCAAAATACTCACCATGCATCTTAGCAAATACTTTGGGGTGTCTACTTTCCAAAATGGGGTCATTTCGGGAGGAGGGTTTGTGCTATCTGGACATTTCAGGGCCTCAGTAACTGTGATAGGTAGTGAGTAGTAAAATCAAAATTTTACGCCTTTAGAAAGCCTGAAGGCGTGATTGGTTTTTGGGGTCCTGTATGCGGTTAGGCTCCAAAAAAGTCTCACACATGTGGTATCCCCACATCCTCTGACGTCACGTAATTATTTCCCAGGGCTCATCTATGTGGCACTTGGTACCGTGTATTTCCTCTGACACAGTGCACATTTTTTCATATGCTTTTTTGGTCACTGAGTCCCGCTCACACTGAGTGTGTGGATAAATAATGGTTGGCACTGCGATATACCCTACACTATTGGTTACCTTCCCTCTATTTTTTTATATAGCTACCTTAGGGTGCCAAGAGAGGGGGGCACTAAAACCGAGGGTCCTCCAAGTGCTTATACTGGCGCCACCCTGCTCACACCTGCTCAGTACAGCAGACCCATGACAGGTAGACGGGCGAGGTGAACTTCAGCTGCTGCCTCCACACTAACATTCACCAGCTATCACGCCCCCTACACCTCTTCCTCTCTCCCTGCTGAAAGGCAGATGATGGAGACAAAACAAGACATCAACAAAATGGCCCTTTCACAAGGGACAGACTCTGCTATGCTTAGCAGGGGGTCTGTCTGCTGATCCCCTGTTGAGCAGAGTTGGAGGATAACCGGACCGTGTCCCCTTATGCAGAGCAGACACAGACACAGCCCACTCTGCTCTATGGGTAGTTGTATATAAACAGACTGCCTGTCCGTTTACACCCGACTGGCATCTGTCCTGATCTGCCCAGACAGAGGGTGTCTGTCCGCCCCACCAGTTTGTTTTTGGTAGATTGTAGGGCTCAGAGCCCTCTTTCATCATAGTTCCCCCTTACAGTGTAAAGGGGAACTCTGCACATTCTGATGAAAGGGGAAATGTCTACTGTGTGTCCATCCATCTTGGAGCTGTGTGCAGGCAGCCCATAGAAGTGGATGCAGACACAGCAGCTGCTTTCAGATCTGTGCATCTGCTCCTGCCCACATGTAATTTTGTCTGTGCGGACACTGTGTCTGCATCCATTTCTGTAGGCTGCCTGCACGCAGCTCCAAGGTGGATGTATGAAGAACTCATCTGAATGAGCCCTAAGGGAGAACTCTGCAGACTCTAATATATGATTGGAACTCTGAAGACTATGATGTAAAGGGGAACTCTGTGGACTCTGATGTAAAGGGGGATCTGGGAACCTTGATTGTAAGGTGGGAATGTTGAGGACTTTGATGTAAAGTGCCTTGAAAATTTATTCATACCCCTTCACATTTTCCACATTTTGTCATGTTACAACCAATAATGTAAATATATTTTATTGTTTTTTTTTTTCTGTAATAGACCAACACAAAGTGGCACATAATTGTGAAGTGGTAGGAAAAAATTAACTGGTTGTCAAAATGTTTGTGGAATGGAAAGAGAATGGAAAGAGTATGGCACAACTGCAAACCTACCAAGACATGGCCATCCACCTAAACTGACAGGCCGGGCAAGAAGAGCATTCATCAGAGAAGAGCCAAGAGGTCCGTGGTAACTCTGGAGGAGCTGCAGAGATCCACAGCTCAGGTGGGAGAATCTGTCCACAGGACAACTATTAGTCGTGCACTTCACAAATCTGACCTTTGTGGAAGAGTGGTAAGAAGAAAGCCATTGTTGCAGTTTGCGAGAAGCCATGTAGGGGACACAGCAAACATGTGGAAGAAGGTGTTCTAGTTAAATGAGACCAAAATTTTAAGATTTGGCTTAAAAGCAAAACCCTAGTTGTGGCAAAAAACTAACACTGCACATCACCCTGAACACACCATCCTCACCGTGAAACATGGTGGTGGCAGCATAATGTTGTGGGGATGCTTTTCTTCAGCAGGGACAGGGAAGCTGGTCTGAGTTGATGGGAAGATGGATGGAGCCAAATACAGGACAAGCTTAGAAGAAAACCTGTTAGAGTCTGCAAAAGACTTGAGACTGGTGCGGAGGTTCACCTTCCAGCAGGACAACGACCCGAAACATACAACCAGAGCTACAATGGAATGGTTTAGATCAAAGCATATTCATGTGTTAGAATGGCCCAGTCAAAGTCCAGACCTAAATCCAATTGAGAATCTGGCAAAAACTTGAAAATTGCTGTTCACAGACGCTCTCCATCCAATCTGACAGAGCTTAAACTATTTTGCAAAGAAGCAAAGAAGAATGGATAAAAACTCTCTAGATGTGCAAAGCTGGTGGAGACATCCCCAAAAAGACTTTCAGCTGTAATTGCAGAGAAAGGAGGTTCTACAAAGTATTGACTGGGGGGGGGGGGGGCGCTATACAAATGTACCCCTCACACTTTTGACATATTTATTTGTAAAAAAACTTTGAAAACCATTTATCACTTTCCTTCCGCTTCACAGTTATGTGCCACTTTGTGTTGGTTCAAATTTCAAGGGGTATGAATACTTTTTCCAGACACTGTAAGGGGGGCTTTGGGAACCTTGATTGTAAGGAAAGAATGCAGGGGAACTCTTTTGTAAGGAGGGACTTCTGAGGACTTTGATTTGGGGAAAAAAAATTGTGCACTCTGATGTAGGGGAAGGGCACTAATGTACAAAGGGGATGCTGGGGACATTGATTTTAGGGGAACTCGGTAGATTCTAATGTGTAAAGGGGGAAAACTGGGGACTATGTGGTGAGAGGAGACTCTGGGGACATTGATGTAAGGAGGGAATCTAGGCACCCTGATGTATAAAGTAATGGTGGGGACTTTGATGCAAGGCGGGCTCTGACGTTAGAAGGGATTCCGATGTGCAAATAAAATGTATGGGGGTTGCATTGAGGGTGTGGCAGGAGGATGGTGGGAAGGGCATACATTGTAAAGCAATGTGTAAACCGTTGGTGCTATATAAATCGAGTATAATAATAATAAAGGGCACCATAATGCACCTTCGCCTAAGTAGATAAAACTCCTTGCACTGGCCCTGCACCTCATCCATTCAGAAAATGTTTTGCACTATAACTATACTTTATTAGGATGATTATATTTCTGGTTTGTCATATGAATATATACAATATGGTAGAAAGTGTAGTGCTAAATCTGAACTGACCTTCTTACTGTGGTGAAATCAGATATTACTCACCTAATACTTGTAAAAAAGTTGTAGTGCTGATGAAGTTACCGTGATTAAATGACATCTCACAGGTATAATTTCCTCCATCAGATATCTGGGTGTTCTGGATGGTCAGTGTTAGATTGGTAAGTGTCATTCTTATATTGCAGCTGTTGTATGTCTGGGGTCCTCTTATGGCAAGGTCAGCATATGAGAATAAACACGAAAAATTATTAATGTGATGAATCTTCCATATAATTCCCGTTATTATTATTATTATTTCTCCAGGATCCTCTCCACATTGTAGAGCTGTAGAATTGCCTTTTCTCCCCACCACAACATCTGGAATCAGAAGAATCAAAAACATTTTTTTGTTAGCACACACACATTTGTTATCCTTGAAAGTCTTGCATTATGTATTATCACCAGGACGCTTTACAATTAGGCAGGTCGATTTTGGTCTAATATTTATACACAGTACATATACAGAGTCTTTTTAGCAGACAGTGCTGGAACCTTATCTGACATTAAAATGTGGATTGTTATTCTCAGTCTGGAAATGCTAATTACATGGCTGTCATGCTCACCCTTTTCTATATTTTCAGTTACTGATTCGTAACAAAACCATAAATGATCACTTCTGACTTTCCTTGGGTTCCTGCTCCAGGACTACTTATATTTAAAATGCAAAAAAAAACCCAAAAAAGGTTGATTCTGCCAGAAACATGGAGGCACCCTGTGTCTTGTACACTCAAGCAGTCAAATAAGCCCTCTCAGTTCTTATCTTATGCCCCGTACACACGAGCGGATTTTCCGTCAGAAAAAACTTGGATGGTTTTTCCAATGGAATTCCGCTCAAGCTTGTCTTGCATACACACACTCACACAAAAGTTTGCTGAACTTTCCACCGTCAAGAACGCAGTGATGTACATCACTATGACGTGCCGAGAACATTAAGTTCAATGCTTCAGATTATGCGTCAAATTGTTTCCAAGCATGCGTAGGAATTTTGCGCATCAGAATTGCTACAGACGATCGGAATTTACGATCGGAACTTTTTCTGTCGGAAAAATTGAGAACCTGCTCTCAATCTTTTGCTGGTGGAAATTTGCCCAGCAAACGTCCGATGGAGCATACACACGGTTGCATTTTCCGACCAAAAGCTCTCATCGGTCTTTTGCTGGCCAAATTTCTGATCGCCTGTACGCGGCATTAGACTACAAAATCACCTCCCCCTAAGTGGGATATAACACACACTTGCTCATTGCTTAGTCTGACATATGCTATGGAGGAGGGGAGGTGCCTGACTGTCATGGGTTTTCACTTATGAATATGGTTTGCTGAATTCATGTTTTTAGGGGAATTGTAATAAAGCATTTGTTTAAACAAAATAATATTACATTGGTGTATTACTCTGGCAGAAGGATTCAACACCCTAAAAATTCCAAGGTTTCTATTTAACATTTTTTTTTCCCTATGCAATAAGGGGACGTGGTGTTGATTAATACAGCTGGAAACATTTATATGATATTTCCTCTTACTTCCTGTTATGTTTTTGGGACAGGAAAGGGAAACACTTTTTTTTTACTCTGCCAAAAGCTAAAAATAAAACTTTTGGTTTTACATACACTTTAAATACATACTCTGTTTTTTATAGCAGTAACCTCCCTGCCCCCACCCTCCTCTCCTCACCCCCAATATAAAGCTCTCACCTGCGGAGGATACATCCCAGTATAGAAGCAGCAGGATTGCCAGAAGATACATTGTCTGCAGGTGAGATGATGACACTAAAAATGAGAAATGTGCTATGACAATGTCACCGATACTCACAGCTATTTACAGAATCACACATCCTGTATGTCTAATGGCGTTCTTGGAACTTACATATTGCGGCCAAACAGTGGTCACTAGCAAACCCATCAAGAAAACTCTACAAATTAAATTTGAGAAAATATGTTTGTGTTACACTAAGGGGTGTAACTATACAAAAAATACTGCATGGCTATTCATCCTTCAAAACCACTTGTAGATTTGTTGTGTGTAAATGGGGGGGGGGGGGGGGGGCAAATGTTGCAAGGTTATTTTCTTGTCTGATTTTATGCTATTAATTCATAAAAATAGAGTGAATCCGAAAACCACAGCATCATGGCCACTAGATGGAGCTGGTGATCCTAGGAAATGAATAATTATTTACTATTGTCATCAGCTCCATCTGTTGAACAAAATGCAATATTTGCCTGATTCACTCTTTTCTTCAGAGTTCTCGAACAATGGAGTTCATTTTCTGGGAGTATTCTAATGGGTTGCTGTTTCAACAAGCTTCTTAGGATATAATCTGGTGTCTCCATACATGCCTGTTATAGGTTACCCACTTCCTTGTACTCAGTCGTCCCCCCCCCCCCCAGGATCCGGGCCTCTTCCCTTTATATCACACAGGAGGGAGGCTGGACCCCAGAGGAAAACCAGCAAACACACAAGGGAAGCTGTCATGAGCATTAACCCCTTTCTCCCAATCTGGGCAGCTAGGTAGACTGACTAACCAAGAGTAGGCAATGGCCCTACATGCCCGTGGTGTATGTGTGGGGTCATTATCCCCCCTTTTTCCCTGGTGCCTCATTCTATATCGAAGCAAATATTCAGATGAAGAGCAAGCAGCCACTACACCAATAATCCACTACCCAGAAATGTGGGAGCCGGGTGCTAGTGAAGGGGTCAAGCTTAACACCCCTTCACCACCAGAGTAGCCAACACCCTTCCCAAGTCACCATTCCCCTGGCTGGTTGGATGCCACAATAACATAGTTGTCCCTAGTTTCAGCAATATAGCCATAACTAGACAGCAGACCCATACTGGACTCTATGTGTAGTGTCTACTTTAACCTAAGTCCCCTTACTTACAAGCCCTGGTTCTTTGAAATTGCCATGCAATACATCATTTAGGAGAAAGAGTTCAGACCAAGCAGTAACCAGAACTTTACTGAAGTAAGGCAGATATACAGGAACAGTTCTTGTAGGCAACTTCTTATGCATAATCCTGTACAGAAGTGCTCTAAAGTGAGGCCCGGAGTGAAATAACTGCAAGGAGAATAACGGAGGGCCGGGCATGACAGGGGTGGATAAGGGCAACAGGGGGTTAATTGGGTTTCAGAGGCTGGGAGGAGGAGCTGAGAGAACTTGTTGCTGGAGGGGGGCAGAGCGGTATAAAAGGTGGAGGGGGCGGAGCTTGTAGCCAGTCCGACGGAGGTGAACCAGAGAGGAGGCAGTTGTGTCGCTGCTCCTCTGAACATGTCGGAAGTAGATCGGCTGCTTGCGGAGCTGCGGCGTCAAGCGGAAGAGCGTGGACCGGACTGGCTGCGGGCGCGGATCGGTGGACTGGCGGGAGCGGTCGGATCGAACGAAGGGGACGATCGAAGGGGTGAGATGCTGCCGCGCGCGCGGAGGTCTAGGCCTCCGGCGCATTTTTCTCCCGGGCCTGACCCTCGGCCGCCTCGTATGGTTCGTAGCCCCGGGGAGGATCGTTCACTCCCGCCGGCGAAGAGGTCTCAGGGGACTGTGGGGGGTGCTGAGCGGCCTGCACGCCGCGTACCCGGGGGGGGGAGGGGCGGGCGGGCCTCGTGGACGGCGGGCGGCCATCTTGCCTGCGGGGGGGGGGGGGGTGATGTGGTGGTGACTGCTGGACGCTCTGCTGAGGGGGGGAGGGCGTCCATCCTGCCTGCCGGGGGGGGTGATGCTGTTGGGGCTACTGGACGCTCTGCTGAGGGGGGAGGGTGGCCATCCTGCCTTCGGGGGGGGGGGGGGTGGATTTCTTGTTGCTGGTGGACGCTCTGCAGAGGGGGGGAGGGGGGCTCGGGGTGGCTCAGCTTTTGCTCCGGCTGCTCGGGACAGGGGAGATGTCGCAAGGCCCGGGCAGGTACGTGGATCGCCTGCGGGATGCTCTGCTCAGCATGGATCAGGAAGCGCCCAGGGGTCTGCTGCACGTAGGGCTGGCAGGGCTGGTTCACATCGCCAGACTGCCGTGGATGGATCGGCCGTGCGTGTGGCTGCTCCCCTGCGGGTTGCACCATCGGCCTCCGGGGTCTCTTCCCCGGGGGGCTTACACCACCGCCTACGTGGGGGCCGGAAGATCGCTCGGAAGGGGAGGTCTCGGAAGATGATGAATTGCCGGATCCTAGCGGTGCTGTCGCCGGCCCGGCGGTGATGAACGCCCCGGGGCCGCCAGGTGAGTCCCCTGATGCGTTGTCATTGTCGCATGCATTGCAGGGCTTGTTGGGGGGGGTACAGGCGGGCACAGGGTGGTCAGTGCCGCCGGTGGGGGGGGAGCCGGTGGGGGCGGGCGTCTCGGGTGGGGGGGTGCCGGGGGGGGGGGGACTCTGCCGGGGCCTTGCGGGATCTGATGGATGGGTTGCGGGCGTTGGTTGGTCGCTTCGACCGGGAACAGGCTCCACCGCCTGTGGCCCCGTGGGTGGCTCCCCCGGCGGGGGTGCCGGAGACGGCCCTGGGGGCCGCCGTGGCTGCTCCCGCGGCGGCCCCTGTGGCGCCCGCGTCGGGGCCAGTGTCGGCTGCGGACGGAGGGAAGAAGGATGCGATTGTGCGTGAGGACATCGTGCGGTTGGCCGACGCGGCGCGGTGTGAGGTTTACGTGTGTTTTGAGGGCCCGCTGGGGGCTCATTTGAAGCAGGAGGTCCGGGAAAAAATTTGGAAGGGGGAGTTTGTGGAGATTTTCTCACTTCTCCCGTTGGAGAAGTTTAACTTGGATAGGGTCAAGCCCGACGATTCCAAGAAGGAGGACGAGGAGAAGCGGCGGTATCGGCTGATTCCGCGCACGTTCTCCAACTGGCTTCAGGCGTTTGCCATCTTGGCGAGTGTCATCGGCGAGAAAAGCCCCGAGCATTGTTCGGCGCTTTTCTGTTACATGGATGCGATCGGTGAGGCTCATCGGGCGTATGGGGGGGTGGCGTGGCTCCGGTACGACGAGCAGTTTCGGCAGCGCAAGGCGGTGCGGCCGGAACTGCGTTGGGACCATAAGGACATCAGCCTTTGGATGCGGCTGATGTCTTCGGCGAGGGCTGCACCTCAGTTTTTTCAGGGGGGGGCCGGGAGTGCGCCTACCTCGGGACTGTCGGCCGGAAAAAAGTGGGGGGTTTGCTGGCAATATAACGAGGGTGCCTGCAAGTTCGGGGGCACGTGCAAGTTCAAGCACGAGTGTTCCGGTTGCGGGGGGGCCCACGCGTTGTCCCGTTGTTTCCGTAAAGGGAAGTGGGCCGGGGATGCCGCTCAGAAGAGGGAGGACGCCGGTGATGCTGGCAAGGATGCTCCCTTTTGTAAGTAGGTATCCGGATAGGGCGGCGGCGCGGTTGTTGGAGGCGGGGTTTCGGGATGGCTTTCCGATTCCGTGCTCGTTGCCGGGGGTACCGCGGGTTGCCAGGAATTTGAAGTCGGCGTTGGAGCGTCCGGGGGTGGTGGGAGAAAAGCTGCGGAAGGAGGTGGAGTTGGGGCGCATGTGGGGGCCGCTTACGGAAAAGCCATGGCCCGACTTGGTGGTTTCCCCGTTGGGGGTGGTCCCCAAGAAGGAGCCGGGGAAGTTTCGGCTCATTCATCACCTGTCCTTTCCGAGGGGGGGCTCGGTGAATGATTTCATCGACCCTGAGGTGTGCACTGTTTCTTATACGTCGTTTGACGCCGCGGTCCGGTGGGTGCGGCGGTATGGGCGTGGGGCACTGATGGCCAAGGCTGATGTGGAGTCGGCTTTTCGGCTGCTTCCGGTTCATCCTGATAGCTTTTGGCTGTTGGGTTGCTGCTGGCGCGACGAGTATTTTGTCGACATGTGCCTGCCGATGGGTTGTTCGATCTCCTGTGCGTACTTTGAAACGTTTAGCTCCTTTTTGGAATGGGTGGTGCGGGATACGGCGGGTCTGGAGTTGGTCATTCATTATTTGGATGATTTTCTCTGCGTGGGCCCCCCTGCCTCCGCTGTGTGTGCGATTTTGTTGTCCACGTTGCAGCACATCGCGGGCAGGTTTGGGGTTCCCCTGGCGGCTGATAAGACGGAGGGTCCGACGTCTGAGCTGAGTTTCCTGGGGATCGTGATTGATTCACAGGCGATGGAGTGTCGGCTGCCAGAGGCCAAGCTGTTGGATTTGCAGCGAGAGATTCGGGAGATTCAGGGTCGGCGGAAGGTCCAGTTGCGGACCTTGCAGTCGCTTTTGGGTAAACTGAATTTCGCCTGCAGAATTATTCCCATGGGGAGGATATTTTGCCGGCGGCTGTCGGCGGCGACAGCGGGGGTCAGCGTTCCTACTCACTTCGTACGGCTAAGGGGTGAGCACCGTGAGGATTTGCGTGTGTCTGGCACGAGTTTTTGGCCTCTTACAATGGCCGGGCTATGTGGATGGCGGGCCCGGTCAGTAACTTTGATTTGGATTTGGTTACGGACGCGGCGGGTTCCTCGGGTTACGGGGCGTTTTTCCGGGGACGGTGGAGTGCGGAGCCTTGGCCGGAGGCTTGGCGGAAGGCGGGGTTCCTGGGCAACCTGGTCCTGTTGGAACTGTTTCCGATCGTGTTGGCTATGGAGCTGTGGGGGGAGGAGTGTCGGAATTTGAAGTTGCGCATTAATTGCGACAACATGGGGGTGGTGCAGGTGGTGAACCGGGTGTCGGCTTCTTCCCCTCCTGTTATTCGTTTAATGCGGCAGTTGGTCCTGCGTTGTTTACAGCTTAATGTTTTTGTTTACGCTGTTCATATCCCGGGCGTGGAAAACGAGTTGGCTGACTCCCTATCTCGTTTTCAGTGGGACCGGTTCCGGGAGCTGGCGCCGGGCGCGGAGGCGAACGGGGCACCTTGCCCGGAGTGGATCTGGAAGCTGCCCTTGGAGTCGCTGCCGGATGGATTCGGCGGTCAGTGAGTGGGCCCACCTGGTTGGCCTATTCTAAGGTTTGGTCGGAATGGTCTGGTCTGGTTCGGGAGGCGGGGGTGGTCGATCGGGTCGCTGATTGGCGGTTGTTGGTAATCTATTTTGTGGCTCGGAATATGGAGTGTGGGGCGTCTGTGTCTGCGATCGGTCGGAAGTTGGCGGGTTTGGCCTTTTTGTTTAAGCTGTTGCGTTTTGAGGACTGGACGAAGGATTTTTGGACGAAGGGTGCGTCAGGCGTTGAAGGGTTATCGCAGGCGCTGCAGGGTTCAGGATACGAGGAGGCCAGTGACGTTTGCTATTTTGCAGGCGATCTGTGCTCAGTTGGGGGGGGTGTGTTCTTCGGAGTATGAGGTGCGATTGTTTCGGGCTGCTTTTTCCTTGGCGTTCTATGGGGCTTTTCGCGTCGGGGAGTTGGTTAGCCCGTCCAAGCACGTGGCCGGGGGGTTGTTTGACGGGGAGGTTCGCTTAGGGGCGGACAGGGTTGGCCTCTGGCTGCGCAGGTCCAAGACGGATCAGCTGGGCAGAGGGGTGCTGGTGTCGCTGTTTGCTTTACCAGGATCTGGGGTGTGCCCGGTGTCGGCGGTGCGGGATTTTCGCGCTGTCCGTGGTGGGGGGGAGGGTCCATTCCTGTGTCACGCGGAGGGGTCCTTCTTGTCGAGATACCAGTTTGTTTTGGTTTTTCGTAAGTGTTTACGGGCGGTAGGCCTGGATAGGAGGGAGTTTGCATCCCATTCGTTCCGGATCGGGGCGGCCACGGAGGCGGCCCGGTGCGGTCTGGATGAGGCTGCGGTTCGCAGGATTGGGAGGAGGGAGTCGCGGCGTTTTCGTTCTTACATCAGGCCGCACTTGGTTGTACTTTAATTGTAGTGATAGGGGCTCTTTAATACAAACAAACAAAAAAAAAAAAAAAAAAGAAAAAGGGTTTGCAATCCAGCGTAGGACGTGCACGGGACTCTGTTGGTGATTTTCCTGCACTACCTGTGCTGGGGTTGCGGGTATGGTTCTGTTTTCATATCTGTCTGTTACTGTGTGTGAATTTGTGTTATGCTCGCTGTTTTGTTCCTTTCCCTGGGGGTTTTTTACTGGTGGGTTGTTTGGGTGGTTGAGATGGTGTTACTTTCGCTGGGGTTTGGGGTTGGGGTGCTTTTACATTGTTGTTTTTCTTTCAGATGGAGGTCCGGCTCGCCTCGTCTGGATCGTGGGCCACTCCTACGTGTGTTGGGGGGCCAGGAGAGGAGATCAGCGTCCGGAGGGCAGGCAACTGGGGATTTCCAGGGGGGAGGCGTGTTTGCGGTGGTTGGGCGTCCCTGGGCTGCGCTGGGGTAGCTTGGTGGCGGAGATTGAGAGACATGTGTCTCGGGGGGGTCCCCCGGCGGTGCTGGTGATTCACGCGGGGGGGAATGACCTGGGGGTCGTGAAGATCCGGGACTTGCTGGCGGATATCAAGTCTGATTTTCTGCGGCTGCGTTCCCGCTTTCCGGGTACGGTACTGGTGTGGTCGGACATCGTGGCGCGGACGGCGTGGCGGTGGGCTCGTTCGGTGTCGAGCATCCAGAAGACCCGTATTCGGGTCAACAAGGTTATTGGGCGATTTGTGGCCAGTCAGGGCGGGATTGTGGTTCGCCACCGGGAATTGGAGTGCAATGTGGGCATGTACCTTAGGCGGGATGGGGTGCATCTGTCTGATGTGGGGATTGATTTGTGGTCCTTGGGTCTGCAGGAGGGCATCCGAAGGGCGTTGCGGGTGTGGGGTGGCCCGCAAGGGTAAGGTAGTCACCCTTTTGGGCCGTGGCGGTGTGTGTCTGGTGGTCTTTGACGGTTGGCGGTAAAAATCAGAAGTCATATGATATGGGGTGGGGGGCCCATTGCTAAGATGGGTCCCTCCGGTGTATTCCTGAACGTTGGAGGGAATACCGGTATGGTTGTCGCTGCGGAGGTTGTCTCCGAGCGGTCACAGCTGGAGGCCTGGAGAAGTGGGAAGTGGGTACCGCAGTGACTTGTTGGGTTGGTAAAGTTATGGGTCACCGTCAGAGATCACCAGACCGGGCATGTTAGCTATATGCTATTTCGTTACCAGACGTGTTATTGGTTATATGTTTATGTTATAAGTATATTTTATATTGTACATTCTTTCGGTTATATATATATATTTATGGAGATATATATTTATATATTTTTGGTTGGAGTATTTTGAGGATTATAATAAAGGCTGTTGTGGCCATTTTACTCCAAAGCAAGGTGTGGTCTCTTAATTAGGGTATAGCATGGGGGGGGGGTGGGGGTTGGAGTGTAATGGGCAACAGGTAATGGTGGGGGCCTTTAGACTACCCTGGTCATGCCCATAGGGTAATCATAAATGCATAACAGCATAGTCCATTAGAAGCATAGTTCATAATCAGCAAATAATTCAAAAGAGGTAGCATCGAGTCATATGGTCCATGTTTGGCAAATATCCTTACAAGGCTATCAGTCCATGATTTGTAGTTACATAGTTAGTAGGGTGAATAAAGACACCAATCCATCCATTGCACACTCACATTGGTCCCTACTCTTAAGGAGCCCACAATCCAAGGTCCCCATTCATATACTAGGGTCAATTTTGGACAGAAGCCAATTAACCTACCTACATGTCTTCAGAGTGTGGGAGGAAACCCACACAGGCACAGGGAGAACATGCAAACTCCAGGCAGGTAGTGTCATGGTTGGGATTCAAACCAGCGACCCTTCTTACTGCTAGACGAGAGTGCTAACCACTACACCACTGTGCCGCCCAGTTCAGAGTCCTTAGGCTCCCAGTCTCTCAGGGAGCCCCGACTGGCCCCCGCAGCTGGGGGAGCCATCTGGCACCATAACAGCCTACAACTTGTCAGTATTTCCAGACACTCATGGACATCGCTGGACAGAGAGGGACCTCAGGATTATTTCCCTTAACTAAACGGCCTGAGGAAAGAGGATTGGAGTCATCCTGTGGCTAATCTGGGATCATTTCCCCTGTCTCCCATATGTGACCAGTGCTGGAGATTAAACCTCTAGCCTGCATGACCTTCCATAATAGAGGGTCCAGTATCTTTGGTAAGAGTCCATTTCTAATTGTAGTGGTGGTGTATTCACCCAGTGGAGGGATTCTGATTTATCTTGAATACAAGATTTTTCACTTCATTTGACACATGTGGAATCCATGGTCTGTTTGAGAGACTACCAACACTTGGACTTGTTTGTTTTACACAAGTTTTCTTTTTATTAGCGCAACACATTTATTGCACAGTATTTCCATCAGCTTTCTCCTGGGGCACTCAAGGGTCCCCTTTTATGTGGATCTTTGGAAAATTGATGGGAAAATCTAGCCAATCAGTCCATCAAATCCACCACACATCACCATTGTAACAGTTTCACAGGAAAGACAGCAGACATGACCCAGATAACCGCAGAACATGAGGGTCAGGACAGAAAAAAACATTAAAACTTCTGTAGGCACCTGCCTGCAACAGTACCCTTCCATACCCCCCGTCTTCGGGATGATGCACCCCGCTATAGGAGCAGCAAGAATGCCAGAAGATGCATTGTTTGCACATGGTGATAAAAGAAGCATACTATGACAATGTCCCCAGGTATTCACTATTAAAAATATACTCCATTTTTAGCAAACTATTTAAATTACACTTCCTATGTACTTGCCTTCCTCAGAACTGAGCAAGGAGGTAACTTGAAAGAATGGGGAAACATTACAGAACGATTGCAGTTCAATGTGACTAATTACTACAAGCGCTACAAATACTAATGAGCTTGCCGAGATCCCCGGGCTTCAAGAAGGCTAACAGCGATAGCCGACAGGCTCTCAACCCCCTAGAGGCATGTCCACGAGCAACTGCACGGCCACACAACTGCACGGTGGGGTGAAGACATAGGCGAGTAGGCTCAGAGTGTACCTGAGGACACAGAACATGGACTCCAAGCATACAGCAAAAAAATGGCATTAGTCCAAGAGGGAAGGAAACGCGCCTGGCCCGATTTGAAGGGAGGACAAAAGACACCCGAATGCAGCCCCTCAGTGCTGGGCAGAGGGCCACCCGGATTCGGAAGAGGCACTGTAACGCCCAGCCATGGCCATATAGATTTAGGTTCGGGGTCAGGGCCTTCAGTCCCAAGACAACTGCCTCTCGATAGCAGGGAGGGTTACTATAACTCCTGGTGGTGAAACAGATGGGGAATATCTGGTACCAGGTACAAACATTTCTGTGATGGAGGGGCTTACAGGAGGGATCGGTAAGCACCCTGGAAATGTCTCTCTGGGAGAGAGTAATGGCACTAGAAGGCCCAGAAGTGAATCCCCAGCAACCACAGAACAGGTGCAGTATGTGAATTTCCCAGTCTCACAGGCTTATTAATGGACATGGTACAGTTAGATCTAACATTGGATTGAGATCTTAGGCAGCAACTGAGAGCCCTTCCAACAAAGAGATGTCGGCTAATTGCCAGCTCTCTTCTCTCTCCACAGTTACCAGCTGTTCACGATGATGCTCGTCTGACCTGCCTATTTAATGCCTTCCAGCTCACTCTTTCATTTGCCTTCACGTTGGTCACATCACTAGGAACCATCTCCTGCTGTTTGTTTTAAGACTGGCTTGCTGACATGCCTCCTGGCGTCTATCCTGCTTGCAGTTGCTCTTCTTGGATCCCTGACATCTGGACTGGCTGATTACCCGATCTGGTTTATGAACTTTGGACTGGCTGACTACCCGATCTGGCTACTGGACTCTGGCTATGCCTGACCACGCTTTTTTCTATTTACCTTTTTATTTTTATTAATAAACAAGTGTGGTTTGATTGTACTTCTGTCTCTGTCTGTTTCATGGTTCCTGAGGCCGCGTACACACGCGGGGACTGTTCGGCCAACTTTGTCCGCTGAACAGTGTTTCGGCGGACAGTCCGCCCGTGTGTGGGCTTTCAGCGGACAGTTTCAGCGAACAGTCCGCTGAACAAGGTTTTTCGGAATTTCCGAAAAAACTGTCCGCTGAAACTTTGTTTCAGCGAACAGTCCCCTCGTGTGTAGGCTTGTTCGTCAAACTAAGTTCCGCGCATACTCAGAAAGAATTTACAGGGCGGAAGCGCTCGGTCTTGTAAAACTAGTGTTCGTATTGAAGCTAGCATATTCGTCATGCTGCTAATTTTGTGTTTTTTTTTAATATAGCCCGTTCTTTTCTTCTTCGTAATGCAAGAAAAGTGAAGTAGCTTTGCTGCTTATATTCACACAGAGTTATACTACATGTTTTTATTCATCCTCATCCTATGATTAATCTTCCAATTATAGCAAAAATATATTCCCAATTTTTATAAAAAAAACAAACAAACAAACCAAAAAAAAAAAAAAAAATATATATATATATATATATACCCAAACCAGCATTTTAGCCTACACATGATTGCATGTTCAAAATCAGCAGAGCTTCCCCTCATTTCAAATGTTAAGCCTCAAATTTACAGCGACTGCACTTCCAAGTGCACTTGCAGTGCTTTAAAAATTGCACTTGAAGTTAGCATATTTACATGAACGTGTGTTTTGTAAATAACCCCCAGAGTCTTTTGACATGTATCTGCCTACTCACAAATAAACTTTGTTTTTTTAACCCAAAATTATACAAAAATATTGATAAAAAAAAAAAAAGAAAACATACAAGATTTTTTTGAAATAATTAAAATAATAAATTTTTATTTTTCCTCAGAACCAAAATAAATCAAGAGGGAGGCAACACTGGAGACAATTTTGACGTTTGTGAAGCCTTTTGTCCCCCAGGCACACATCAAGTGAGTGCCCACCAAAATTCCGAACCTGCGTAGCATGTACATAGGGAGCACAACCAGGTCCTAGAATCCCAAAGACCAGGAACAGCAGCAGATGAGATCTATGTCCCCAGACTGTGGTACTACAACAGCCTGCGTCTTCTTTCAGAGCAGACTGAAGCCAGGCAGTCACTTGCAACTCTTCCGTCTAGCCTTCCCTCCACGCTTCGCTGGAGGCTGTGCCTCTGGTGGTGGAGTTGTGGTAGGAGGAGGAGGAGGAGGAGGAGGAGGAGGAGGAGGAGCAGTAGGGTCTGTTTTGTAGAGCTTAGTGGTGGGTGTGAGCTCACCCTTCAGACCCAGTTGTATGGCATCAAAAAAGATTGCCTCACACATGTTTCTTTGGGGTTTGTCCATTTCTTGGAGCTTGCTAGCCAGATAAGTGGCATAGGCCTCCTGCGGATTGGGGGGTTTGGACAAAATCTGTGTGGCTCGCTGTATCAGCACCAAGGACTCCTCCTCTGTACGTGTCATCCTCCTGGGCCTTTTGCTGGCTAGGCGGAGGGGAGGGACCTGGCTCTCAGTCCGACTCCTGCTGGGCCCAGCTAGCTCCTGCGTGTGGCTGGTCCCGGCCTCCTCCTCCATACCACTGGTCCCGGCCTCCTCCTGGGTGAGCTCATCCTGTGTAAAAAAACAAAGCAATCAATAACTAAAATATGTCTATATTTAGAAATCATCAATCACTAACAATTTTACAGTTCTCACTTGCAAATACATTTGTCTTGAAATACAAAAGGCTATCATTTTGACACCATCATTTTTCCATCAGTTCATTAAGATTTGAGCCACATTTGTGTAAACTACTGTATCCTTCTATCTAATTTAATTTGTGATGAAATCCTAGATTTGGAAGCAATTCAAACATTGAACTTGACATCATTAATATTTGAGCAATCCAAACGTTAGAAACTAAAATATACCTGGCTCCAGCTGGGCGCATCAACCTCGTCCAGCAAGGAAGGGTCTGGATCTTCCAGGGATGGCTCACCTGAGGCGGAGGGAAGGGTGGAGGGACGGGTAGACGGAAGAGTCGAAAGTGACGGCCTGGCTTCTGACGTGTCATCCAGAAAACGCAGCCTGTCATAATACCACAGCCTAGGTACATAGACCTGACCTGCTGCTGATCCTGATGTTTGGGACTCTAGGATCTTTCTGCGCTCCCGCCTATACACGCTACGCAGGTTCTTAATTTTGTTGTTCACAAAGTCAGTGTCTGCCTGGGGGACTCGGGTTTTCACAAACGCCAAAACTGTCTCCAGTGTCTTCTTCCGGGCAGCACGGATTGGATATTGGGGGTGTTTTGTATCCCACAGATTGCTGTGCGACTCCACTAAATCTAGAAAGGTGGAGAGGAAGGCCTCCTCTTTAAAGGGGTCTGCAGTATACTTTTGCATTTTCTGCAAAAAAACAAAAAAAACAAAAAAAAAAAAAACAACAAAAAAAAAAAAGTCAGACCAAATGCACACTATATTGTGACAATGTAGGCGAGACACACACTACTACACACGCTACCCCACACACACACACACACACACACACACACACACACACACACACACACACACACACACACACACACACACACACACACACACATACACACTACCCCTCCCACACACACAAACACACTCCCCCCCACACACACTCTACACACACTACTGCCCCATACACACACACACACACACACACACACACACACACACTAGCCCCACCCCCTATACACCCACCCCCCCCCCCCCCCCCACTACCACACAAAACACCAAGCCCACTCAACCACCAACCCACATAGAAATTAATTAAACATCAATAAGAATAAAATTCAATATGCATATCCCTAACGCAGGCTTTAAATCAACCGAAAATAAAATGATAACTATCTTACGTCGCGTGTAGCACTCACTGCTCCCGTTCGGACAAGCGCACGGCCTCGTGGTAACGCTTTATATATGGCGCATGCGCTCAGGCTCCGCCTGCGTCGCCCGCCCCTGACGTTCCTTGCGACCGTGTTTCCCCGCCCCTTTTACCCTCCTTCCGCTGTGGGTGTATGAGAGTAGAAAATGGCGGATGCAAGTTCAATTAGCAGCGTGAGCAGCGCGGAGGAAAGCCATGGGCCCCATGCTTCAGGATCAAGGAGGAGATATAAGGCCACCAATATGGCCTTCGAAGAGATGGTGGAGATGGTGGCTATCCTTAAAAGGGAGGATTATGATGGGGAACATGGCCCTTACCCAAAACCTAATATCAGGAAAAGCGCCATCTTGGACGAGGTAGTCACAGCCTTGGAGACAAAATTTGGGGTACGAAGAGGAAAGGACCAGCTGCGGAAACGATGGTCGGACATCAAGTCCAGGGAGCCGGACCAATATTACCGCATCAAAAAGGTCTTGAAAAAAAGTGAGTAAACTCCGCGTTTCTCGTGACTGTCGGACATAATCGTTTGAATTGATCGTAATCGTTCGTGTAGATAGTGTATGTAAATCTGGCGGATTTGATCGTAATCGTACGTGTAGATAGTGTATGTAAAACTGGTGGATTTTTGATCGTAATCGTTCGTGTAGATAGTGTATGTAAATCTGGCGGATTTGATCGTAATCGTACGTGTAGATAGTGTATGTAAAACTGGCGGATTTGATCGTAATCGTTCGTGTAGATAGTGACTGTAAATCTGGCGGATTTTATATTAATCGTTCGTGTAGATAGTGACTGTAAATCTGGCGGATTTTATATTAATCGTTCGTGTAGGCGGTGTATGTAAATCTGGCGGATTAGATCGTAATCGTTCGTGTAGGTAGTTTATGGTGTTGGATTAGATTTTAATTAGTTATTTTTTTTTTTTTTGGTATTGTTCATGATAAACTGAATTGTCGCTCAGTTTATAGGATATAAATTTTTAATAAAGTTTCATAAATTTATTCAGTGCAATGTAGACTGAATTAAAAAAATAAGATAGATAGATAGATAGATAAAATGCTGGTTCAACATCTGGACTAGGAAACTTTTATAAGTGTAGTTTGGGCCTTCATAGAACATTTTTGACATAATCGCACACAGGTACTCCAGGCGTTGATTCGAGTGTGTCCGTCTGTGAAACTTGGACAAAAGATATACAGTATCACAGTTTGGTTAAAGGCTAGATTCACATTGCTGCAATGTACGAGATCAAATGTGATTTGCACCGCACTGCAGTGCAAATCACATGTGATCTCTGTGTGATGCGATTTCAGCCATGCATATAGTATGGCTGAATTTACATCGCATCTGGCCCAAACTTGTACATGGCCCTTTTTTTAGTCCACAGCCAAATCGGATCACATGGGTGTTCACACCATGTGGTCCGATTCCTGTCCGAGTTTAAAGATTGCACTGTGAAATGAGAACTAATTTGGAGGTGTCAATAAAACTTTACACTGATACTCCCAGCAGGTCACATAGGGCAGTGCGAACTCCGCATGCGATGCGTGAAACCACAGTAGATTTGCAGCGTTCACACATCGCAGCAGTCTGAACACAGCCTAACTAAAAAAAAGTCATTTTAAGGATGTATTAACCACTTTCAGACCGGACCATTTTGCTGGTAAATGACCAGAGGTCTTTTTACACTTTGGCACTGCGCTGCTTTAACTGGTAATTGCGCGGTCATGCAATGTTGTACCCAAACAAAATTTGCGTCCTTTTCTTCCCACAAATAGAGCTTTCTTTTGATGGTATTTGATTGCCTCTGCGATTTTTATTTTTTGCGATATAAACGTAAAAAGACTGTTATTAGAAAAATCCAATAAACTCAATTTTAGTCATACATTTAGGCCAAAATGTATTCAGCCACATGTCTTTGGTAAAAAAAAAGTCAATAATTGTATATTTATTGGTTTGCGCAAAAGTTGTCACATCTACAAACTAAGGTACGTTTTCTGGAATTTACGCAGCTTTTAGTTTACGACTGCCTATCTCATTTCTTGAGGTGCTAAAATGGCAGGGCAGTACAAAACCCCCCCAAATGACCCCATTTTGGAAAGTAGACCCCCTAAGGAAATTGATAAGAGGCATGTTGAGCCCATTGAATATTTTATTTTTTTGCCTCAAGCGATTGAATAATGACAAAAAAAAAAATTTTTTTTTTTTTTACACAAAGTTGTCACTAAATGATATATTGCTCACACATGCTATGGGCGTATGTGAAATGACACCCCAAAATAAATTCTGCTACTTCTCCTGAGTACGGGGATACCACATATGTGGGACTTTTTGGGAGCCTAGCCGCGTACGGGGCCCCGAAAACCAAGCACCGCCTTCAGGCTTTCTAAGAGCGTAAATTTTTGATTTCACGCCTCACTACCTATTACAGTTTTGAAGGCCATAAAATGCCAAGATGGCACAAAACCCCCACAAATGACCCCATTTTAGAAAGTAGACACCCCAAGCTATTTGCTGAGAGGCATGTTGAGTCCATGGAATATTTTATATTTTGCCACAAGTTGCGGGAAAATTACAAACTTTTTTTTTTTTTTTTTTTTTCACAAAGTTGTCACTAAATGATATATTGCTCATGCATGCCATGGGCATATGTGAAATGACACCCCAAAATAAATTCTGCTGCTTCTCCTGAGTACGGGGATACCACATATGTGGGACTTTTTGGGAGCCTAGCCGCGTACGGGGCCCCGAAAACCAAGCACCGCCTTCAGGCTTTCTAAGGGCGTAAATTTTTGAGTTCACTTCTCACTACCTATTACAGTTTTGAAGGCCATAAAATGCCAAGATGGCACAAAACCCCCACAAATGACCCCATTTTAGAAAGTAGACACCCCAAGCTATTTGCTGAGAGGCATGTTGAGTCCATGGAATATTTTATATTTTGCCAAAAGTTGCGGGAAAATTACAAACTTTTTTTTTTTTTTTTTTTTTTCACAAAGTTGTCACTAAATGATATATTGCTCACGCATGCCATGGGCATATGTGAAATGACACCCCAAAATAAATTCTGCTGCTTCTCCTGAGTACGGGGATACCACATATGTGGGACTTTTTGGGAGCCTAGCCGCGTACGGGGCCCCGAAAACCAAGCACCGCCTTCAGGCTTTCTAAGGGCGTTACAGTTTTGAAGGCCATAAAATGCCAAGATGGCACAAACCCCCCCCCCAAATGACCCCATTTTGGAAAGTAGACACCCCTAAATTTAGGGGTACACTAGTGAGACTAGGTAATAAATGGCGGGTGCCCTGAAACTATAAAAAAATAACTAACCAACCAGCGTCACCTGTAACAGTTATATGGTGATCACTGGTGAAAGGGTTAACTAGGGGGCAATCAGGGGGCTTTATGCGGTAGTATATGGGGGTCCCTGGCGCTATAAAAAGCTGCGGCGAACCTAAATACCTACCTGCCTAACTAGCGTCACCTGTGACACTAATACAGCGATCAGAAAAACGATCGCTTATTAGGCTGGGTTCACACTGGAGCGATGCGGGAACGCCACGAATGCGCGGCGGGTTCCCGCATCGCATGCCTCCCGGCGGCAGTTCACACTGCCCTATGCGAACTGCTGGGAGTGTCAGTGAAATGTTAATGACACCCCCAGATCAGTTCGCATATCGCAGTGCGATCTGCAAACTTGGATCGCATGGTGTGAACACCCATGCGATCCGATTCTGCTGCGGACCAAAAAAAGGGTCCCGTGCGAGTTTGCGGCGGGTGCGGCGGGTGCGACACGAATTCAGCCATACTATCTGTATAGCTGAACTCGAATCGCACAGAGATCGGATGTGATTTGCACTGCAGTGCGGTGCGAATCACATCCGTTCTCATAAACCGCTGCAATGTGAACCCAGCCTTAGTGACACTGGCGACGGGGGGTGATCACGGGGTTAAACCTTTATTGGGGGGGTTAGGGGGGTACCTTAGAACTAAAGGGGGCTAACCCTAACTGCCCTAACAGTTATTAGTCACAAATGACACCCGCCGGGTGATCAGGGGGTTAAACCTTTATTAGGTAATAAATGGCGGGTGCCCTGAAACTATAAAAAAATAACTAACCAACCAGCGTCACCTGTAACAGTTATATGGTGATCACTGGTGAAAGGGTTAACTAGGGGGCAATCAGGGGGCTTTATGCGGTAGTATATGGGGGTCCCTGGCGCTATAAAAAGCTGCGGCGAACCTAAATACCTACCTGCCTAACTAGCGTCACCTGTGACACTAATACGGCGATCAGAAAAATGATCGCTTATTAGGCTGGGTTCACACTGGAGCGATGCGGAAACGCCGCGAATCCGCGGCGGGTTCCCGCATCGCATGCCTCCCGGCGGCAGTTCACACTGCCCTATGCGAACTGCTGGGAGTGTCAGTGAAATGTTACTGACACCCCCAGATCAGTTCGCATATCGCAGTGCGATCTGCAAACTCGGATCGCATGGTGTGAACACCCATGCGATCCGATTCTGCTGCGGGCCAAAAAAAGGGTCCCGTGCGAATTTGCGGCGGGTGCGGCGGGTGTGGCGGGTGCGGCGGGTGCGGCGAATGGCTGAACTCGAATCGCACAGAGATCGGATGTGATTTGCACTGCAGTGCGGTGCGAATCACATTCGTTCTCATAAACCGCTGCAATGTGAACCCAGCCTTAGTGACACTGGCGACGGGGGGTGATCACGGGGTTAAACCTTTATTGGGGGGGTTAGGGGGTTACATTAGAACTAAAGGGGGCTAACCCTAACTGCCCTAACAGTTATTACAGTCACAAATGACACCAATGCAAAAAAAAAAAAAAAAATGACATTGGTGTCACTGTGACTGGGGGGCAGGGGTAATTGGGGGGGTGATCGGGGGGTAAAGGGGGGGTGTGAGTGTGCCTGGCATGTTCTACTGTGTGTGTAGAGTGTTGGTGCAACTCACCGATCCGCTCTCCTCCGCGTCGGAACGAAAACTACCGACACGGAGGAGAGAATACATCACTTCCTCTCCTGTGTTTACATTACAGGAGAGTAAGTGATGTCACCGGGGATTTCTATTCGTCGGGAGCGATCGCGAGGGGGTGGCCATGAATGAATGGCCGTCCCCTCGTCCGGGATCGCTCCCGAACGAATACCGACCGCCGCAGGCACCGGGCGGGGGCCCGATCGGGCCCCCGACCCGCGGGAGGCAAGGGACATACATGTATGTCCTTATGCCTGCCCGTGCCATTCTGCCGACGTACATCGGCGTGCGGCGGTCGGCAACTGGTTAAACTAGGATCTTGTAATAACCAGCTAATAATTTTACACCACTTCAAACCAATGTTTCATATTCAAATTTCTGAACTCAAATATCACTATGCTTAAAAGTATTTTTTTTTTTTTTCATTCTCATAGGGAAACAAAGACTCAGACAAGAGGCGGAGCAGCCCAGGACCCCCCGACCTCGCCAGCCTGATTGGGCAATTAGCCCCAGCCCCAGCCCCAGCCCCGTGTCGGTGATGGAGCCATCCAGCCCCGCATCAGTATTGGAGCTGCCCAGCCCAGTGTCCTCGAGGGAGCAGCCAAGCTCGGTATCCTCCGCTGGACCAAGCTCCGTAGCTCCACTGGATGAGCCCAGCCCAGGGCTAGATGTGGAGGAGGAAGAGCAGGTGGAGTTACACACCCCACAAAGTGAAAGTGAGTGTCTGACAACCCAGCTTAAGGTAAACAATTAATGGCTGTATATTTTAACCAATTTTTTATCTACACATGTTTTTAGGTGATGATCTGGTGGGGGTAGGAGAAGCTGCGGAGCCATTTTCAGCGGACAGTGCCCAGAGGCTGATAGGGCAGATCATGGCCTGGAATGCCAGGATCGACTTAATGGAGAGCAACATCCAGGCCATGCAACAAGAAATCCTGGCCACGCAACAACGAATCCAGGCCATTCAACAACAGCTGGTCCCTATGAGGCAGGAAATGAAGGACATGATCGATGTTTTAGGGAGAATATAAGCCCCTTTTCCCCTAAAACACAATCGATCATGTCCTTCATTTCCTTGCCAAAAAGTTGTTAATGTTTTTACTTGATTTTTAGAGGCCAAATTTTGAAGATGCACACGGTGTGTCAACATGTGCTATGTGCCATCAGAGGATCGCAATGGACGCATTTGGTGTTTGCAAACCCTTCCTCATTCTAGTATGTGAGAGGAAGGGATTGCACACACCGAACACGTCCATTGATCACTCATGATGGTACATAGCACATGTTGACATTACCAAATTTTGGTGTGCATCTTCAAAATTTGGCTTTACCCCTTGTTTTATGTAAATAGTTAAAAATCGGATTTTATTTGTTTATTTTTGTGATAATTTTATTTTTGATATATCTATATATTTCTATGTTTACCAAAAAAAAAAAAAAAAAAAAAAAAGCATTTCTTAAAAAAAAAAAGAATTTAAAAAAAAAACTATTTCCCCAAAAAAAAAAAAAAAAAAAAAAAAAAAGAATTTTTAAAAAAAATAAAATAACACAAAAAAACAAAAAAAGATATAAATAAGAGGCACTGGTTGGAATGTGCACTATTAAAAAAATCACAAAAAAAAAAAAAAAAAATGTGTGTGTCTACTTCTTTCAATACTCAATACCAGTTTGGGAAGTCATTTTGTGTTTTCTGTCACAAAGGGCCTTATTTCCTATTGTCAAAAACCACTTTGCTATACAAATGCACTAGGACAGGAATATGCAATTAGTGGAAATCCAGCTGTTGCAGAACTACAAGTCCCATGAAGCATAGCAAGACTGACAGCCACAAGCATGAGACCCAGAGGCATGATTGACTTGTAGTTTTGCACCAGCCGGAGGTTGGCCAATTGCATATCCCTGAATTAGGACAATGTAGGATACAAGCAACGTGAAAAGCAAACAAGAACCAAACTTCAAAATTTGAACAGACAAGACATATTTCAAGAAAAAGATTTTTTTATTGGTCAGCTGGCATTGGAATAGCCCCCCTACCATTAAAATAGCTGACATAGCGGTCACGCACCTCACGTGCTGTTTGGGGGGCTAAGCCAGGAAGGGCATGATCCAGCCCTGTCAGTTCTGGAAGCCTGAGTCCGGCCTCAGGCCCAATAGGCTGCAGGTACTGGTTACCAGAAAATTTCCTTAGAAAATTGTGAAGAATGCAGCAGCACAGAATAACATAGTTGATTTTATATTCTGCCAGGTTGATGGCTGTCAGTAACAGATGGAACCGGCTGGCCATAATGCCAAAGGCACTCTCCACAACCCTTCTTGCTCTGGCCAGCCGGTAATTAAAAATCCTCCTCTCCGGGGTGAGGGTCCTTTGGGGGAAGGGTCTCATGAGATGTTCACTCAGACCGAACGCTTCATCAGCCAGAAACACAAACGGGAGCCCCTCCACATTTTCGGCATCTGGTGGCAAGTCCAGGCCACCAGTGGTAAGACGGTGGCAGAACTCGGTCTGCCTAAAGACTCCTCCGTCAGACATCCGGCCGTTCTTCCCCACATCCACATAAAGGAAGTCACATTGTGCCGACACCACCGCCATTAGCACCACACTATGGAACCCCTTATAATTCCAATAGTAGGACCCCAAATGGGGTGGGGGCACAATCCTCACATGTTTCCCGTCGATGGCCCCTCCGCAGTTGGGGAAGTCCCAACAGGCAGCGAACTGGGAAGCCACAGTCTGCCATTCCTGTGGCGTTGAAGGAAGCTGAAACCAAAAAAAAAAAATTAGTCATTAAATAAAAACAATTCATAACAAAGAAAATTCAAAAACATTTTGGAACAACAGTTAAACAGAAATCTTGCTAATTTGTTTTCTGCCAAGAAAAAAAAAAAGTAGGCGGACCAATTCACAGATTAATCAGCCCTCTGATGGACCAGGGGACATAAATTAGGTGGGTAAGTGGGGTGGGGGGGGACTAATTACTAAGTATACAACACATGAACCAAATTTGAGTGGGGTGGGGACTAATTACTAAGTATACAACACATGAACCAAATTTGAGTGGGGTGGGGACTAATTACTAAGTATACAACACATGAACCAAATTTGAGTGGGGTGGGGACTATTTACTAAGTATACAACACATGAACCAAATTTGAGTGGGGTGGGGACTAATTACTAAGTATACAACACATGAACCAAATTTGAGTGGGGTGGGGACTAATTACTAAGTATACAACACATGAACCAAATTTGAGTGGGGGGAATAATTAATGAGTTGACAATCCATATCTCTCTCTATATATCTCTCTCTATATATATCTCTCTCTATATATCTCTCTCTATATATCTCTCTCTCTCTCCACACAGGGTGTATACACAAAAAAGGTAAAAAGCTAAAAAAAAAAATGACAAAAAAAAAACACATTTAAAGAAAAAAAAATGACACAAAAAAATAACATTTAAAGAAAAAAAAAGACACAAAAAAAAAAAAAAAAAAGTAGGCGGACCAATTCACAGATTAATCAGCCCTCTGATGGACCAGGGGACATAAATTAGGTGGGTAAGTGGGGTGGGGGGACTAATTACTAAGTATACAACACATGAAACAAATTTGAGTGGGGGGAATAATTAATGAGTTGACAATCCATATCTCTATCTATATATCTATATATCTATATATCTATATCTATCTATATCTATATATCTATCTATATCTATATATCTATCTATATCTATATATCTATCTCTCTCTATATATCTATATCTATATATCTATATATCTATATCTATATATCTCTCTCTATATATCTATATCTATATATCTATATCTATATATCTCTCTCTATATATCTATATCTATATATCTATATCTATATATCTCTCTCTATATATCTATATATCTCTCTCTATATATCTCTCTCTATATCTCTCTCTCTATATCTCTCTCTCTCTATATCTCTCTCTCTATATCTCTCTCTCTCTATCTCTCTCTCTCTATCTCTCTCTCTCCCCACACACAGGGTGTATACACAAAAAAGGTAAAAAGCTAAAAAAAAATGACACAAAAAAAAAAAAAACAACATTTAAAGAAAAAAAAAAAAAAAAAAACATTTAAAGAAAAAAAATGACACCAAAAAAAAAAAAAAAAATTGCATGCATTCATATAAAGGGGACATTCACATCATATTCCTGTCATGGATATTAAAAGTCATGATGAAATTAATACAAACATACAATGCAATATTAAAAGAACAAACTTACCTTCATATATTCCTTCTGCAGGACCCGAATAATGGCAGAACAGGTCTCTGGAATAATGATCCCCAGAGCCTGGGGGGAGATGCCTGTCGAGAACTTGAGGTCCTGAAGGCTTCTCCCTGTCGCCAAGTAGCGCAACGTGGCGACGAGCCTCTGCTCCGGAGTGATGGCTTGCCGCATGCAGGTATCCTGCCTGCTGATATAAGGGGTCAGCAAAGCCAGCAGACGGTGAAAAACGGGGTCCGCCATCCTGAGATAATTCCTGAAATCATCAGGATTATTCTCACGGATCTCACGGAGTAAAGACATATGAGAGAATTGGTCACGCTGGCGCAACCAATTCTTTGTCCATGAACTCCTCCTCACCCTGTTCACAGACTGGGCTCGGGTCAAAGTATTAACCCCAACACCAAGCCCCCATATAGCACGAACTCGTTCCCGAGTACGTCCACACTCCATGGCTTTGAAACGGTCGGCTGGACAGACAAGCTCAACTGAACGCACTGAAGAACAGCCAGACCTATGAAGAACGACCTGAAACCCAGAAACGAGCGAACCAGAAGCGCCTAATAACAGGTACAACTGATCCACGCGTACCGAAAGACAGATACAAACCTCACAGGTAGACTGCGCCGCAGTGAACGGACAAATTAAGCTGAAGTCTGAAAAGCGCGAATCGTCTCTAACCAAACTTCTACTAACGCAAAGTCAGCAGAAGGAGCCCAAAGGGTGCTTTGCTGTGCCTTGGACCTCCTATTTCTAGTCCCGTCGTACGTGACATACGTCATCGCGCACAGTTTCAGCAAACTGTTCGTTCGTCGTGTGTGGCCATGTCCGTCCATGCTAATTTTGAGCGGACTGTTTGCCGAAACTGTTTGACGGACAAAGTTGGGCGAACAGTCCCCGCGTGTGTACGCGGCCTCACAGGCATAGAGTGGAAGAAGTGGAGACAGGCCAGGATAATATCAGACAAGCAGTGGCTGATATCCAGGATATGACTAAATATCATGAGAGAGTTTTGAATTCCCTTATGGATCAGATAGACGATCATGAAAATAGAGAACATCAACAGTATATACATATAAAGGGCTTGCCTAAAACAATACAGCCCTCTGAGTTGCCTCCACCTGTGATTGGCCTATTTTGCTTAATTCTGGGGGCCTCGGCTCCTGAAAAGATTGAAATATATAGGGGGCACAATGCCTCTTTTACTTCTCAAAATGTAAAATGTACAGATATATGGTGAAGGAAGCCATTATGAAAGCAGTTCATAATAGGACGACGGTTGACTTTGAGGGAGCTAAAATAGCTTTGTTCTCAGATTTTTCATATCGAACACTTATGCAACGACGAACTGTTAGACCTCTGTTGGAAGCCTTGCAGACTGTTGAGGTTAAATATCGGTGGGGTTACCCTTTTAGGGAAATGGCCACAAGGAATGAAAAATCAGCAACACTCCAAACAAAAGATGATTTACAACACTTTATAGAAGTGCTGGAACTACCTGCAGTGGACTTTCCAGATTGGAGACTGAATAATTCCAATCCTTTATACAGCGCCCAGAGCAATGGTATCAAGTACCGGTTAGAAGCCGACAAAAAACACACACAGAGAAACAGGGCCAAACAATAGCGTCAGAGGGGCCTGCCTGAATACTGACTAAGGGATAATAGGAAAAAAAAGAGTTCACTGACTAGAATTAGAAACAGGTGAAGGGGACTATACAGAGTGGATAAGTATGGGGGGGAGAAAGGAAAGGGAGAAGGAAAGAGAGAGGAGAGGGAAGGAAAAGAGGGGAGAAGAGGGGAAGAAGAGGGTAGGAAGGGAGAAAAAGGGGAAAAATTGTTACTGTAACTCTGTATGATCCCTGATTTAATATGCTGATTTAATATGCTGAAGTGATATAAAAGGACATTGGTATAGAGATATAGCCATAGGATCCAGGAGCACTGGGTACTCTGCTCATGTTTTTAATTACTCTTTCCCCAATTGGTCGGTCCCAAGACTTTTTTTTTATGTTTTTGGTGTAGAGGTTTTCTCTTTTCTCTTACCAGGAGCATTCGGGAGGGAGGTATCCAGGGTGGGACAGGTCTGAGTGTGGGGAGAATCAACATTGAGGAGTGGTGCAATAAGAGGTTTGGGAAACAATATGTCCAGAGATGATGGCGGGTAGAATGAAGATCATGTCATATAATGTGAGGGGGCTCTGTTCACTTCATAAAAGGGGTCCTCTCTGGCATGAACTGCACTGCCTGGGGGCGGAGGTAGTGTTCCTGCAGGAGACGCACTTTGTGGCCGGGTCGATCCCTCGCCTTACAATAGAATAGCTTTTCATAATAAGTGTCCCTTTGTACTTATGGAAATAAGAGCAGACTCTGAAGGACATTTTCTCTTTGTTAAGGGCAGGGTACAGGGCCAATATTATACATTTTCTACTATATGCGATCCCAATAATTGTACTGTTACGTTTTTATCTAAAACCCTGGATGTGTTGGGGAAGTTTAGGGAGGGTTTTTTGGTAGTGGGAGGGGACTTTAATGTCACCTTGGATCCCTGTCTGGACATCTCTGCGGGAAAAACTTTTTCCTATTATAGAGCTATAAGGCATATAAAACAAAGTTTACGCTCGTTACATTTGGTAGATAGTTGGAGGGTGTTACACAATAGGGACAGAGATTTTACTTATTATTCTAAAACCCATAAAACATATTCAAGGATCGATTCATCTACCTTACCAAACACTCAGTGTCTGCTATTCCTGGCTACTCGCCCAGCAAATTAAATTCAAAATAGTAACAGCAAAAAACAAAGCCATTCACAACTCTGCCCCGAGCTACATCACCAATCTTGTCTCCAAATATCACCCAAACTGTCCTCTCCGGTCCTCTTAAGACCTCCTGCTCTCAAGCTCCCTTGTCTCCTCCTCCCATGCTCATCTCCAGGACTTTTCCAGGGCCTCTCCAATCCTCTGGAATTCTCTACTGCAATCTGTCTGCCTGTCTCCTACTGTGGGTGACTTTAGGTGATCCTTGAAAACCCATCACTTCAGGGAAGCCTATCACACCTCCAACTAATCTTTTACCATTTCCATCAGCTCATTCCCCACAGTTACAACCTTTTGTACCACTTGCCCCACCCCAGTAGATTGTAAGCTCTTATGAGCAGAGTCCTCTTAAACCTCTTGTATTTTATTGTATTGTAACTGTATTGTCTCCCTTTTATATTGTAAAGTGCGGTGTGAACTGTTAGCGCTATATAAATTCTGTATTATAATAATAATAATGAAATATGAACAAAGCATATCACTCTCTAGTGTGTACATGTTTTAAGACAGAGCACTAAGTGTCATTTCTCTCTGCTGCTTTGTTCCTCTGCTATTGGTAATTTCCGACACATTTTCCTGACATCAAGAGAAAAATGGTGACGGGAAGGGGCCTCCAGCTAATTGACAGCCTCAGCTCTGTTCCTGTGTGCTGTGTGAAAGGAGAGGGGGATCCCTTCCCTCAATCAGCTCTCACTGAGCTCTGCAGAGTGTAACTTCAGCTCTCCACCCCCTTTTTTCTGAACTCTCAGACAAGCTTTACAATTCAGAACTTTGAATGGGTGTAGAGAAGAGAAGACTGCAGATAAACAGATACAAATTATTAAAGTTGATTTCTTTAATCTCTGTGCATCACCTGCGGCCAGTCCCTTCACTGGGTATATGTACCACTTTACCTCCACACTGCCTGGTTTCTTTCTAGTAAGTCACGTATGCCCTGTGCTTAATTGACTTCCCTTCAATCTCCACACCAGCCTTTATTGCAAACGCTTTATTGGTATGTGGTGAGTTTACTCTATTCATATAAATATATTGTACTACCGGTTGTTACACTGTGGAGAGTTGGTTGCAAAATAGAGCAGCTAATAGTGATGTGCAGACCCTTATTTCTAATGAAATGCTTGGTTATGCCTGGGGCACTAGTAATGAACACTTTTACTCACCCCTCACTCCCTCGGCAGCCAGCACATACTCAAATGTTCTCCTTGACTCTCTGGCTTGTGGGCAGTCCCCCAGCATCCTTATGCACAGTGGCAGCCTGTAAAGCAGGGCACAGGGGCGCCACCCCCCTGCCCATGCATCCGGCCCCTTAATCTACATGCGGGGCACCGGACACATGGATTCCAATGGGTTTTTTTTTTTGAAGCATGTGATTAGAGCCAGAGGCTTTAATAGGCTTAAAAAAGGGTGGGCTCGGGGTTCAGAGCACTGCACCCTCAGCCCACCTAGTTGTGTGACAATTTTGAATGAATATTCGCTATTGTCACACTAATTCTCCTCCCGACCAACCAGGCAGCGGGCCATGAGACCCGTTTCCCGATTGGCTGAAAAACAAGAAGCAACCATATTGGCCTAGGAGGAGGAGATGCACGGCTGCCATGATGCCGAGGAGGAGACACAGGGTAAGCAGCCGTCCCCCGGAGGGAACCGCTGCCCTCGCCATAGATGGGGTAAGTGGCAGGCCTGGTAACCGACTGACTGACTGGGGAGGGGGGTAATAGGAGGAGGAGATGCATGGCCGTCATGATGCCAAGGAGGAGACACAGGGGAAGCAGCCGCCCGTCACCCGGAGGGAACCACTGCCCACGCCATAGATGGGGTAAGTGGCGGCCTGGTAACCGACCGACTGACTGGGGAGGGGGGTGATACAGGTGACCCGACTGGGGGGGGGGGGTGGGGGTGTGGGTGTACTGTTTGCTGCCCCCCTCAACAAAAATACCACCAGCCTCCACTGACTATGCACAATGCAAGGCTGTTGGCCAACAGAAATAGCCAAATAGGGGAGGGAAATACTATAGAGTGTCACTTAAAGTGCTAACTCTACCTTTTGCAACATATTCCATGTTATTCATGTATTTAGGGTGTAACATGTAACATGGTGCCAAGTGAACTCCCACACTCCCCTAAAAGCACCATGCGATAGTGTACAGTATGTACATCTCCCCCACAGCTGTTTCAGTAATTCGCAGAGATCTATAAATGCATGAACTACAAATCCCATCCCTCACCACGGCAGACTGACTTGTAGTTCTCAATGGAATAGCCCACTATCATTTGCTCCAATTCTCCAACATAAAGCCCCGTACACACACATAGCCCATAGAAAAGTCTGCAGGAGCCTGGCATTGCACCCACGATCCACTGCTCACTGATACTATGCTTCTTTGCAGGTTGTTACGCAAAAAAACCCATAAGTGAACATTTTTTTTCATGCAAAGTTAGGTGCATTTATTTTATTTTATTTTTTAAAGGTGGATTTAGCATTTAACCTTTTCTTTCATAATGTTATAAAGGGTCTTCAATCCAACCTGTACTTTGTTATAAATGAGCTTAAAGTCCATTAAAATATTAAGAGCATACACCAAACAAAGAAAAAAAAACACACAAAAAAAAGTAATTCTGAAGTGTGATATTCACCTCCCAAATCTTTATCTTTTTTTAGTCTTTATATATTTGTATATCCAGGGCTGGACTGGGGCAAAAATGTGGCCCTGGACTTCATCCAGACTGGCCCACTTTAATTGCTGAAGGGGCAGAAGAACTACAAGGAGAAATTGTAGTAAAGCTGAGAGAACTGTTATGTTTGTATTAGGAACTGTTAAGTACTGTAGCCATAGGGGACAGCAAACCTGCACATGAAGAAGTGGCACCTTGCCAGGGCCGTCTTTAATATTGACTGGACCCTGGACAAAAATTTTCTTGGGCTCCCTCCCCCAATACAATTTCTCTCTCCATCTGCTCTGAGACATACAATAAATAGCAGCTAGACTTAAAAATCAGTTTACTGTATCAGATCAGGCAGTAATTGCGATTGGTTACCAGTGGTTACAGCATATCATTACTGCTTACTGACTGGTTGCTAAAGGTTACAGCAAACATTCCGGCTCACTGATTAGTTGCTAGAGGTTACATCAAATGATTTCTGCTTGTTAATTGGTTGCTAGAGATTACTGTACAGTAATACTGCTCACTGATTGGTTGCTAGAGGTTACAGCACATCATCTCCTCACGGCAGGGGAGCATGATACACATATGAATACCACCTTTATTTACATATCAATGCCGCCTGACGCAGCTATTTACATATGAATACGATAATTTACATGTAAACACAGGGTCTGCAGGTGAGTCATCTGTACACAACAGTAGAACAGAGCTGGACAGCATTAGTACCAGCACTTCACACTGAGATATCGGGACACAGCACAGGACTAAAACTTCAAGGGAATTTAAACTGAGATAGTTGACAAGTATGAGGCAACTGCTTTGGGCCCCACAACAATGACATGCCTTAAAGATGGCCCTGCACATTGCTGGATCCTTTCCCTGTACGGCTGTCCTCCTATTGAGCCCTCTGAGTCTGCCTTTTAAAATTGCAACTACTTAAGGGTGTCCTGGCCGCAACTCTCTTTCCCTTGCAAAATATAAAAGGACTGTTAAAAGAAATAAAACCTATTTTGCATCCAAGAAGGGTCTGGCGCCCAATTACTTTTTCCACCTTTGCACCCACTATGCCTCACAAAACAGGACAGACTGATCCTGTGCTGAGCCCATAGAGACTATCTGCTGTGAGATACTGTGTTGAGAGAGCTGCTAGGGACTGGGTACAGTGCCACCAGAGGGCCATGTGCTTTAGGACTGAGCTGTGTGCCTTATGCCAAGGCTGCTGGCTCAACCAATGAACTGAGCTGTTTTTCCTGGGAGCCGCTGTTCTATTGTTCTGGATTGCTGTTCCAGTAATGCTGCATCAGAGACTTCAGAGATACCGGAAGGAGGCCACAGACATTGTCCATCATTAAACCATCAGGAGTGTTAAAAAGGCCTCTGGTCATTTGTGCTTAATTTACTTGAACCCTTGGATTGCAAATATCCTCCAGAGTTCTACTTTAGATTATGTCTCTATTGCTACATAGGAATTGCCTTGGACTTGTATCTGCAGTATAAAAAGAGTCCTATGACAAGACAACTGAAGATGATGAGGGCAATAATCCTCCAAAAATAATGCGTTCCACCTAAAGACAAAAGAAAAGAAAATAGTGTTATGCAACATAACATACAGTTTCCATTGCATGGTGCAGTGACCCCTGCAGAAAGCCCTCACCCAAATAATCATGTCCCCCCCCCCCCATTTATAACACACCTTTAAGTCTTAGCAACAGGAGGCAGACATTCAAAGTATAAAGGCAATATAAACAGACTTCAATAAGAGGCACTATAATATGCATGTAGCACATAGCACACCATTGGCTGTACACCCGGAGGTATGGCTAATAAGGTAAGTGTGGCTTCATGGTGTATGGCTAGTAGTGTGGTAGTAAAAAATCCCTCTGCATTCTGCAGACAAACCCCAGAACAGCTAATGGCAAAGGCATTAATGGGGCACCTGAAAAACAACGTCCACTAAAGGGCCCCAGGGTGACTTTGCTCAGGGGCCACAAATTAGAGCAGAGAGGGCATTAGGTGGGTGTGAGAGACATAAGGGGGAGCCTCAGGCCCCAAGAGAAGAGGAGGAAGTGGTTAATAAAGCATCGGGCAGAGAGGGACCTTCAAAGTTCTACTCAGAGGTCTTAGGATATCTAGAGGCAGGACCAGGCTGGAGGTCTCCAGTGAGGGGCTTATGGAAGGTTCTGGCTGAGCTATGGATGGATGTGGTTCTGTAATCAGAATAATGTAACTGATAACAGTGCAGCACAGGTGGAGAGGACAGTTTTTTGTCTACTTGTTGAACAGATATTAAAACACTTTCAATAGTATATTTCATGAACCAAAAGGGAGAAAATCTGAAAATTTCAGTGTTAAGTTTTACATACACTTTAATAACACACATAAGATATTTGTGCCAGCAGAACAAAAAGTAGGGTCCACTCCATCAATCCAAAGAGGAGAATTTCCTGTTATGCATTACTACTAGCAAAGATATATTTTTTCCTAACCAACCTGTAAGGCAGGGATGCCCAACCTTTAGAAGAGCGAGGGCCACTTAAGCGACTTGGTAACTGGTCGCGGGCCACAATAAATGTAAGACTTATCCGTGTCCGCTCTGTATATGCAGAGCGGACATGGACACAGTCCACTCTACTCTGTGAGCCCCCCTATCTGATCCAACAAGATGGAAGGGGATCCTATGGCTTTCCTGCAGGTTAGCTGCACTTTGCCATTAATGTCTTTTATATCCTGCACCAAACCCACAGATAATAACAGAAGTCTATAACCTGTAACCTGAAGGTGCAATGCGCTGCACCTGCAGATCAGTATGAAAGTTGCCCGGTAACCACTGCAGAACAGATATGCCCATATATACACTGCTTTTAGTAATAAACGCACCTTTAACAAACGTCTTCCATTCAGGTATCGCCGGCTGTTGCTGTCCCAGGCAGAATGCATTGGGACATGAGCCGGCGCTATACAGGAACCATCGGCAAATGTGACTGCTTCCTCTACCGCTGGCTTCACTGATGCTCTGGGATGGTGGGTCGGCAACCCATGATCGGGGCTTGAGAACCTGCTATCCCAAAGCAGGAGGTCGCGGGCCACATCAGAAGGCTCCACAGCCCACATGTGGCCCCCAAACCACTGGTTGGGCACCCCTGCTGTAAGGGAATATCCTACCTATGGGGTATTTAAAGCGGGATTCCACCCTAAAGTGGAACCTCCGCTGATCGGAACCCCCCCCCCCCTCCGGTGTCACAATTGACACCTTTCAGGGGGGTGGAGATACCTGTCAAAGACAGGTATTTTCACCCACTTCCGGGCATAGACTCCCACGGGAGTCTACGCCATTTCCTGCCCTGCCGCGCTGTCTGCTGGGACACAGACGGGTCCCAGTGACAGCGCAGAGATTTCCGATTGCGCGGCGCGGCTCGCGCATGCGCAGTAGGGAACCGGGAAGTGAAGCCGATTCGCTTTACTTCCTGATTCCCTCACCTTGAATGGCGGCGGCAGCAGCCGAGGCCCGAGCGGTCGATCAGCCTCGGCTGCCGGCATCGCTGGAACCCGGGACAGGTGAGTGTCCATTTATTAAAAGTCAGCAGCTGTAGTATTTATAGCTGCTGGCTTTTAATATTTTTTTTTGGGCGGAATCCCTCTTTAAAGTAGAACTATGGCTGTCCAGTGAAGTAAATATGTACTGCAGCACTTATAAAATTATAAGGACATTTATACATTTACAATTTGCTCTTAGCCCCCCTACAAAGTCCATCAATACCTATTGGGCCCGCCAGTGAAGTCCACCTAATGCCGCTTCTATTGATGGGGTGGTAACACTGTTGCACTTCTGAAATGGGAGCAGAGCCAGAGGCAACTCTAGGCTTTGTGAGGCCTTAGGCAAAGCTTAGACACGAGGCCCCACTCAATCCTGTAATTGGCAAAATAATTCAATTGATACAAGTTAACTGTATAAGGAGGGTACAGTACAGTGGGGGGGGGGGGGTAAGTGGGCACAATACAGGGGGCAGGAGGGTACAGTGAGAGGGTAAGTGGGCACAGTAAAGAGGGCAGGAGGGTACAGTGAGAGGGTAAGTGGGCACAGTAAAGAGGGCAGGAGGGTACAGTGAGAGGGTAAGTGGGCACAGTACAGAGGGCAGGAGGGTACAGTTTAGGGGCAGTAATGTATAATACAGATTCGGTCTACTCAAGCAGAGCTGCAGAGATATCATAGATCTTAAATATTCTAACAGGCTGTCATTGGGCTAAATCTACACTGGAATGACACCTACCCCTCTACCTTCCCCTCCAGAGTCTCTGGCTCTCTTCTGGCACTTTGCAGGGGTTAAGGAAGAACCCCGAGGTGGATTATCTTATTACTGCTGCTGCTTGTGTGGGTGGGATGTGTACTGCACCAATCACACGGGATGAATAGGAGAGTCGGGTCAGCAGGGATTGGTGCAGTACACATCCCACCCACACAAGCAGCAGCAATAGTAAGATGTTTCGGGGTTCTTCCTTAGTCCCTAAAAAAATGGGGGTGGGGACAGGGCTGGGAACCATGAGGTAGGGGAGAAGGAATGGGGGGGTGAGTGGGTTGGAGATGGGGGATTGGTAGACGAGAACTGGAGTGTAACTGGGGGAGCCTGCTCTTTATAGGGATACAAATGGAGGAGGATTTGTGCTGGCATGAGAAAAGGATGGGGAGAGGCAAATAGATGAGGGTCAAGGGGACTGGAGAGGGGACGTCAGGGATGGGCATGGGTAGTAATGTTGCCTGGTGAAGAATAGCACCAAAGAAAGAAAGAAAGAGCTGGAGTGCCCTCATGCATCAGAATATGGCACAGTGCCCCCTTACATCAGAATACGGCATAGTGTCCCCTTATGTCAGAATCAGGCACAGTGTCCCCTTACGTCAGAATCCGGCACAGTGCCCCCTTATGTCAGCACCTGGCGGAGTGCCCCCTTACGTCAGCATCTGGCGGCGTCCCCCCTTACGTCAGCATCTGGCGGCGTCCCCCCTTATGTCAGCACCTGGTGTAGTGCCCCCTTATGTCAGCACCTGGCGGAGTGCCTCCTTATGTCAGCACCTGGCGGAGTGCCCCCTTATGTCAGAGTTTTTTTGTCCCTAAGTTCTAGATGGGGAGAGAAGGGAGGGAGATGGGGAGAGTCCAGTGGTAGTGTAGAGCTCACTCACCCCAGGTTGGTCTCTGCAGGATAAGACAGCAGCAATCATACAGCCAGATGGATCTGCCACCAGCAGTGCCTTAAAATTTCCCGCCTCATCACCCCTTTCTCGGGCACAGTACTGGGGTTTGGGTGGAGCAGACACAGAGGAGAGGGGGGGAGGAGGTGGAGCAAATTGATATAGCTCTCCTTACTGTCCTGTGGCTAAAAGGAGGGGGAGATGCTAGGTGATGGGTGATGGCTTGGCTCCGGGAGAATGTCAGACATCGAGCTTCACAGTGCAGCCAGCCCGCCCTGACAGCTTCTTTAAGCTGACGTTTATCAAACCTGCCCAGGCACAATATCCACGGCGGTAGGTGTTGCCTGGGGGCGCAGCCCACCCCAGCACCCCCTAGATCCAGCAATGGGGATGAGAAGGTGCATAAGCAGCTCTCCTCTCTTGTTGGTGTGGGGGGGAGGGGGGAACTGTCAGCGGCGGTGCTGGTTCTGTTCAGCAGAACCATATGTGATCCGGAACTGTCAGTGAGCTTCCAACCCTAAGTGAACCAGTCCTGATCGCGGCCCACTATCTCTCCACGGACCATGTAGATCTCTCACTAGTGCAATTGAGTGGATTGTACAGCAGACTGGCAGAGTCTTGGCACTGGGCTGATGGCATGGGGAACCTTGCTGCCAGCCTTAGAGGCAGCTCTTAATTAGGCAAATTAGGTGGCCGCAAAGCCCCTAGGAGTGCGAGGCCTTAGGCAAATGCCTATTTTGCCTAATTAGAAAGCCGCCTCTAAGCAGAGCTGCCATCATCATGTAGGTTGTGTCTGCTTGAGCTATATGGGAAAGAACTTTGAGGTCCATAGAGTGGGATCCTTCAACATTTTGGCTTTTGACTGTACACTTGACTGTAGAGTAAGAAGGCTGGGTGTACAGGTATATGTCCATTAGGAGAATCTACCATACTTTACATACATTCACCAATTTTACCTGATAATACAATAGACTGGCTCCAGACATTCACAAATGTGGGATGAGACACAAGGCATGTCACATTGTCTCCATCAGACTTGTATGTACTGATCACTGTCCAGGTATCATCCAAATCTTTAATTTTGGTTATGTTTATATAATCTGAATGTGGGATCCAGGAGATCTCTGCAGCCGGGAATCCACCAATGGCTCTACACTCCAGAGATCCATTACTGCTTCTATCCAGAGACACAGAGGGCTGAGCTGGAGAAATAAAGAAGAACGCATTACTAAACCATATATTACTAAATAATTGTTGTCAATGGTTTGTCAGATGTACAGATAAAACTTTATTTGAAATGCATATTAGGAGTAGGAAATGAGTTTTAATATAATAATGAAGATGTCAGGTATGGATATGTTTTACACAGTTCCGCTTGTCCCAATTGGACCAATGTAAGAAGGTATTTCAATATCTGTGCAATCCCTATAGAAGCTGGAAATCGTAGTGTAGTAGACACCACTATTTCAGTGATCTGCACTAGCGTCTGGGTTCCAATTTCTGGACCAATGCAACTATGTAAAAATATCCATACCAGGAATTATTTTTTTTAAGGATTTCTGTAGACCAGGGGTCTCCAAACTTTCTAAACAGGGGGCCAGTTTACTGTCCAGCAGACTTTAGAGCGGCTGGAAAAGGTCACGATTTGAGTGGGAAAAAACAATGCCCCTTTGGTGTCAGTGGGAGAAATTGTGCCCCATCATTGGTGTCATTGGGCCCAATTTTTGGCATCATTGAACGGAATGCTGCACCATAGTTGGTGTCATTGGGAGGAATTGTGCCCCATCGTTGGTGTCAGTGGGAGGAGTTGTGCCCCTTTGCTGGTGTCAGTGGCAGGAATCATACCCCATCATTAGTGTCATTGGGCCCAATTTTTGGTGTCATCGGGAGGAATTGTACCTCATCCTTGGTGCCAAGGGGAGGAATTGGGCACCTTCACTGGTCTCACTGGGGGGGATTAAGCCCCATTGTTGGTATTAGTGAATGAAATAGTGCCCCAAGTGCCAGATAAAAGCAAGCAAAGGACCACACAGTTTGGAGACCACTGATGTAAACAAAGCAAGAAACCTACTTTCATTGAATACTGTAAGTTTATACAGAAGCTGGTAAATGCTGGTTTTGGATGCATTTGGAGTTACAGAAGTTAGAAATAAGTCATAGTGGGCTAGTATTGGTGTTGATAGGGTGGTCATGGACTTAATATTAATCATATCTGTATACTGCAGAGAACCGAGGTGACATTATGACGTCAGAGCCATTCTCTGCAGTATTGTACTGTGTGAGCCCAAGCCAACGTTGTGACTTCTTTGGTTTCAGTAATAACTCAAAATGGAGTTCTAATCTTTGCCCATTAAAAAAAATAAAAATTGTCTGGACTTCCAATTTAATTGTTTAACACTCCTGCACCCAAGGTGATTCAAGTCATTCCCCTATTGTTGGAGTGTCAGACCTGAAATAAAAGAAATAATAGGGAAGAGAGGAACTGCTAATGTAAATTCTCCTGTCTGCAGCTCTGTTAGTCTCGGGTTTCATGCACCAGAGGTACAGGGGAAGTAAAAGATACACATAATTAAAATTAAAGCTCACATAATACTGTAAGAAGAATTACAATATTGGAAGACCTTGGAGGACACTAGTGCAAACAAGGACTGGCTACAGGAAAAAGACAGAAAGTGGCCTTTCTAACTGCCAAAGGGCTTGTAGGCAGGTGAAGTCTATTTTCTCCACTGCAGGTGGCGCTCAATCGGAGTGGCATAGTAGTGAGAGTGGAAGTCTGGAGGAACATGATTCCTCTATGGTTTCCAGGGTCACTGGGGAAGCTATCCGATTGGAGGCTGCCACTCCATGTGACCCTAGCAGCCATCTTTGGTCAGGCAGAGCCTATTTAAGGCCCTGGCTCTCAGGTTTGACACACATGTTGTGTGTGAGTAGTGTAGGGACAGGTCATCCATCTGTCAGGGGCATTAGCAGCAGGGAAAGGTTCCAGACGAAGCTTAGGACTCACAATCATCTTGGACTTCTTCCTGTTTGAGAAAGAGATGGCCACGTCGCATTATGCTGCTGGCATTAAGTGTTGTGAGTGTTCTCTTGTGCCACAGACTTACACACTGGCGGCTGGGGGAGGGTCCTGGATCCCTACCACAGTTCTATACAGTAGGGCAGAGAGAGTCAAATGTCCAGTTATGAATATTTATCATGTTTCAGCCAATCACTGGAAGGGGGCGTCCAGGGGGCTGAGGGGGTGATCAATATTTTGAGAGTCCTGAGTGTTTTTCCAGTTCCCTTGGGAGGCAGCTCTACTAAGACAAGATTTGCAGTTTGGGCCTCAGCAGGTGCTTGTTTGATGTGATATATGCAAAGAGACAGCACAAGCCATTACTGTACAGAAGCCATGTTTACTGAATGACCCAGCAGGAACAGGAAACCACACAGGTAGAAGTACAACAGAGATGCACCATAGAGTTGCATTTAAAGAAACATATCATCCATAACAGTGCTGAGCTGAGGGCCTGGGGAAGATTAATCATTGCTGGAGGGCACTGTCCTAAAGTCCCGGTCTGGAGAAGGAACTTTTTTATGCCCCTCACCGTGGAACTACCTGTGGAAGGTGGGTGGCAGTCAGCTCCTGGGACATTGTGAATAAGGCCTACAGTGGGGCTTTCATATGTGCCTGCAGCTTTAACCCATTCCCACCGAGCGTACACAGATGTGCGTACTCGGCTTTCGGGGGTTATCCCAGTACCGTTGTTTAGAGCAGGCGATCGGCTTTCCAGGTATAACAACCGATGCAGCTAAAAGCCGCTCGGCTGTTATACCGGAGGAGCTGGAGGGGACATCCCCCCACCTCTCGCCGCCTTCCACTGCTCTTCCCGTTCCACCGGAAGGCCCAATCAAACATCCGCTGATTCCGGCGTCTAGTGAAAGACTGGAATGAAGCCGGAAACGGTTTTGTTCTAGTCTCCTGGATGTAAACACGAAAGCGACATCACAACGTCACTTCCTGTTTACTCGGCTGCCAATGGCGCCAGATTTTAAAAAATCTACAGTATTCAGATACACCATTTTCGGTGATCTGAATACTTTGAAGAGCAAAGGAGGGATTGGAGGTCTTTTAGACCTCCTATCCCTCCATAAAGAGTACCTGTCACCACCTATTACTGTCACAAGGGATGTTTACATATAATAGTGATCAAAATGTTTTTTCGATTAAAAAAACACAATTTAATAATCTAAAAATAAATAAGAAAAAAAAACGTCACCACAGGCTCACGCAGCAAAGAAAACGCATACAGAAGTCGCATCTGCAATTGTAAACGGTGTTCAAATCACACATGTGAGGTATTGCCGCGATCATCAGAGCAAGAGAAATAATTCTAGCACTATACTTCCACTGTAGCTCTAACCTGCTAACCGTAAAAGTCAGTCAACTGTCTGTTGACAGACTGTTGTCCTAAAATCTTACCATCCGTACACTCCTTTTGACAACTGTCCAATTTTTGGCCAATTTTCGGGCTAATTTTCAGCCGACAACGTTTTGATTTCAGATTTTCATATGGTTAGTACACAAAAGTCAAAAGTACAAACAAGCATGCTTGGAATCATTGCTCACAAAACACCAAATTAGCAGAAGGGGCACAAAGGATGGCGCTCAAGAGCTGAAATTCCTCGTAGTACGTCATTACATTCGTGTTTCTTGCACCGTTAGCATGCACCATTAGTATGCAAGACAAGATCCTGGCATATGCCCTTTTGACAAAAATCAGATGCCTCGGTTGGCCAACAATCGTACCGTGTGTACGAGGCTTAAGACCCCATACACACTATTAGATTTTCTGCAGATTTTTGTCTTTAGATTTACCCAAACCATATAATATTAGGTCAAACTTTAAGAGTTTCAATTTGTATGCAATGAGGCAGGCTCTTGGACTACATGGTTTGTGTAAATCTAAAGGAAATCAGACAACAAATGTTGTATTGTGTGTATGGGGTCTTAATGACTGTACACACGATACAAAAATCAGATGGAAAGATTCATACGACGTGCTGTCTGGCGATTTCTGTGCTTTAGGCAGCTGATTTTGCTTTTTCGTCAGACAAAAGCTGGATGGGTAGACTATAAAAAAAAATTCAGATGTGAACTCAACGTTTGATTTTCATTTCATTAGTACAGTTTTGGTATGAAAAAAATGGTAAGTGCAAGACTACGCATGCTCAGAAACTGAAGAATACATACAAAACTATTCAACACATGACATTACTTCTGAAGTTGAATTTTGTCGTACCAAAATTTTTTATAGTGATTAACCTCTTCTCTTTCGACATGAGACTAGAGTAGAATTATAGGGGTCTGATAATGTTGAGTGTTTTATATATATAGAGAGAGAGAGAGAGAGAAGAAAACCTCGAAGAGGAGGGTGACCACATCTGCTTTAAACTCATGGAAGAAGAAATGCAGTAAATCTCCCCAGTAAAGGACACTCCTCTTGAAAATTCTGATCTGATCCTGTTTACAGAGTATTCACATCTGTAGAAAGGAGTTCCAAGAATGGCATATGCGGTGACAACATTGGAGGAAGTGATTGAGACCCAGCTACTCCCTTTATCACTTTCAGAGCAGGTTGCCTAAGTGGTAGCACTCACAAGAGCCTGTGATACCACAAAGGATCAAACAGCCAACATCTACACTGATAGCGAGTATGCTCTCAAAGTAGTCCATGATTATGGACCCATAAGGAAGAACAGACGGTTCACAACTGCTGCAGGAGAACCAATTCAAAACTGGAAATATGTATAAGAACTTTTTGAAGCAGTCTCCCTCCCAAAGGAAGTAGCCATCTTGAAAGTCAAGGAACATACTGGAGGACAACCCATGGAAGAAAAAGGAAACCAGTTGGCTGATCCTAATGCCAGGAATACTGTTGAAACCTCAATGGAAGCAATCATGACCCTAATCACTGATTTTGCAAAGGAATAAGAAGTCTGTAACAGACTGAAGAAAAGGAAGAGAAAAAATACAGAAGGCAAAGGAACTGATTAAGAAATTGCAAGAATATTCATTTGATGATAGGAATGAAATCATGAAAAGGGACAAAGCAAAGAAGGACCAAGATGGACTCTTGTGCAAGGAAAATTGAATATGTGTCCCACCTCAAACGGAGAAGATGATCATGCAACTAGTCCATGACCCAAGTCATGTAGGACCTAAGGCAATGGAGAGAAACATAAGCAAGGCTGGATGGTTTATTCAATACTCCAGAAATGCATATAAAGACTTTGTTGAGGGATGCATAATCTGTGCTAAAAACAACCCAGGAAAACCGACCAGGGTAAGACATTTGGCCAAGCCACTACTCCCTTTCCAAAGACTTCAGATTGATTGCATCCAATTGCCCAAATCAGGCCAATATCAATATGTTTTGTTGTGTGTAGACATGTTTTCAAGCTGAATAGAAGCCTGACCGGTGGCTAAAGCAAATGCCAAGACAACAGCAAAGAAGCTCCTTTCTGAAGTAATATGCCGCTTTGGAGTCACTGAAACCATAGAGAATGACAGAGGAACACATTTTACTGGACAGATCATGCAAATCATATGAAAGGAATTGGCAATTGATCAGGCCTTCCATGCTCCTATCATCCTCAGAGTTCAGAAAAGGGAGAAAAATATAGTGGAATCATTAACCACTTCAGTCCTGTAAGAGTTGGCTGCTTAATGACCAGAGCACGTTTTACCATTTGGCACTGCACTGTTTTAAAGTGGTGTTCCAGCCCCTATTTTATTTTTTTTAAAGTCAGCAGCTACAAACACTGTAGCTGTTGACTTTTAATAAGGACACTTACCTGTCCAGGGCACCTGCAATGTCAGCCGATCCGTCCCTCGTATCGTGTGCCATCCTCACTAAGGGAAACAGGAAGTGGAGCCTTGCGGCTTCGCTGCACATTTCCTACTGCGCATGTGCGAGTCCCCCAGCGATTTCTGAATGGGCGGCTGTCTTTTGTGGCTCACACACGTCCCACACAGGTTAAATTTTTTTGTTGCATTTGTATGTCATTTTTTCAGGGTGGACCTCCACTTTAAGTGGTAATTGTGTGGTCATAAAATGCTGTACCCACACAAAATTTGTGTCCTTTTTTTCCCCACAAATAGAGCTTTCTTTTGATGGTATTTTATTGCCTCTGCAATTATTATTTTTTGCGATATGGAAAAAGACCGAACATTTTAAAAATGTTTTATATTTTCTGCTTTTTGTTTTATAAAAAAATCCAATAACCTAAATTTTAGTCCTAAATTTAGGCCAAAACATATTCAGCCACATGTCTTTGGTAAAAAAAAATTCAATAAGCATATATTTATTGGTCTGCGCAAAAGTTATAATGTCTACTACTAGGGAACATATTCTGGAATTTACGCAGCTTTTAGTTTATGACTGCCTATCCCATTTCTTGAGGTGCTAAAATGGCAGGGCGGTACAGCCTCCCCTCCCCCCTCAAATGACCCCATTTTGGAAAGTATACACCCCAAGGAAATTGCTGAGAGGCACATTGAGCCCATTGAATATGTAATTTTTTGTCACAAGTGATTGAAAAATGACAAAAACAACAAAAAATTACACAAAGTTGTCACTAAATGATATATTGCTCAAACATGCTATTGGCATTTGTGAAATTACACCCCAAAATACATTCTGCTGCTTCTCCTGAGTATGGGGATACCATATGTGTGAGACTTTGTGGGAGTCAAGCCGTGTACAGGACCCCAAAACCCAAGTGCCTTCAGGCTTTCTAAGGGCGTAAAATTGTGATTTCCCTTCCTCACTACCTATCAGAGATTCGGAGGCCATGAAATAACACATTAGCACAAACCCCCCCAAATTACCCCATTTTGGAAATAAGACACTTCAAGCTATTTGCTGAGAGGAATGTTTAGTTTTGCCACAAGTTTGAGAAAATATATATATATATATTTTTTTTTACACAAAGTTGTTACTAAAATATGTATTGTTCAAACATGGCATAGTGATATGTGGAATTACAAAACAAAATACATTCTGCTGCTTCTCCTGAGTACGGGGATACTACATGTGTGGGACTTTTTGGCAGTCCAACCGCGTACAGGACCCTGAAATCCAATCACTGCCTTCAGGCTTTCTAATGCCCCGTACACACGGTTGGATTTTCCAATGGAAAATGTTCTATGGGAGCTTGTTGTCGGAAATTCCGAATGTGTGTAGGCTCCATCAGATGCACCCAGGGCCAGATTAAGAACATCGTGGGCCTGGTGCTGAGGATTTTGATGGGGCCTTTTATAAACAATAAATAAATAAAAATGCAAACTATTTTTTGTTATAACAAATTAAATTAAAGAGAGAGAGGGAGGAAGAGAGAGAGAGAAAGGGGATGAAAGAGGTGTGAGGGGTAAGGGAGGGAGGATGAGAGAGAAAGGGGGGGATGGGAGAAAGAGGGAATGACATCAACGCAGCCTGGCCAAGGCAAATGACGGAAGGCACAGAACCCAGAAGGAAGACCGGGTGAAGATGGAAGTGCCCGGGCCCCGCCGAACTGATCACAGCACAGCACTGGATGTCTGACAGGTAAGTGTACCCTAATGTGCTAATATGCTGGGCACACTTGTACATTATGGCATAACCTCCCCAAGGGCCTCTAAAAAGTAGTAATGTTAGAAAAGTTTACTACCGCTTTAATATCACAGGAGCCTCTCATGGGGCCCCTACTGACCCTGTGGCCCTTGGGCAGTGCCTAAGTACATGGTTGTCAACATTTCAAATATATTTTAGGGACGCTTTTTTTTACAAGTGCTATATTTAGAGTAGCTGACATCTCCGGTGTTCCTCTATACATCACAATAGTAATTACAAAATAAAATAAGTACTAATAATGGGGCAGAACAAATATGAGGACTGTGAGATTTCCTTTAGTGGAACTGACAAAAGTGCCCATTCTAGAGCTGGTAACATTGAGGAACATATAATTTTAACATATAATTTTAAAGAACAGTTTTTGTGGGTAAGAGGCATAGGGGAGGAGTATGGATTGTATAAAAGTGTGAAGTATGTGCAGGTGAGGGAGAGGAATGTGGAGGGTCTAACAGTGGGCACTATGTACATGAGAGGAGTGCAGAGGGTATGGCAGAAGGCACAATGTACAGGAGAGGAGTGTGAAGGGTAAGACAGTGGGCAGTATGCACAGCAGAGGAGTGTAGAGGGTATGAAATTTGGTACTATGTATAAGAGAAGAGTGTGGAGGGTATGACAGTGGGCACTATGTACAGGAGAGTAGGACAGTAAGCAGTAATTACAGGAGAGGAGTGTGGAGGGAGGGTAAGACGGTGGACACTATGTATAGGAGAGGAGTATGGAGGGTATGAAAGTTAGTAGTATGTACAGAGGTGGAGGGTATAACAGTGGGCACTATGTATAGGAGAGAAGTGTTGGAGGTATGGCAGTGGGCACTATGTATAGGAGATAAGTGTTGGAGGTATGACAGTGGGCACTATGTATAAGAGAGGAGTGTGGAGGGTATGACAGTGAGTAGTATGTACAGGACAGGAGTATGGAGGGTATAGCGGTGGGCACTATGTATAGGAGAGGAGTATGGAGGGTATGGCGGTGGGCACTATGTACAGGAGAGAAGTGTATGACAGTGGGCACTATGTATGTATGAGAGGAGTATGGAGGGTATGATAGTGAGTAGTATGTACAGGAGAGGAGTGTGGAGGGTATGACAGTGGGCACTATGTATAGGAGAGAAGTGTTGGAGGTATGGCAGTGGGCACTATGTATAGGAGAGAAGTGTTGGAGGTATGACAGTGGGCACTATGTATAGGAGAGGAGTGTGGAGGGTATGACAGTGAGTAGTATGTACAGGAGTTGAGTATGGAGGGTATAGCGGTGGGCACTATGTATAGGAGAGGAGTATGGAGGGTATGGCGGTGGGCACTATGTATAGGAGAGGAGTATGGAGGGTATGTCGGTGGGCACTGTATAGGAGAGGAGTGTGAAGGGTACGACAGTGGACACTATGTACAGGAGAGAAGTGTATGACAGCGGGCACTATGTACAGGTGAGGAGAGTGTAGGATATGACAGCTGGCGTTATGTATAGGAGAGAAGTGTGGAGGGTATGAAAGTGGGCACTATGTATAGGAGAGAAGTGTGGAGAGTATGACAGTGGGCACTATGTATAGGAGAGAAGTGTGGAGAGTATGACAGTGGGCACTATGTATAGGAGAGAAGTGTGGAGAGTATGACAGTGTGCATTATATATAAGAGAGGAGGATAAAGTAATCTGGGAAGGAAAAATTTAAAGATTTGTGGAAGGATGTTTAGGGACTGCGTAGTGGTTAAGCGGGCCAGACATGGATTGAAATTACACCAATTAAGCAGAGACCAGCCATAGTCGATCTATGTATGGGCTAGCTGGTTTTATGCAAGGCAACCTATTAAGCGACTTGAGTACAACCAGCCTGTCAGGTTTTCCCCAAAACAATCAGTGCTGCCAGCTATAGTTAGCAACACTGATCATTGTATTCACTGGCAGAACACAATAACACTGCGGGAGTGATCGCCCCATTCACAGGTCAGCAGGTGAGAGGGTGTGTGGGGACAGGCTGGGGAGAGATACTAGTCAGTCCCTGGGTAGGTACTGGTTAGTATCAGAGCCAGATACACACAGGTTACATACGCCAAGATCATTAGAGCGAGAGCAATAATTCTAGCACTAGACCTCCTCTGTAACTCTAAACATGTAACCTGTAAAAAAATGTAAAGCATCGCTTAGTACACAACAAAAAATCGTGATAACTTTAGTGTTTTTTTTTATGAATGAAACAGTTTCTTTCCAACATAAAAAGTTGCAAATACCACCATTTTATTCCATAGGGTGTCGGCTAAAACAATATATAATGCTTGAGGGTTGTGAGTAATTTTCTAGCATAAAAAAATGATGATTTTTACATGTAGGAGAGAAGTCTCAGAATGGGCCTTGGTGGCAAGGGGTTAATTATCATAAGTAATATACAAATAATTATTATAAGCTCTGTGAGGTCATCCTCTCCGTCTGCAGCAGAGTGTTCCAGCTTGTATTTATACTGCCGCTCTGTATGTAGCTTCTGACAGGCTGCGCAAGGAGACTTGTATCTCCGGAACCATATATGATAGCAGCCCCATATTTTAACCAGTGCTGGGGTGGGTCTTTAGCTACCTACCCACCAAATATGGGGTCTCTGTGACTCCTGATCGCCGAGCTACAATCCTTGAAGTCGATCTTTTTTTTTTTTTTTTTTTTGATTTTTTTTTTTTTCTGGGCAAATGGGCCTATCTTGAGAAAGGGGCCTGGAGCTGCAGCTCCAATAGCCCCTATGTTAATCCGGCCCTGGATGCACCCTACTCTATTGGTTACCTTCCCTCTATTTTTTTTATATAGCTACCTTAGGGTGCCAAGAGAGGGGGGGGCACTAAAACCGAGGGTCCTCCAAGTGCTTATGGCGCCACCCTGCTCACACCTGCTCAGTACAGCAGACCCATGACAGGTAGACGGGCACTGTGAACTTCAGCTGCTGCCTCCACACTAACTTGCACCAGCTGTCACGCCCCCTACACCTCTTCCTTTCTCCCTGCTGAAAGGCAGATGATGGGGACAAAACAAGACATCAACAAAATGGCCCCTTTCACAAGGGACAGACTCTGCTTTGCTTAGCAGGGGATCTGTCTGCTGATCCCCTGTTGAGCAGAGCTGGAGGATAACAGGACCGTGTCCCCTTATGCAGAGCAGACACAGACACAGCCCACTCTGCTCTATGGGTAGTTGTATATAAACAGACCGCCTGTCCGTTTACACCCGACTGGCATCTTCCCTGATCTGCCCAGACAGAGGGTGTCTGTCCGCCCCACCAGTTTGTTTTTGGCGGATTGGAGGGCTCAGGGCCCTCTTTCATCATAGTTCCCCCTTACAGTGTAAAGGGGAACTCTGCACATTCTGATGAAAGGGGAAATTCAGGCACTGATTTCTGTCCTCCATGCAGAGCTGTTGTCTGCTGTGTGTCCATCCATCTTGGAGCTGTGTGCAGGCAGCCCATAGAAGTGGATGCAGACGCAGCAGCTGCTTTCAGATCTGTGCATCTGCTCCTGCCCACATGCAATTTTGTCTGTGCGGACACTGTGTCTGCATCCATTTTTGTAGGCTGCCTGCACGCAGCTCCAAGGTGGATGTATGAATCTAAATGAATGAGACCTCTGGTCTCCAAACAGAGGTGTCAAAAGGATGTGAGCTGGGGGGACTATTACGGTGCATGTAAATTAAATAATATATCACATGATAAAAAACAAACACATTTTGCATAAAAATGTAGTACAGTTTATTGAATAAAACCATTACAAAATTCAACATATCCAGAGTTCGTGGAGCAGGTGAGGTATTTCAACTAGTTTCACTTTTCAGCTTCCTCAGGAACTACCTACATCTAAAAATACATCAATTATTCATAAATCTATAAAAAATATCTACATAAGTAATAAAATCACAAACCATTAAGATAAATATTAAGGAGACAGTTTGCAAAGTAAAGAGAGAACAGACTCTTACCTAGACAACCCCGCCCCAAGACAGGACAGAACCCTGCAGGGGGAAGTCTACTATGGTTTCCTATGGAACACGTTCTGTAGAGCAAATCGCCAAAATGCAAAAAACACAAAAAATGCATCGGTGTGAATCAAGCCTAAGGGAGAACTCTGGCCTCTAACATAAGAGATGCTCTGGGGACCCTGATTTAAGGGCGAACACTAAGAACTCTAATGGGAGAAGACTCTGATGTAAGGGGAAACACTGTGGCCTCTGGTGTAACATAAGGGATGCTCTGGGAACCCTGATTTAAGGGGGAACACTGAGAACTCCTGACATGGAGAACGTTCTGATGTAAGGGGGAACACTGTTACCTTTGGTGTAAAGGGGAACTCTGATGAAAGGGGTGCTCTGAGAACCCTGATTTGCCTTAGTGTACTTAGAGACAGGAGAGAGAAGGAGGAGACTTCAGTCACAGACAGGGATGGATGGTATCTGAGGCTGCTGGATTCAAATTTGTGGCCCCCAACTTTCCTTTTCTGAAGCACAGCGCCAGGGTTTGAAGTGTGTGCGGACACAGAGGGGTGGGGGGGGGTGCAGATTGAGCCCTCTCTCCTCTCCTGTCTGTGTGTGTTTGGGGGGGGGGATGTTAGTGCTGGCTGTGGGCAGTGTGAAAGAGTGCAACAGACACTCTCAGCTTAGACAACTGCAGCCAACCCTGCTGGGAAGCCATAGTCAGTCTATATAATGTGTCCGGGTTTCAGGCAGTCTGACCAAACTGTCCGGGTGAATCCTGGACAGGTGGAAAGCCTATTTGTGATATGTATATATACAATATGGTAGAAATTGTAGTGCTAAATCTGAACTGACCTTCTCACTGTGGTGAAATCAGATATTACTCACCGAATACTTGTAAAATAGTTGTAGTGATGAAGGTCCCTTCAGGAGATGACATCTCACAGGTATAATTTCCTCCATCAGATATCTGGGTGTTCTGGATGGTCAGTGTTAGATTGGTAAATGTCATTCTTGTAGTGCAGCTGCTGTTTATCTGGGGTCCTCTTTTGGCAAAGTTACCATATGAGAATAAACACGAAGAATTATTAATGTGATGGATCTCCCATATAACTCCCGTTATATTTTCTCCAAGATCCTCTCCACATTGTAGAACTGTAGAATTGTCTTTTCTCCCCACCACAACACCTGGAATCAGAAGAATCAAACGTTTTTTTGTTAGCACGCTGTTTATTGACCTTGGAAGTTACATAGTTAGTCAGGTTGAAAAATGACACAAGTCCATCTAGTTCAACCACAAAAAAAATAAATAAATAATAATAAGTCATGCATTATGTATTATCACCAGGACTCTTTACAATTAGGCAGGTTGATTTTGGTCTAATATTTATATACAGTACATATACAGAGTCTTTTTAGCAGACAGTGCTGGAACCTTATCTGACATTAAAATGTGGATTGTCATTCTCAGTCTGGAAATGCTAATTATCTGGCTGTCATTCTCACCCTTTGCTATATTTTCAGTTACTGACTCGTAACAAAATCATATATGATCACTTCTGACTTTCCTTGCGTTCCCGCTCCATAACCCCCCCCCCCCAAAAAAAACAAACAATTGATCCTGCCAGAAACATGGAGGCACCCTGTGTATTGTACACTCAAGCAGTCAAATAAGCCCTCTCAGTTCTTATCTTATGCCCCGTACACACGAGCGGATTTTCCGTCAGAAAAATCTTGGATGGTTTTTCCGACGGAATTCCACGCAAGCTTGGCTTACATACACACGGTCACACAAAAGTTTGCTGAACTTTCGACCGCCAAGAACGCGGTGACGTACAACACTACGACGAGCCGCGAAAATTAAGTTCAATGCTTCAGAGCATGCGTCAAATTGTTATCAAGCATGCGTAGGAATTTTGCGTGTCAGAATTGCTACAGACGATCGGAATTTCCGATTGGAACTTTTGAGAACCTGCTCCCAATCTTTTGCTGGTGGAAATTTGGCCAGCAAACGTCCAATGGAGCATACACATGGTCGCATTTTCCGACCAAAAGCTCTAATCGGTCTTTTGCTGGCCGAATTTCCAATCGTGTGTATGCGGCATTATACTACAAAATCACCTCCCCCTAATGCCGCGTACACACGAGCAGACTTTTCAACGGACTAGGTCCGACGGTCTTTCCGACGGACTTTCGACTGAGTTCTGACGGACTTTGCGAATTAATGAACTTGGCCACACACAATCACACTAAAGTCCGACGGATTTGAACGTGATGACGTGCGACCGGACTAGAATAAGGAAGTTTGAAGCCAGTAGCCAATAGCTGCCCTAGCGTCGCTGTTTGTCCGTCGGACTAGCATACAGACGAGTGGATTTTTCGATAGGAACTGGATCCGGCGGAGTTCCGGCGGAAAAATTTGAAACATGTTCCATTTCTAAAATCTGTCGGATTTTTGCAAATCAAAAGTCCGCTGCAGCCCACACACGATCGAATAGTCCGTCGGAATCGTTCCGTCGGACCTTTGATGTTGAAAAGTCCGCTCGTGTTTACGGGGCATAAGTGTGATATAACACACACTTGCTCATTGCATAGTCTGACATATGCTATGGAGGAGGGGAGGTGCCTGACTGTCATGGGTTTTCACTTATGAATATGGTTGGCTGAATTCATGTATTTAGGGGAATTGTTACCCCAAAACTTTTTAATGAATTTGTAATAAAGCATTTTTTTAAACAAAATAATATTACGTTGGTGTATTACTCTGGCAGAAGAATTCAACACCCTAAAAGTCCCAAGGTTTCTATTTAACATTTTTTTTTTTATGCAATTAGGGGACGTGGTGTTAATTATTACAGCTGGAATCATGTATATGATATTTCCTCTTACTTCCTGTTATGTCTCTGGGACAGGAAAGGGAAACACTTTTTTTTACTCTGTCCAAAGATAAAAATAAAAGTTTTGGTTTTATATACACTTTAAATACATACTCTGTTTTTTATAGCAGTAATCTCCCTGCCCCCACCCTCCTCTCCTCACCCCCAATATAAAGCTCTCACCTGCGGAGGATACATCCCGGTATAGAAGCAGCAGGACAGCCAGAAGATACATTGTCTGCAGGTGAGATGATGACACTAAAAATGAGAAATGTGCTATGACAATGTCACCGATACTCACAGCTATTAACAGAATCACACATCCTGTATGTCTAATGGCGTTCTTGGAACTTACATAATGTGGCCAAACAGTGGTCACTAGCAAACCCATCAAGAAAACGCTACAAATTAAATTTGAGAAAATATTTTTGTGTTACACTAAGGGGTGTAACTATAGAAAAAATACTGCAGGGCTATTTATCCTTCAAAACCACTTGTAGATGTGTTGTGTGTAAATGGGGGAAAAAAAATCAACTGTTGCAAGGCTATTTTCTTGTACGATTGAATGCTATTAAGGCTTCATGCACCCAAGACGCCGGTGAAAACTCTGCTCAAAAAAAGCTGAAACGTGTGTTTAGAAACGCCCGTTTAGCCGCGTTTGCATGCCGCGTTTAGCCGCATTTGGTTTATAAGCTTTTATAAAGATAACATCATGTAGACCCTCCCCAAGCTCTCAAAGCATGTTTTTTTTAACTATTTCTGCCATATGGGATTTGTCCCATAATTGCATGTGATTCTGAATGACTTCAATTAATTGGTTTTGGGTTACATCGGAAGTCATTTTCAGAGATATGTCTTCCAAGATGATCAATTTGCTAATCACAATCCAAGGTGTGGACAAGCCTAGCTTGGGGGAAGGGGGGTGGCTTGTGAAAAAAAGTTTCAGTTTCATGAAGGATGGGTGTTCAACATGGAAACATGGTGGGGGGTTGGGGCTGACTAGACATTGCTATGCAGGTTTTTCTATGTGAAAAAAAGACAATGCTATGGTTTGGCCAGACTAGGTGGAGTCACTGATTAGATTAGAAATTGGATGAGGGTTTGGGGCAAAGAAGTGGAGGCATTCCTCATTGTCCAAGCTACTGGAAACACTAGAGATTGTATGGGATTGTATCACAAAGTAAATACACTCTAAGAATTATATAAAGTAATTACAGCATTTTTTTTTAACTTTTTTTTATTGTTTTCTATGGTTTTCCATCATATTTCTGAGTTTTCAGGTCCAAATAATTGGGTTCATTTCAAAAACGCTTATAAACACGAACGCGGCTAAACGCGGGTGCCGCGTTTAGCTGCGTTTTGCATCTGAAAGGTGGAAATTTTTGCGTCTGAACCCATTTTTTTTGCTTCTGGAAAAACGAGGTTAAACGCAACTGCATAAAAACGGCAAAAAACTAGAGTGTGTACATGGACACATAGGATAACATTGAATGAGTTCAGGTGAAGTTGAAAAAAGTGTCCAACTGCCTCTGAACACGCGTTTAACAGCGTCTCATGTGCATGAGGCCTAATTCATAAAAAATAGAGTGAATCAGAAAAATACAGCATTATGGCCACTAGATGGAGCTGGTGATCCTAGGAAATGAATAATTATTTACTAATGTCATCAGCTCCATCTGTTGAACAAAATGCAATATTTGCCCGAGTGCTCGAACGAAGGAGTTCATTTTCTGGGAGTATTCTAATGGGTTGCTGTTCCAACAAGCTTCTTAGGATATAATCTGGAGCCTCCATATGTACCTGTTATAGGTTACCCACTTTCTTGTACTCAGTCCCCCCCCCCCCCCGATCTGGGCCTCTTCCCTTTATATCACACAGGAGGGAGGCTGGACCCCAGAGGAAAACCAGCAAACACACAAGGAAAGCTGGCACGAGCATTAACCCCTTTCTCCCAATCCGGGCAGCTAGGTAGACAGACTAACCAAGAGTAGGTAATGTGCCTACATTACCATGGCATATGTGTGGGGTCATTATCCCCCTTTCTCCCTGGTGCCTCATTCAGAAATGTGGGAGCCGGGTGCTAGTGAAGGGGTCAAGCTTAACACCCCTTCACCACCAGAGTAGCCAACATCCTTGCCAAGTCACCATTCCCCTGGCTGGTTGGCTGCCACAATAACATAGTTGTCCCTAGTCTCAGCAATATAGCCATAACTAGACAGCAGACCCATACTGGACTCTATGTGTAGTGTCTACTTTAACCTAAGTCCCCTTACTTACAAGCCCTGGTTCTTTGAATACGCCATGCAATACATCACTTAGGAGAAAGAGTTCAGACCAAGCAGTAACCAGAACTTTACTGAAGTAAGGCAGATATACAGGAACAGTTCTTGTAGGCAACTTCTTATGTATAATCCCATACAGAAGTGCTCTAATGCCCATAGGGTAATCAAAAATGCATAACAGCATAGTCCATTAGAAGCATAGTCCATAATCAGCAAATAATCCAAAAGAGGTAGCACAGAGTCCATATGGTCCATGTTTGGCAAAGATCCTTACAAGGCTATCAGTCTATGATTTGTAGTTACATAGTTAGTAGGGTTGAATAAAGACACCGGTCCATTCAGTTCATCCATTGCACACTCACATCGGTCCCTACCCTGAAGGAGACCACAATCCAAGGTTCCCATTTGTATACTAGGGCCAATTTACCTACCTGCATGCCTTCGGAGTGTGGGAGGAAACTGGAGGAAACCCACACAGGCACAGGGAGAACATACAAACTCCAGGCAGGTAGTGTCATGGTTAGGATTTGAACCAGCGACCCTTCTTACTGCTAGGCGAGAGTGCAAGCCAATACAGCACTGTGCCACCCAGTTAAGAGTCATCAGGCTCCCAGTCCCTCAGGGAGCCCCAACTGGCCCCCGCAGCTGGGAGAGCCATCTGGCACCATAACTGCCTACAACTTATCAGTATTTCCAGACACTCGTGGACATCACTGAACAGAGAGGGACCTCAGGATTATTTCCCTTAACTAAACGGCCTGAGGAAAGAGGATTGGAGTCATCCTGTGGCCAATCTGGGATCGTTTCCCCTGTCTACCATATGTGACCAGTGCTGGAGATTAAACCTGTAGCCTGCATGACCTTCCATAATAGAGGGTCCAGGCTCTTTGGTAAGAGTCCATTTCTAATTGTGGTGGTGTATTCACCCAGTGGAGGGCTTCTGATTGATCAAGAATACAAGATTTTTCACTTCATTTGACACATGTGGAATCCATGGTCTGTTTGAGAGACTACCGACACTTGGGCTTGTTTGTTTTACACAAGTTTTCTTTTTATTAGCGCAACACATTTATTGCATAGTATTTCCAGCAGCTTTCTCCTGGGGCACTGAAGGGTCCCCTTTTATGTGGATCTTTGGAAAATTTATCGGAAAATCTAGCCAATCAGTCCATCAAATCCACCACACATTAACATTGTAACAGTTTCACAGGAAAGACAGCAGACTTGACACAGATAACCGCAGAACATGAGGGTCAGGACAGAAAAAAACATTAACCCTTCTGTAGGCACCTGCCTGCAACAGTACCCTTCCATACCCCCGTCTTCAGGATGATGCACCCCGCTATAGGAGCATCAAGAAGGCCAGAAGATGCATTGTTTGCACATGGAGATAAGAGAAGCATACCATGACAATGTCCCCAGGTATTCACTATTAAAAATATACTACATTTTTAGCAAACTATTTAAAATACACTTCCTATTTACTTGCCTTCCTCAGAACTGAGCAAGGAGGTAACTTGAAAGAATGGGTAAACATTACAGAACAATTGCAGTTCAATGTGAAAAAAAATGGCGAGGGGAGTTACAATAGAATAGCTTTTCATAATAAGTGTCCCTTTGTACTTATGGAAATAAGAGCAGATTCTGAAAGACATTTTCTCTTTGTTAAGGGCAGGGTACAGGGCCAATGTTATACATTTGCTACTATATGTGATCCCAATAATCGCACTGTTGCTTTTTTATTGAAAACCCTGGATGTTGCAGGTGAGTCATCTGTACACAACAATAGGGCAGAGCCGGAAAGCATTAGTCCCAGCACTTCACACTGAGATGTAGGGACATAGCACAGGACTAAAACTTCAAGGGACAAGGGAATTTAAACTGAGATAGTTGGCAAGTATGAGGCAGCTGCTTTGGGCCCCACAACAATGACAGGGCCCAGGGCAGCTGCCCCTTTTGCCCTGCCTTAAAGATGGCCCTGCACCTTGCTGGATCCTTTCCCTGTACGGCTGTCCTCCTATTGAACCCTCTGAGTCTGCCTTTTAACATTGCAACTACTTAAGCGGTGTCCTGGCCCCAACTCTCTTTCCCTTGCAAAATATAAAATGACTGTTAAAAGAAATAAAACCTATTTTGCATCCAAGAAATGTCTGGCGCCCAATTACTTTTACCACCTTTGCACCCACTATGTCTCACAAAATAGGACAGAGTGATCCTGTGCTGAGCCCATAGAGACTATCTACTGTGAGATACTGTGTTGAGAGAGCTGCTGGGAACTGGGTACAATGCCACCAGAGGGCCATGTGCTTTAGGACTGTAAAAATATGTAAATATATATATATATATATATATATATATATATATATATATATATATATATATATATATATATATATAATCTGTCTTATATATATATATTTGGTTGATAAGCTTGAGATTGTGAGACGAATTTCCTTAATTAGTTCTGAGTCAGCGTAAATCAAAATGTGTGTTTTATGTTTTATTGTACACACTAAAGTAGAAAATAATACTTACAAAAATAGTACAATGATAAAATTCTAGTATAGTTCATTCGTTATAAAATATAGAAGAATTCTTAGCATTAAAACATGTATTCTATTGTTCTAAAATGGCGGAATAACCCTTTGTATGCTGAAGAATAACTGAAAGTCTGTGTGCTGAGATGTATGATGTATTCAGAGCCAAGAGACCGTCCTTCCAACCAGCTTTTGCTTATATAAACCAAAGCTTCTAAATTCGTGCCAAAAGAATAAACCCTCCTTCACAAGGGTGTGGGCTAAAGAGTGGTTACCATAGCTATTTACCATCTGGTATCAATCATACATAGCTGACCATTCTATTGACAGGAAGTGGGGGGGAAGGGAATAACTTAAGACTCTAAACAAAATATCAGTTACATACAGGAATATGTCTTTAAAAGCATATATAAGATTTACAATATTCATCAAAATCCTGACAAGTTTTAAATGTTTACTTTTTCAATTTCAGCATGTCACCATCTGGAGATATTAATCCAAAGCTATCATACACACAATTATTGAGAATTCATATTCTAAATAAAGTATAATAAAGCAAATTTAAATTTAAATATTAAGAATATAACATTCCCCTCTGAAATATGAATACTATCATATTTTTCAGCTATAAATCCATTCAAAACATTCATGTCTCATTCAAGCAGACTTTGATTCAATAACTCTAATGCCGCGTACACACGAGAGGACTTATGTCCGACAGACTTCCAAAGGAGTTCCGCCGGAGTTCCGACGGAGTTCTGGCGGAGTTCTGGCGGACTTTTCGACCGAACGGGCTTGGACACACACCATCACACCAAACTCCGACGGAGTCGAACGTGATGACGTACGACTGGATTCGAATAAGGAAGTTCATAGCCAGTAGCCAATAGCTGCCCTAGCGTCGGTTTTAGTCCGTCGGAGTAGCATACACACGAGCGGATTTTTCGAAGGGGACCGGGTCTGGCGGAGTTCCGTCGGGAAAATTTGAAGCATGCTTCATTTCTAAAGTCCGTCAGACTTTGGCGAATCAAAAGTCCGTTGCAGCCCACACACGATCGGATAGTCTGACGGACTCGGTCCTTCGGACTTTGGATGTTGAAAAGTCCGCTCGTGTGTACGGGGCATTAATGTTCTGTCATGTGTAACTGAATCCGTAACTCCAAAACCCATTCTCCTTTAAATCCTTTCATCTCCTTTCTTAATTTCACTTCTAATTCGATAATATCATTTTTTCATTCTAAACATCAAACATAACTGGAATATAAGAAATAACATAATAATAATAAAAATAATTACAATAGGATGTGATAAAATATTTCCTGCTGCTGAAGTTATCGATGTCTTTCCCCAAATTGATACACTATTACTAAATTTATTTCCACCAATTACTTCCTTAAAATTCTGACCATTGATGTGATATTTCTTGCAAATTACCTTGTTCATGTTTAAACAATACTTCTGCATTTTGCAATTCCTTGGCCAAAGCTATTAATAAACCTTGATCCTTTTGAATTATATTTGCCCATTTTTCCCATGGAAATTCATTTATTTTGGAAATATTATACTGTGTAGGAAGAGCGCTAATATTTTTCATAAACATATTTGTTAAATTTGTTCTCAACTCATTAATACTTATTGCAACAATGTCTCCTTCTATACAATACAAACCTTGATTTAGGTTTTCTGTATTTGTACAAGAAGAGAAAAAAGTTTTAACCCTTTCTGTATCTGACATAATCTGAAAATAAACCTTCTTTTTATCTACACGAGTAATTAATTCAGAAATTGTTTCAACTTTTTCTATTCTTGCTGAACATAATGTGTGATTATGATAACAAGAATGAAATATACTTTTATCTTGATAAGGTAAACAGATAACTTTAGACTGGGATTGTAAACATGATGACAGATCTAATTGTTCTAATTCAGAATTTTCATTGTTAAATACAAAATCTATATACTGTAATTTATAGTATAATAATTGTGTATTGCTGACAGGTAATCCCAAAACAGTGATTGGAACCAAAATATGTTCTTTTTCGGCTATTGGAATCATAGAAGAACTATAACATATGTCCTGTTTGCATCCTATCCATTTATTTACCCATAAATCTGTATGATTTATCGCATATAAATATTCTTTGGGAACTACTGTAAAATGCCAAGAGGAGTTATTCCACTCTGAAATGCTTGCGCAATTATTTTAAAATTAGTGGAATATTAATTTTGAATCTCTAAGCATGCTCTGGCTATATGAGAATGTTGTTCACTTATCATCAAATCAAGAGTAATATTTTGAAGATGTGAAATAGATGGACCCATTATATTAGCAGTTTTAATTACCATATTTTCTAAAATCTGATTTAAATGTCTTTGTATTTTAATACCATTACTTCCCACTAAACCAGCGGTTTCTAGATCAGACTTTAAAGTATTAATATACATACTATTTGTTATACTCCCGATTGTGCCAATCCCTCCTAAAATACCTTCAACAATACCACGCTTATTTCTGTTATAATTTCTATTATTAATTCCAAACCATCTCTCAATACCCAATTCCATATTAACCAAATGTTCTTGACATTGTGGAAACCTTGTAGAAATTTTCCATTCTGAAACATTAAAGTACCAAAAAATAATGACAAACTTTCCCTCTCTCAAAAGAGTTCTGGATTGCAAATGGTTAATCTGAAAAGGACTTGCAGAAATACTTTTCTTATTAACACATAGAGTTTTCCTTGGAGACATACCAATAACACTTGCCTTAGCACATGGATAATTTCCTATTGATATGCAACATTCATATATACCAGTATCATTCAAAGATACTCTCATTTGTTGATAAACAAATGTATCATTGATCCAATTCACACTACCAAAAATTCCTTTATGAATTATGATAGTAGAACTATAAAGAAAACTACCCAAAAACTCATCATTCCTTTTCCAAGTTAACAATAAATTGTGAGGTAAAGATATTTTTGTATTACATATCAAATGCAAATTATCTTTATCTTCAATAATTTTCAAAGATTGTGGGAAAATATTAATTTCTGGAACAATCCAATCAACTATAAAAATATGAATTTTGACCCTTATTTGAGTAAATTTTCTTGTTACTTTAAAATCCCATGTTCTTACAAAGTCTCCTTTTTCATCTCCAATGATGTTTAAAAGTTTTGGATTTAATATCTTTATGAAACTTTGTAAAAGGTAATAAAATTTATCAAAGGGATAAAGTATTTTCCCAGATCTTGACATAGTATTAGTAAATCAAAAAAAAGGGGAGCAACAGAGCGGGACTTTAAATGAGGCACACGGAAGCTAGAAAATCCAAATAGATAAAAAAACAGATTTTAATAAATTCAAATGGTCATGTATTGCACCTATTATTACATATATTCATAAATTAATTATATAGAATTTCATCAAAATGTACATTCCAACAAGGACTTGATAGTACATACATGGGAAACTTGACATTGAATAAATACCAGTAATCTATAGATATGTGGCACCCTAAAGTGTCACCTGAAAATAAATAATAACAAAAATAGGGATAAAACAAATTGGAACGTTCATTCTTTGTTATGAGATGTGTACACAGCATGGAAGTTGACAGCTCTACGCGTTTCGTGACTTTTTTATCACTCATCAGGAGCAAAACCATGGTGGTAACCTATAAATAGAGAGAACAGCCATGTTTGGAAATGTCTAAGAAAAGGGGTGGACAAATATACAATGTGGAGAAACCCACATGCACACTTGATCCATAGACTTGCATATATACCTGCGCAAAGATGGTGCAGAACACTGGTGATCAGGCCAGCCAAAAATGCCACAGTCCGGGGTTGAGGGGGCAAGGCCAAAGCGACACCCAAAATGCACGAATGGCAACCCAGGCAGGTCCACGTGTAGGGTGAGACATAGATTGAGTGTTGAAGGTGGAGTGACGAATGCTGAAGGGACAGCTGAAAATAAGACAATAAAATGGTCTAGATGTGACAGGGGACTGCAAAAGGAAAGATTGGTTATAAAATTAAAAAAATGCAAATGTATAAGTGCAAGAGAAAATATGAGTGAAGGTAAGAAAATCATTGTGTAGGTGTTGATGGGGAGTGTAGCAAAGAACTGCTAGGAAAGAGAAGGGAAAGGACCTAGGTATGGGAACCTGCTCAGGGAAGAGAACCCATGCAGAGGGCACCGCCATAGACTTACCCCCAACGCCATGCAACCGATACTAAGGAGGGCAAATGAAGCGTCAACAGCCGCCTACAATGCCAGCCAGGCTTGGCAGCTGCGAGCATCAACCATCCTCCAATCGTCGGAGATGGACAACCAAGCAGCTGGTATAAGTACGCCACGAGGACGCCGAACATCCGGCGCTGGGGACATGACGTCGATGCGCAGTGGACCCCGCCAGCCCTACGTCAGAGCCGGGCGGAGGGGAAATCCAGTGCGCATCGCAACCCCGGGACGTAACAAAGAACAGCACAGCCATGAGACAAACAGCGTCCCACACCACCGATGCGCACGCAGCAAGAGTAAACAGAGGGAGTATAATGTCCAATCGATTATTGGTATATTAGAGAATAATGAAAGAAAAGGAAAAATAAAAAATAAATAAAAATGAAATAAAAAATAAAAAAAGAAATAATTGATTGTTAATGCGTCCGTGTGCCTCCATCCCTAATTACATAGTTAAAAAATGGAGAGCAACAGTATTTGGGACTTTAAATGAGGTATAAATAGGAGCCGTTCAAAACCCCTCCTCCATCCCGGGTTCAATATATCAAAAAAAAAGGGGAGCAACAGAGCGGGACTTTAAATGAGGCACACGGAAGCTAGAAAATCCAAATAGATAAAAAAACAGATTTTAATAAATTCAAATGGTCATGTATTGCACCTATTATTACATATATTCATAAATTAATTATATAGAATTTCATCAAAATGTACATTCCAACAAGGACTTGATAGTGCATACATGGGAAACTTGACATTGAATAAATACCAGTAATCTATAGATATGTGGCACCCTAAAGTTTCACCTGAAAATAAATAATAACAAAAATAGGGATAAAACAAATTGGAACGTTCATTCTTTGTTATGAAATGTGTACACAGCATGGAAGTTGACAGCTCTACGCGTTTCGTGACTTTTTTATCACTCATCAGGAGCAAAACCATGGTGGTAACCTATAAATAGAGAGAACAGCCATGTTTGGAAATGTCTAAGAAAAGGGGTGGACAAATATACAATGTGGAGAAACCCACATGCACACTTGATCCATAGACTTGCATATATACCTGCGCAAAGATGGTGCAGAACACCGGTGATCAGGCCAGCCAAAAATGCCACAGTCCGGGGTTGAGGGGGCAAGGCCAAAGCGACACCCAAAATGCACGAATGGCAACCCAGGCAGGTCCACGTGTAGGGTGAGACACAGATTGAGTGTTGAAGGTGGAGTGACGAATGCTGAAGGGACAGCTGAAAATAAGACAATAAAATGGTCTAGATGTGACAGGGGACTGCAAAAGGAAAGATTGGTTATAAAATTAAAAAAATGCAAATGTATAAGTGCAAGAGAAAATATGAGTGAAGGTAAGAAAATCATTGTGTAGGTATTGATGGGGAGTGTAGCAAAGAACTGCAGGAAAGAGAAGGGAAAGGACCTAGGTATGGGAACCTGCTCAGGGAAGAGAACCCATGCAGAGGGCGCCGCCATAGACTTACCCCCAACGCCATGCAACCGATACTAAGGAGGGCAAATGAAGCATCAACAGCCGCCTACAATGCCAGCCAGGCTTGGCAGCTGCGAGCATCAACCATCCTCCAATCGTCGGAGATGGACAACCAAGCAGCTGGTATAAGTACGCCACGAGGACGCCGAACATCCGGCGCTGGGGACATGACGTCGATGCGCAGTGGACCCCGCCAGCCCTACGTCAGAGCCGGGCGGAGGGGAAATCCAGTGCGCATCGCAACCCCGGGACGTAACAAAGAACAGCACAGCCATGAGACAAACAGCGTCCCACACCACCGATGCGCACGCAGCAAGAGTAAACAGAGGGAGTATAATGTCCAATCGATTATTGGTATATTAGAGAATAATGAAAGAAAAGGAAAAATAAAAAATAAATAAAAATGAAATAAAAAATAAAAAAAGAAATAATTGATTGTTAATGCGTCCGTGTGCCTCCATCCCTAATTACATAGTTAAAAAATGGAGAGCAACAGTATTTGGGACTTTAAATGAGGTATACATAGGAGCCGTTCAAAACCCCTCCTCCATCCCGGGTTCAATATATCAAAAAAAAGGGGAGCAACAGAGCGGGACTTTAAATGAGGCACACGGAAGCTAGAAAATCCAAATAGATAAAAAAACAGATTTTAATAAATTCAAATGGTCATGTATTGCACCTATTATTACATATATTCATAAATTAATTATATAGAATTTCATCAAAATGTACATTCCAACAAGGACTTGATAGTACATACATGGGAAACTTGACATTGAATAAATACCAGTAATCTATAGATATGTGGCACCCTAAAGTTTCACCTGAAAATAAATAATAACAAAAATAGGGATAAAACAAATTGGAACGTTCATTCTTTGTTATGAAATGTGTACACAGCATGGAAGTTGACAGCTCTACGCGTTTCGTGACTTTTTTATCACTCATCAGGAGCAAAACCATGGTGGTAACCTATAAATAGAGAGAACAGCCATGTTTGGAAATGTCTAAGAAAAGGGGTGGACAAATATACAATGTGGAGAAACCCACATGCACACTTGATCCATAGACTTGCATATATACCTGCGCAAAGATGGTGCAGAACACCGGTGATCAGGCCAGCCAAAAATGCCACAGTCCGGGGTTGAGGGGGCAAGGCCAAAGCGACACCCAAAATGCACGAATGGCAACCCAGGCAGGTCCACGTGTAGGGTGAGACATAGATTGAGTGTTGAAGGTGGAGTGACGAATGCTGAAGGGACAGCTGAAAATAAGACAATAAAATGGTCTAGATGTGACAGGGGACTGCAAAAGGAAAGATTGGTTATAAAATTAAAAAAATGCAAATGTATAAGTGCAAGAGAAAATATGAGTGAAGGTAAGAAAATCATTGTGTAGGTGTTGATGGGGAGTGTAGCAAAGAACTGCAGGAAAGAGAAGGGAAAGGACCTAGGTATGGGAACCTGCTCAGGGAAGAGAACCCATGCAGAGGGTGCCGCCATAGACTTACCCCCAACGCCATGCAACCGATACTAAGGAGGGCAAATGAAGCGTCAACAGCCGCCTACAATGCCAGCCAGGCTTGGCAGCTGCGAGCATCAACCATCCTCCAATCGTCGGAGATGGACAACCAAGCAGCTGGTATAAGTACGCCACGAGGACGCCGAACATCCGGCGCTGGGGACATGACGTCGATGCGCAGTGGACCCCGCCAGCCCTACGTCAGAGCCGGGCGGAGGGGAAATCTAGTGCGCATCGCAACCCCGGGACGTAACAAAGAACAGCACAGCCATGAGACAAACAGCGTCCCACACCACCGATGCGCACGCAGCAAGAGTAAACAGAGGCAGTATAATGTCCAATCGATTATTGGTATATTAGAGAATAATGAAAGAAAAGGAAAAATAAAAAATAAATAAAAATGAAATAAAAAATAAAAAAAGAAATAATTGATTGTTAATGCGTCCGTGTGCCTCCATCCCTAATTACATAGTTAAAAAATGGAGAGCAACAGTATTTGGGACTTTAAATGAGGTATACATAGGAGCCGTTCAAAACCCCTCCTCCATCCCGGGTTCAATATATCAAAAAAAAGGGGAGCAACAGAGCGGGACTTTAAATGAGGCACACGGAAGCTAGAAAATCCAAATAGATAAAAAAACAGATTTTAATAAATTCAAATGGTCATGTATTGCACCTATTATTACATATATTCATAAATTAATTATATAGAATTTCATCAAAATGTACATTCCAACAAGGACTTGATAGTACATACATGGGAAACTTGACATTGAATAAATACCAGTAATCTATAGATATGTGGCACCCTAAAGTGTCACCTGAAAATAAATAATAACAAAAATAGGGATAAAACAAATTGGAACGTTCATTCTTTGTTATGAGATGTGTACACAGCATGGAAGTTGACAGCTCTACGCGTTTCGTGACTTTTTTATCACTCATCAGGAGCAAAACCATGGTGGTAACCTATAAATAGAGAGAACAGCCATGTTTGGAAATGTCTAAGAAAAGGGGTGGACAAATATACAATGTGGAGAAACCCACATGCACACTTGATCCATAGACTTGCATATATACCTGCGCAAAGATGGTGCAGAACACCGGTGATCAGGCCAGCCAAAAATGCCACAGTCCGGGGTTGAGGGGGCAAGGCCAAAGCGACACCCAAAATGCACGAATGGCAACCCAGGCAGGTCCACGTGTAGGGTGAGACATAGATTGAGTGTTGAAGGTGGAGTGACGAATGCTGAAGGGACAGCTGAAAATAAGACAATAAAATGGTCTAGATGTGACAGGGGACTGCAAAAGGAAAGATTGGTTATAAAATTAAAAAAATGCAAATGTATAAGTGCAAGAGAAAATATGAGTGAAGGTAAGAAAATCATTGTGTAGGTGTTGATGGGGAGTGTAGCAAAGAACTGCTAGGAAAGAGAAGGGAAAGGACCTAGGTATGGGAACCTGCTCAGGAAAGAGAACCCATGCAGAGGGCGCCGCCATAGACTTACCCCCAACGCCATGCAACCGATACTAAGGAGGGCAAATGAAGCGTCAACAGCCGCCTACAATGCCAGCCAGGCTTGGCAGCTGCGAGCATCAACCATCCTCCAATCGTCGGAGATGGACAACCAAGCAGCTGGTATAAGTACGCCACGAGGACGCCGAACATCCGGCGCTGGGGACATGACGTCGATGCGCAGTGGACCCCGCCAGCCCTACGTCAGAGCCGGGCGGAGGGGAAATCCAGTGCGCATCGCAACCCCGGGACGTAACAAAGAACAGCACAGCCATGAGACAAACAGCGTCCCACACCACCGATGCGCACGCAGCAAGAGTAAACAGAGGGAGTATAATGTCCAATCGATTATTGGTATATTAGAGAATAATGAAAGAAAAGGAAAAATAAAAAATAAATAAAAATGAAATAAAAAATAAAAAAAGAAATAATTGATTGTTAATGCGTCCGTGTGCCTCCATCCCTAATTACATAGTTAAAAAATGGAGAGCAACAGTATTTGGGACTTTAAATGAGGTATACATAGGAGCCGTTCAAAACCCCTCCTCCATCCCGGGTTCAATATATCAAAAAAAAGGGGAGCAACAGAGCGGGACTTTAAATGAGGCACACGGAAGCTAGAAAATCCAAATAGATAAAAAAACAGATTTTAATAAATTCAAATGGTCATGTATTGCACCTATTATTACATATATTCATAAATTAATTATATAGAATTTCATCAAAATGTACATTCCAACAAGGACTTGATAGTACATACATGGGAAACTTGACATTGAATAAATACCAGTAATCTATAGATATGTGGCACCCTAAAGTGTCACCTGAAAATAAATAATAACAAAAATAGGGATAAAACAAATTGGAACGTTCATTCTTTGTTATGAGATGTGTACACAGCATGGAAGTTGACAGCTCTACACGTTTCGTGACTTTTTTATCACTCATCAGGAGCAAAACCATGGTGGTAACCTATAAATAGAGAGAACAGCCATGTTTGGAAATGTCTAAGAAAAGGGGTGGACAAATATACAATGTGGAGAAACCCACATGCACACTTGATCCATAGACTTGCATATATACCTGCGCAAAGATGGTGCAGAACACCGGTGATCAGGCCAGCCAAAAATGCCACAGTCCGGTGTTGAGGGGGCAAGGCCAAAGCGACACCCAAAATGCACGAATGGCAACCCAGGCAGGTCCACGTGTAGGGTGAGACATAGATTGAGTGTTGAAGGTGGAGTGACGAATGCTGAAGGGACAGCTGAAAATAAGACAATAAAATGGTCTAGATGTGACAGGGGACTGCAAAAGGAAAGATTGGTTATAAAATTAAAAAAAATGCAAATGTATAAGTGCAAGAGAAAATATGAGTGAAGGTAAGAAAATCATTGTATAGGTGTTGATGGGGAGTGTAGCAAAGAACTGCAGGAAAGAGAAGGGAAAGGACCTAGGTATGGGAACCTGCTCAGGGAAGAGAACCCATGCAGAGGGCGCCGCCATAGACTTACCCCCAACGCCATGCAACCGATACTAAGGAGGGTAAATGAAGCGTCAACAGCCGCCTACAATGCCAGCCAGGCTTGGCAGCTGCGAGCATCAACCATCCTCCAATCGTCGGAGATGGACAACCAAGCAGCTGGTATAAGTACGCCACGAGGACGCCGAACATCCGGCGCTGGGGACATGACGTCGATGCGCAGTGGACCCCGCCAGCCCTACGTCAGAGCCGGGCGGAGGGGAAATCCAGTGCGCATCGCAACCCCGGGACGTAACAAAGAACAGCACAGCCATGAGACAAACAGCGCCCCACACCACCGATGCGCACGCAGCAAGAGTAAACAGAGGGAGTATAATGTCCAATCGATTATTGGTATATTAGAGAATAATGAAAGAAAAGGAAAAATAAAAAATAAATAAAAATGAAATAAAAAATAAAAAAAGAAATAATTGATTGTTAATCCTTTTTTTTGATATATTGAACCCGGGATGGAGGAGGGGTTTTGAACGGCTCCTATGTATACCTCATTTAAAGTCCCAAATACTGTTGCTCTCCATTTTTTAACATAGTATTAGTAACATCTCCAGACCACATTGTTGAATCATTACCTTTTAAATATATAGACCAGAAACTCCTCAACAATATGTTACATTCAAAAGTTCCAGTTTTGTTATTTAGTCTATGAGATCCCTGCATTTTAACAAAATTTATTTTGGATTCTATTTTAACCACTTTAGCCCCGGACCAATTTTCAGCCTAAGGACCAGAGGTCTTTTTACAATTTTGCACTGCACTGCTTTAACTGGTAATTGCTCGGTCATGCAATGTTGTGCCCAAACGAAATGTGCGTCCTTTTCTTCCCACAAATAGAGCTTTCTTTTGATGGTATTTGATTGCCTCTGCGATTTTTATTTTTTGCGATATAAATGGAAAAAGACCGAAAATTTCGAGAAAAAAATATATTTTCTACTTTTTGTTATAAGAAAAATCAAATAAACTCAATTTTAGTCATACATTTAGGGCAAAATTTATTCAGCCACATGTCTTTAGTAAAAAAAATGTCAATAAGCGTATATTTATTGGTTTGCGCAAAAGTTATAGCGTCTACAAACTAGAGTACATTTTCTGGAATTTACACAGCTTTTCATTTATGACTGCCTATCTCATTTCTTGAGGTGCTAAAATGGCAGGGCAGTACAACCCCCCCCCCCCCCAAATGACCCCATTTTGGAAAGTAGACACCTCAAGGAAATTGCTGAGGGGCATGTTGAGCCCACTGAATATTTTTTTTTGTCCCAAGTGATTGAATAATGACACAAAAAAAAAAAGTTGTCACTAAATGATATATTGCTCACACATGCCATAGTTATATGTGGAATTGCACCCCAAAATATATTCTGCTGCTTCTCCTGAGTACGGGGATACCACTTATGTGGGACTTTTTGGGAGTCTAGCCGCGTACGGCACCCTGAAATCCAATCACTGCCTTCAGGATTTCTAAGGGTGCAAATTTTTGATTTCATTCCTCACTACCTATCACAGTTTCGAAGGCCATAAAATGCCAAAATAACACAAAACCCCCCAAATGACCCCATTTTGGAAAGTAGACACCCCAAGCTATTTACTGAGAGGCATGTTGAGTCCATGAAATATTTTATATTTTGCCACAAGTTGCAGAAATATTACAATATTTTTTTTTTTTGCACAAAGTTGGCACTAAATGATATATTGCTCACACATGCTATGGGTATAAGTCAAATTACACCCCAAAATAAATTCTGCGGCTTCTCCCGAGTACAGGGATACCACATGTGGGGGACTTTTTGGGAGCCTAGCCACGTACGGGACCCCGAAAACCAAGCACTGCCTTCCGGATTTAAATATAAAACACTACCAAAAAAACTGTTAGCGATCGCAGGGATCAGGCCTGACTCTGCGAACGCTGCAGTTATGTGTTTAGTGTTTTGTAAGTGACAGCGATCGATCGATACTGCTCTTGGGTGGGCTGGGCGGAGGGGCAAAACGCAGGTGCTAGCAGGTATCTTGGCTGATCCCACTAACAATGCGTTTTTTTGGAACCCTAAACTGCTGGGGACGCTAGTATAGATCAGATCAGATCAGATATTGATCTGTTCAGATTCTATACCACTACAGGAGGTTTATGCTTTGCGCATGGGTGTTAGTGGTACTGGCACTAGCCTAGCGCTGCCTGGGGAGACTCAGACCCTGACCCTAAAACCTAATTGATATCACCCGCTGGGTGATCAGGGGGTTAAACCTTTATTGGGTAATAAATGGTGGATGCCCTGATGCTATAAAAAGCAAACTAACTAACCAGAGTCACCCATAACACTTATACGGTGATCACTGGTGAAAGGGTTAACTAGGGGCAATCAGGGGGTTCAAATTTTTATTAGGTAGTATATGGGGGTCCCTGGCGCTATATAAAAACCTGGCGGGGAACCTAAATAACTAACTGGCTAACCAGCGTCACCAGTGACACTTATACGGTGATCGCTGGTGAAAGGGTTAACTAGGGGCAATCAGGGGGTTAAAACCATTATTGGGTAGTATATGGGGGTACCTAGCGCTATAAAAACCTGGCGGTGAACCTAAAAAAAAAACTAGCTACCTAGCGACACTAGTGACACTAATGCAGCGATCAGAAAAATGATCGCTTAGTGACACTGGCAAAAGGGGGTGAAAGGGTTAACTAGGGGCAATCAGGGGGTTAAAATCATTATTGGGTAGTATATCGGGGTACCTAGCGCTATAAAAACCTGGCGGTGAACCTAAAAAAATAACTAGCTACCTAGCGACACTAGCGACACTAATGCAGCAATCAGAAAAATGATCGCTTAGTGACACTGGCAAAAGGGGGTGAAAGGGTTAACTAGGGGCAATCAGGGGGTTAAAACCATTATTGGGTAGTATATCGGGGTACCTAGCGCTATAAAAACCTGGCGGTGAACCTAAAAAAATAACTAGCTACCTAGCGACACTAATGCAGCGATCAGAAAAATTATCGCTTAGTGACACTGGCAAAAGGGGGTGAAAGGGTTAACTAGGGGCAATCAGGGGGTTAAAACCGTTATTGGGTAGTATATCGGGGTACCTAGCACTATAAAAACCTGGCGGTGAACCTAAAAAAATAACTAGCTACCTAGCGACACTAATGCAGCGATCAGAAAAATGATCGCTTAGTGACACTGGCAAAAGGGGGTGAAAGGGTTAATTAGGGGCAATCAGGAGGTTAAAACCCTTATTGGGTAGTATATCGGGGTACCTAGCGCTATAAAAACCTGGCGGTGAACCTAAAAAAATAACTAGCTACCTAGCGACACTAGCGACACTAATGCAGCGATCAGAAAAATGATCGCTTAGTGACACTGGCAAAAGGGGGTGAAAGGGTTAACCCTAAGGGAAATCAGGGGGTTAAATCTTTATTGGGGGGTGGTAGGGGGCTACCCTGGACCTAACACTAACTGCCCTGACACTTTTTACTTTTACAACTGACACTGAATGCAGTGATCAGTAAATAAATGATCACTGCAATCAGTGACACTGTGACTGGGGGGGGAGGGGGGGGCGGGGGCGATCGGGGGGGGGTGATCGGGGGGTTTGTGTGCCTGTATGTTAGTTAGTGTCAGTGTAGTGTTTGGTGCAGACTTACTGTGTCCTCTCCTCGTAGTCCGGTCAATAAGACCGCCCCGAGAAGAATGACATCACTTCCTCCCTGCCTGTGTATACAATACACAGTGGGAGGAAGCTTCTCATTCGCCAGGAGCGATCGAGAGGGGATGACCAGAAACCAACGGCCATCCCCTCATCCTGGATCATTCCTGAAGCGAACCGGACCGCCGCATCCAGCGGGAGGGGGTCCGATCGGACCCCCCACCCGCTGGAAGGCAAGCACGTACATGTACGTGCTTGTGCCTGTACATGCCATTGTGATGACGTACAATGGCATGCGGCGGTCGTTAAGTGGTTAACTTTGATTTCAATATTATTGCTGTGAATGAAATACAGTTGCAAATAGCAATCATATCCCTGTCCTACACATACAAATCTTCTGCTGTATTAATATCAACATCTCTAAAATTATGATTTTTGTCATATGCATTAATATCAATAACTCTATCATTTTTGTCCTTTGTAATGATATCAATGTTCTTTTTTTTTTTTAGTTCATCTGCATTGATATCAATGTCTACATCTCTCTTATTTCTGAATAATACATGATCTTTGTTGTGTAATTCTTCAGTCCCGTTAACCTCTGCATAACTGGAACAGTTCGTGATATATTTTACCACAGATAAAATTGTCACTAGGGAAAAGATGCAGCCTGTGGTGATGATACATTTTCTCTTTTTAAAACTTTTCTTTTGTTGAGCTGACATCTTTTCATCTTTTTGGGATCCATGATTCCTCCAGATTAGATTTTTATAATTCATTCCTGAAAAAAATAATGCAGCATCATTATCTCGGCATATACAACTTGTTATACCCACATTTTTATTTCTACATACATTTTTCACTGAACTGAGAAGGTATTTGTACCCCTTGAACATCCAAAATGTCAATGGACCTTCCCAATTACTTTTTCATGTTCCAACTCCTGAAACTTTAGCTCCGCCTGTGACGTGCATCTCACCATCTCTGGGTGTGACCTTACATGTGACAATTCTTTAATCACCATTTCCTTCCGTCTTAGACTTGTGCTAACAACATCTAATTTTGTTTTAAATAAACCTTTCCGTTCTTGGTCAACTTGATAGACCGCTTATCTTGTACAAAAGATCATTTTGGTTTAATAACAAAATAACAAAATGTTACAAAAACAATATCAATTGTAGAATATCAAAAATAGATTATTCTTACAATGAAGATTAAATCCGATATGTTTGTGCATGTAATAACAACTCATGTTGTAAATGTGCCTTGTGTGTACTGGAGTGAAAATCTCTCTGGAATGTGTGCCCTCCATTAATTGAATGTGTCCTCATGTTACAAGATTTACTTCTAAAACACCAACCCCCACCTTTTTCCTTAAAAGTTCATCTGGGCTATACAGTGCCACAGAATGAGCAATTTCCCTCCCACCTTTCTAAAACAATGGGCGTTACTCATTCTAAATTCCTAAGGGTAGGCCTATGAATACTATGTATAAAAACATTTTAAATATATACAATCCTTTTTACCTTAAAAACAAATACTACATATCAGTATATATACAAATTATTTCTTAATAATCTCCTAATCAAGAAATATTGTAATATAAAAGACTTATATTTTTAGCTAATAAAATGACACTTTTTATCATGAATTAACTTACTTTCTCAACTGGAAATGTGTAGAGGGACCATTTTTTCCCATCTGCAACCAATTTGACTTCTCTATAGTCTCTCTTTGAGGTGACAACAAAACAAATTCACGAGGTAACACAAACACCATTTTTCTTTCTGTCATTAATTCAAATGGAGAATACTTTGCAGCAGCAGAAATTGTGTTTCTTACACCCATTAAAATAAATGGAACAACATCAACCCAAATATTTCCTCTGTCCAACAACATTTTTGCAATCCTGGATTTAATTATCCGATTCATCCTCTCGACAATACCTGCAGACTGTGGATGATATGGTACATGAAATCTCTGTTCTATTCCCAAGAATTTACACATTGCCTGCATGATTTTACCTGTAAAATGGGATCCTCTGTCACTACTAGACATGTGCAGAGTAAAATATTTTGTTTCGGAATTTCGTTTTCGTCCGAAAACTTAATTTATTTAGTTACTCCCGAAATTTGTTTTTATTTATTTCGTTTTTCGTTCAAAAATTGCATTCGTCCGAAAATCCACATGTATTACAGTCGAATCTGTCTTTGAAGGCTTATGGTGTCTGTCGAATGTATAAAGAAGATTCGACGGAGCTAGTATATAGCATACTTTAGAACCCCTGTTAAAGTCTATGGGACTCCAACGTTCAAAATCTAAAGTGCTAATTTTAAAGATTAATTTGCAAGTTACTGTCCTAAAAAGTGTTTGGGGACCCGGGTCCTGCCCCAGGGGACATGTATCAATGCAAAAAAATTTTTTAATAATGATTAAAGTGAAACAATACATTTTTTTTATTTTTAATAAAGGAATTTTTCAAAAGTGTGTTTGTCTTATTTAACTATTTTTTACACTTTCTTTGTGAAATGGTAGGGGTACTTTTGTACCCCCTTACCATTTCAAACAGGGGGGGGCGGGATCTGGGGGTCCCCTTGTTAAAGGGGGCTTCCAGATTCTGATAAGCCCCCCGCCCGCAGACATCCACAACCACCGGCCAGGGTTGTGGGGATGAGGCCCTTGTCCTCATCAACATGGGGACAAGGTGCTTTGAGGGGTCACAGACCCCCAAAGCATCCTCCCAATGTTGAGGGCATGTGGCCTGGTATGGTTCAGGAGGGAGGGGGGCGCTCTCTCGTCCCCCCCTCTTTTCCTGCGGCCTGCCAGGTTGCGTGCTTGGATAAAGGGTTTGGTATGGATTTTTAGGGGGACCCCTTGTCAATTTTTTTTAAATTTGACGCGGGGTTCCCCTTAATATCCATACCAGACCTGAAGGGTCTGGTTATGGATATTTAGGGGGAACCCCACGTCAAATTTTTTCTTAAATTTGAGGCAGGGTTCCCCTTAATATCCATACCAGACCTGAAGGGCCTGGTAATTGAATTTGGGGGACCCCCACACTTTTTTATTTATTTATTTATTTATTTTATCAATGACTTTCAATGAGTGTTCTCTGTATTACGGGAGCCGACAATTCATAATAGCTGCGAGTGATTTTAAAGGACTTTTTTTCCTGCAGAAATTACACTTTGTGCAGGGACAGTTCTAAGCACCAGAAACATGCGCCCCTTCACAGGCATACTATAGACAACCCCCCCTATGAAATTTAAAGGAATATTATACTTTTATTGTTTCACTTTAATCATTATTAAAATCACTGCTCCCGAAAAAACGGCCGTTTTTAAAACTTTTTTTGCATTGATACATGTCCCCTGGGGCAGGACCCGGGTCCCCAAATACTTTTTAGGACAGTAACTTGCAGAATCTTTTCTCTCTGTCAAATATTTTTTCTCTGTCGAATATTTTCTCTATATAATCTTGGACTAATAGAGGTAAGGTTAGGCACATTCGACCACAGGTTCTATAGACAGATTGTTATTGTCAGAGTCATGTCGAATCTCCTATTCTATATCGAACTGTTGTAACAATGAAAACGAAAATGAAGCATTTATGTCGGATCTTTCGTTTTTCGGATTCTGTGCTTTCGTTATCGTTTGTCAAAACGAAAATGAAAATAGCTGAAATTCGGACGAAAATGCATTCGGACGAAAACGAATGCACATGTCTAGTCACTACTGAGGTTTGCTGGTATACCCCAAACTGGAAAAACATGATTAATCAACATCCCAACAATAGTTAAAGCATCATCATTAGTGAATCCCACCTGTAGGTGTTGTGGTATATGAAACACAAAAACCCTGTTAGTCATGACACAAACTTATGTTCTACTGACCCAAAATAATAATTTTGTGACACCCGAAGAAAAACGCAAAGAAATCACTCCTTCATGTTTCTCTACAAATTAAGAATTATGTGTGTCTATTTTCTTCAGAACATAAATTGAGACCATTTCAGGTTGAACTACTAATTCTCCATACAAATCTATTTTCTTAGCTAATTGACTGTGTCTGTAGTTCTACTGCCTACAGCTAACTCTCTGTTGTCTTAAACATAAGGGATTCAGTTGCTAATTGATTACCAAGCTGAAAATGTATTCAGTTACGAACTGAGTACAAAGCTGTTCTTTACCCTTCTTTTTCAGGTGAACTAAACCTTTCAAAGTTCAGCTTGAACAAAACAAAAAAAGCAAACAAACATAATAATCATAACAAGGAAAAATTAATGAAAAACAATACTCCAGAGGATTATCCTTGAAAATATTAAAAATATATCAAAGTCCTCTATAATATTCCAAACATCAAAACCAAATCTCTGAAGCTCAAATCATAACTTTATTCATAGCAAGTAAACATCAACCAGAAAATTCTTACCATCCATGCGGTTCATTTAAGGACTGCTAACATTGTTTTTCACAGTGTTATATGCTACATAATGATACCTTTCCTGTCTTAATGGACTATTTTCAGTTTCCAATCTTTGCATTTGGGTCTTAGAAGGGAAATAAATTTGATTATTATGACCTCTATACTTCAAATTACTACACCAGCGTACAGAATATACCTCATGACGCCTTGGCATGGTTTTCAGATAATACAACCTCTTTTGTATATCATTATTATTATTATTATCCAACAAACAAAACCTGGATATGTGACCCTCTCGTTTGCAAACAAAACATTTAAGAGTTGCTCTTTTTGCATAAACTTTCCTCTGAGCATATGGCGATGTAAATTTACATTTCTGTCTAATATCAGTATTATTGAAGTCAATTGACTTCACACTTTCATTGTCTGAGGAAATATTAATAATTGACTCATCAGAAGACATTATTTCAATTCCTGAGTCAACATCATTAACTCTCAAATCCGACTTTGTCACATGTTCAAGATCCTCCATTTTTGTTGAACACTGACCATGTGCAGAAGACTGAGCTTGCAGTAATTGTTTTTTAAGTAGACTTATGATATTTTCATGTTCAATCTTTTCCTGAGTCAAAAAAACTATTTGACTCTTTTTCTTTAAACGATTGCAATAATGCATTCATTTTATGTTCCAATTCAACCTTTTCAGTCAATAATTGTTCAATATATATCTTCTCCTGCGTTTCTGCAATCTCTGTTACACTTTGCATTTGATTTCCTGGCATATCAAACACCATAGTATTAAAAATTTGAATTAACTTTATTACATTACGTAATTTTTTCTTTGTTTTAAAGCGGTTCTAAAGGGGAAGTTCCGCTAATCTGATCCCTCCCCCCCTCCGATGCCACAATCGGCACCTTTCAGGGGGGAGGGGGGGTGCAGTTACCTGGATAATCCAGGTAACTGCACCCACTTCCGGCCAGACCGCCGCAGACCCCCGCAGACGCTCCGCCCCCCCCCCGTTGTGTTCTGGGAAACACACAGTTCCCAGAGACACAGCGGGGATCCATAAGTGACGTGCAGCATGACTCGCGCATGCGCAGTAGGGAACCGGGCAGTAATGCTTCACTTCCCGATTCCCTGACAGAGGATGGCGGCGGGGGCAGCAGCGAGACGAGCGATCGCTCATCATCTGCCGCCGACATTGCTGGACCCTGGGACAGGTAAGTGTGATTTTATTAAAAGTCAGCAGCTGCAATATTAGTAGCTGCTGGCTTTTAATATTTTTATTTTAGGTGCAGAACCGCTTTAACTAATGAGACTCTATCCTTCTCAATGTCAGTATTTGCTTGCAAGCATTGATTATACATAGATTTCCATAAAGCAGCATCAGAGACCTGTTTCGATAAACCTGTAAATTCTAATTTACTTTCATCAGCTAAAACATTTACAAATTCCATATTACTTTGCTACTCACCAAATATAAAACTTTTCCGTTTTCCCGCTGGACCCAAAATCAACCGTCTGTCAAGACTTCTGTATATCTGAAATTCTCCGGTCTTTCACAATCATCAATATCATAATTTTCTTCTAGGTTCTTTTCAATCTTTGCGAAGTTAATTTCTGTTCATCACTTATTTCCCCTCTGATCAAAGGAAGGAAGTTGAAAAAAAACTTCCAACTTATGATTGACTGGCTGGCTCGCCAATGTAAAAATATGTGTATATATATATATATATATATATATATATATATATATATATATATATATATATATATCTGTCTTATATATATATTTGGTTGATAAGCTTGAGATTGTGAGACAAATTTCCTTAATTAGTTCTGAGTCAGCATAAATCAAAATGTGTGTTTTATTGTACAATGATAAAATTCTAGTATAGTTCATTCGTTTTAAAAGATAGAAGAAATCTTAGCATTAAAACATGTATTCTATTGTTCTATCTAAAATGCCGGAATAACCCTTTGTATGCGGAAGAATAGCTGAAAGTGTGTGTTCTGAGATGTATGATATATTCAGAGCTGAGTGTCGATCCAAGAGACCGTCCTTCCAACCAGCTTTTGCTTATATAAACCAAAGCTTCTAAATTTGCGCCAAAAGAATAAACCCTCCTTCACAAGGGTGTGGGCTAAAGAGTGGTTACCATAGCTATCTACCATCTGGTATCAATCATACATGGCTGACCATTCTAATGACAGGAAGAGGGGGGGGAAGGGAATAGCTCAAGACTCTAAACAAAATATCAGTTACATACAGGAATATGTCTTTAAAAGCATATATAAGATTTACAATATTCATCAAAATCCTGACAAGTTTTAAATGTTTACTTTTTCAATTTCAGCATGTCACCATCTGGAGATATTAATCCAAAGCTATCATACACACAATTATTGAGAATTCATATTCTAAATAAAGTATAATAAAGCCAATTAAAATGTAGATATTAAGAATATAACAAGGACTGAGCTGTGTGTCTTATGCCAAGGCTGCTGGCTCAACCAATGAACTGAGCTGTTGTTCCTGGCAGCCGCTGTTCTATTGTTCTGGGTTGCTGTTCCAGTAATGCTGCATCAGAGACTTCAGAGATACTGGAAGGAGACCACAGACATTGTCCTTCATTGAACCATCAGGAGTGGTAAAAAGGCCTCTGGTGATTTGTGCTTAATTTACTTGATCCATTGGATTGCAAATATCCTCCAGAGTTCTACTTTAGATGATGTCTCTATTCCTACATAGGAATTGCCTTGGATTTGTATCTGCAGTATAAAAAGAGTCCTATGACAAGACAACTGAAGATGGTGAGGGCAATAATCCTCAAAAAATAATGTGTTCTACCTAAAGACAAAAGAAAAGAAAATAGTGTTATCTAAAGAAACATACAGTTTCCATTGCATGGTGCAATGACTCCTGCAGGAAGCCCTCACCCACATAATCATGCCCCCCCCCCATTAATAACAGACCTTTAAGTCTTAGCAACAAGAGGCAGACAGTCAAAGTATAAAGGTAATATAAACAGACTTCAATAAGAGGCACTATAATATGCATGTAGCACATAGCGCACCATTGGCTCTACATCTGGAGGAATGGCTAATAAGGTAAGTTTGGCTTCATAGTGTATGGCCCCCAGAACAGCTAATGGCAAAGGCATTAATGGGGTACCTGAACAACAACGTCCACTAAAGGGCCCCAGGGTGACTTTGCTCAGGGGCCACAAATTAGAGCAGAGAGGGCATTAGGTGGGTGTGAGAGGCCTAGGGGGAGCCTCAGGCCCCAAGAGAAGAAGAGGAAGTGGTTAATAAAGCATCAGGCAGAGAGGGGCCGTAAAAGTTCTTCTCAGAGGTCTTAGGATATCTAGAGGCAGGACCAGGCTGGAGGTCTCCAGTGAGGGGCTTATGGAAGGTTCTGGGGCAACAGGCTGAGCTATGGATGGATGTAGTTCTGTAATCATCAGAATAATGTAACTGATAACAGTGCAGCACAGGTGGAGAGACCGTTTTTTTTCTACTTATTGAACAGATATCAAAACACTTTCAATAGTATATTTCATAAACCAAAAGGGAGAAAATCAGAAAAGTTCAGTGTTAAGTTTTACATACACTTTAATGATGACACGCATAAGATATTTGTGCCAGCAGAACAAAAAATAGGATCCACTCCATCAATCTAAAGAGGAGAATTTCCTGCTATGCATTACTACTAGCAAAGATATATTTTTTCCTAACCAACCTGTAAGGCAGGGGTGCCCAACCTCTTGAAGAGCGAGGGCCACTTGGTAACTGGTCGCGGGCCACAATAAATGGAGCGGACGGAAGACTGATCCGTGTCTGCACTGTATATGCACGGACATGGACACAGCCCGCTCTACTCTGTGGGCCCCCCTATCTGATCTAACCAGATGTAAGGGGATCCCCTTCTGTTTTTTTTTTTCTTTTAGTGGATCGGATTGAAGGTAGGTGGGTGCAAATGGACACAAGTCCGTCCATAGAGGTGAATGGAGGGTCCGCGTGCTTTGAGCCAATCATGTGAAAGGGGCCTAAGGCTGCTTTCACACTGATGTGCGGCAGTTTACCTGCACTGCGGGTGCAGTACGGTGCACCTGTGGATTTCCTGCAGGTTAGCTGCACTTTGCCATTAATGTCTTTTATATCCTTATATGAAAGCAGCCCAGTAACCACTGCAGAACAGATATGCCCATATATACACTGCTTTTAGTAATAAGCTTACCTTTAATAATGGCCTTCAATTCAGGTATCGCTGGCTGTTGCTGTCCCAGGCAGAATGCATTTGGTATCCCTCCGATTGGGACAGGAGCCGCCGCTATACAGGAAGCATCGGCAAATGCGTCTCTGCTCCATCTGCAGCTGCTTGCTTCCTCTACCGCTGCCTTCATTTAAAACACTGATGCTCTGGGATGGTGGGTCGGCAACCCATGATCAGGGCATGAGAACCTGCTATACCAAAGCAGGAGGTCACGGGAAACATCAGAAGGCTCCACAGGCCACATGTGGCCCCCAGGCCACTGGTTGGGCACCCCTGCTGTAAGGGAATATCCTACCTATGGGGTATTTAAAGTAGAACTATGGCTGTCCAGTGAAGTAAATATGTACTGCAGCACTTATAAAATTATAAAGACATTTATACTTATACAAATTTTCTATTAGGCCCCCTACAAAGTCCATCAATACCTATTGGGCCCGCCAGTGAAGTCCACCTAATGCCGCTTCTATTGATGGGGTGGTAACACTGTTGCACTTCTGAAATGAGAGCAGAGCCAGAGGCAACTCTAGGCTTTGTGAGGCCTTAGGCAAAGCTTAGACACGAGGCCCCACTCACTCCTGTAATTGGCAAAATAATTCAATTGATACAAGTTAACTGTATAGGGAGGGTACAGTACAGTGGGTAAGTGGGCACAATACAGGGGCAGGAGGGTACAGTGGGAGGGTAAGTAGGCACAGTACAGAGGGCAGGAGGGTACAGTTTAGGGGCAGTAATGTATAATACAGATTTGGCCTACTCAAGCAGAGCTGCAGAGATGTCATAGATCTTAAATATTCTAGCAGGCTGTCATTGGTCTAAATCTACACTGGAATGACACCTACCCCTCTACCTTCCCCTCCAGAGTTTCTGGCTCTCTTCTGGCACTTTGCAGGGGTTAAGTAAGAACCCCGAGGTGGATTATCTTATTACTGATGCTGCTTGTGTGGGTGGGATGTCCACTGCACCAATCACGCGGGAAGAATAGGAGAGTCGGGTCAGCAGGGATTGGTGCAGTACACATCCCACCCACACAAGCAGCAGCAATAGTAAGATGTCTCGGGGGTTCTTCCTTAGTCCCTAAAAAAATGTGGGTGGGGGACAGGGCTGGGAACTATGGGGTAGGGGAGACGGAATGGGGGGGGGGGGTGAGTGGGTAGGAGATGGGGGATTGGTAGAGGAGAACTGGAGTGAAACTGGGGGAGCCTGCTCTTTATAGGGATACAAATGGAGGAGGATTTGTGCTGGCATGAGGAAAGGATGGGGAGAGGCAAATAGATGAGGGTCAAGGGGACTGGAGAGGGGACGTTAGGGATGGGCATGGGGAGTAATGTTGCCTGGTGAAGAATAGCACCAAAGAAAGAAAGAAAGAAAGAAAGAGCTGGAGTACCCTCTTGCATCAGAATCTGGCACAGTGCCCCCTTACATCAGAATATGGCACAGTGCCCCCTTACATCAGAATATGGCACAGTGCCCCCTTACATCATAATACGGCACAGTGCCCCCTTACATCAGCACCTGGCGGAGTGCCCCCTTACATCAGCACCTGGCGGCGTCCCCCCTTATGTCAGCACCTGGCGGAGTGCCCCCTTATGTCTGCATCTGGCGGAGTGCCCCCTTATGTCAGCATCTGGCGGAGTGCCCCCTTATGTCAGAACCTGGCGGAGTGCCCCCTTATGTGAGAGTTTAGTTGTCCATAAGTTCTAGATGGGGGAGAGAAGGGAGGGAGATGGAGAGAGTCCAGTGGTAGTGTAGAGCTCCCTTACCCCAGGTTGGTCTCTGCAGGATCAGACAGCAGCAATCTTACAGCCAGATGGATCTGCCGCCCGCAGTGCTTCAAAATTTCCCACTTTATCACCCCTTTCTCGTGCACAGTACTGGTGTTTGGGCGGAGCAGACACCGAGGAGAGGGGTGGGAGGAGGTGGAGCAAATCAATATATCTCTCCTTACTGTCCTGTGGCTAAAAGGAGGGGGGAGATGCTAGGCCCTGACAGCTTCTTTAAGTTGACATTTATCAAACCTGCCCAGGCACAATATCCACGGTGGTAGGTGTTGGCTGGGAGGCACAGCCCACCCCAGCATCCCCTAGATCCAGCAATGAGGATGAGGAGGAGCATAAGCAGCTTTCCTCTCCTGTCCGTGTGGGAGGGGAGGGGGGAACTGTCAGCGGCGGTGCTAGTTCTGCAGAGCAGCTCTATCTGTGATCCGGAGCTGTCAGTGAGCTTCCGTCGCTAAGTGAACCAGTCCCGATCGCAGCCCGCTATCTCTCCACGGACCATGTAGATCTCTCACTAGTGCAATTGAGCGGGTTGCACAGCAGACTGGCAGGGACTTGGCACTGTGCTGATGGCGTGGAGAACCTTGCTGCCAGCCATAGAGGCAGCTCTTAATTAGGCAAATTAGGTGGCCGCAAGGTCCCTGTGAGTGCGAGGCCTTTGGAAAACGCCTATTTTGCCTAATTAGAGAGCCGCCTCTAAGCAGAGCTGCCAGCATAATTTAGGTTGTGTCTGCTTGAGCTATATGGAAAAGAACTTTGAGGTCCATAGAGTGGGATCCTTCAACATTTTGGCTTTCGATTGTACACCTTGTAGAGCAGCCTTTCTCAACCTTTTCAACACAGAGGAACCCTTGAAATAGTTCACTGGTCTCGGGGAGCCCCTGCTAAAACTTAGAAATCTACAACTCATGATACATTAGTGTGATGGTCAGTGAGAAGAACGGTCCTTACACTTGTGGTCATTGGGAAGAACTACCTCCTTACAGATAGCTAAAAAGATCAATGGTGTGAGTGGGAACTTATCTGAGAGGCAGAAATTGCCCAATGCTGAAGGAACCCCTAGCAACCTCTGGAGGAACCCTGGTTGAGAATCACTGTTGTAGAGTAAGAAGGCTGGATGTACAGGTATATGTCCATTAGGAGAATCTAACATACTTTCCATACATTCACCAATTTTACCTGATAATACAATAGACTGGCTCCAGCCATTCACAAATGTGGGATGAGACACAAGACATGTCACGTTGTCTCCATCAGACTTGTATGTACTGATCACTGTCCAAGTATCATCCAAATCTTTAATTTCTGATGTGTTTATATAATCTGAATGTGGGATCCAGGAGATCTCTGCAGCCGGGAATCCACCAATGGCTCTACACTCCAGAGATCCATCACTGTTTCTATCCAGAGACACAGAGGGCTGAGCTGGAGAAATAAAGAAGAACGCATTACTAAACCATATATTACTAAATAATTGTTGTCAATGGTTTGTCAGATGTACAGATAAAACTTTATTTGAAATGCATATTAGAAGTAGGAAATGAGTTTTAATATAATAAAGAAGATGTCAGGTATGGATATGTTTTACACAGTTACGCTTGTCCCGATTGGACCAATGTAAGAAAGTATTTAAATATCTGTGTAATCCCTATAGAAGCTGGAAATCAATGTAATAGACACCACTATTTCAGTGATCTGCACTAGCGTCTGGGTTCCAATTTCTGGACCAATGCAACTTTGTAAAAATATCCATACCAGGAATTCTTTTTTTAAGGATTTCTGTAGACCAGGGGTCTCCAAACTTTCTAAACAGGGGGCCAGTTTACTGTCCAGCAGTCTTTAGAGCGGCTGGAAAAGGTCTTGATTTGAGTGGCAGAAAACAATGCCCCTTTAGTGTCAGTGGGAGAAATTGTGCCCCACCGTTGGTGTCATTGGGAGCAATTGTGCCCCATCATTGGTGTCATTGGGCCCAATTTTTGGCATCACTGGAAGGAATGCTGCACCATAGTTGGTGTCATTGGGAGGAATTGTGCCCCTTTGCTGGTGTCAGTGGGAGGAATCATACCCCATCATTAGTGTCATTGGGCCCAATTTCTGGTGTCATTGGGAGGAATTGTACCTCATCGTTGGTGCCAAGGGAAGGAATTGGGCACCTTCACTGGTCTCAGTGGGGTTGAATTAAGCCCCATTGTTGGTATCAGTGAATGAAATAATGCCCCAAGTGTCAGATAAAAGCAAGCAAAGGACCACACAGTTTGGAGACCACTGATGTAAACAAACCAGGAAACCTACTTTCATTGAATACTGTAAGTTTATACAGAAGCTGGTAAATGCTGGTTTTGGATGCATTTGGAGTTACAGAAGTCAGAAATAAGTCTTCGTGGGCTAGTATTGGTGTTGATAGGGTGGCCATAGACTTAATATTAATCATATCTGTATACAAGATACGACTATAAACAGTACCAAAGCCTAAATACTACCACGCTAAAAGGAAATGAAAGGTAAATAAAGAGGGAAGTACACCTATACAATATTTCTCCTAAAACCCAACTCCAGGAGTAACAACATTTCTCTCCCCCCCCCCCCCCCCCCCGGATCCAACCACCCTCTCCCATTATGTTTTTTACATTTTCAGCATACATACCTTTTCCTGGTGTCCTTTGGACAGTCACATGACAACATGGTCCTCTTTTCCGACAAGGACAATCCTAAATACTGCAGAGAACCGAGGTGACATTATGACATCAGAGCCATTCTCTGCAGCATTGTACTGTGTGAGCCCAAGCCAATGTCGTGACTTCTTTGGTTTCAGTAATAACTCAAAATGGAGTTCTAATCTTTGCCCACTAAAAAAATATAAAAATTGCCTGGACTTCCAATTTAATTGTTTACCACTCCTGCACCCAATGTGATTCAAGTCATTCCCCTATTGGGAGTGTCAGACCTGAAATAAAAGAAATTATAAGGAAGAGAGGAACAGCTAATGTAAATTCTCCTGTCTGCAGCTCTGTTAGTCTCGGGTTTCATGCACCAGAGGTACAGGGGAAGTAAAAGATACACATAATTAAAATTAAAGCTCACAGAATACTGTAAGAAGAATTACAATATTGGAAGACCTAGGAGGACACTAGTGCAAACAAGGACTGGCTACAGGAAAAAGACAGAAAGTGGCCTTTCTAACTGCCAAAGAGCTTGTAGGCAGGTGCAGTCTATTTTCTCCACTGCAGGTGGCGCTCAACCAGAGTGGCATAGTACTGAGAGAGGAAGTCAGGAGGAACATGATTCCTCTATGGTTTCCAGGGTCACTGGGGAAGCTATCCGATTGGATGCTGCCACTCCATGTGACCCTAGCAGCCGTCTTGGGTCAGGCAGAGCCTATTTAAGGCCCTGGCTCTCAGGTTTGACACACATGTCATGTGTGAGTAGTGTAGGGACAGGTCATCCATCTATCAGGGACATTAGCAGCAGGGAAAGGTTCCAGACGAAAGCTTAGGACTCGCAATCATCTTGGACATATTCCTGTTTGGGAAATAGATGGCCACGCCGCATTATGCTGCTGGCATTAATTGTTGTGAGTGTTCTCTTGTGGCACAGACTTACACACTGGCAGCTGGGGGAGGGTCCTGGATACCTACCACAGTTCTAACAATACTGCCTGACAGGGCTGTACACATGCCTTGGCCACTGCAAATGTTTTTCACTTGGGCTGCAGTTGAGGCATGGTCCCATAATGTAAAATTTTCTGTTTTGCAAAAAACAAAAAACTCCCCAAAAAACAAGTATTGCCTCCTGAACACCTGCTAGTCGCTGTTATAAAGCCCTCTGAAAAGTGGTAAGCGTTAAAGAGCCATTAAACAGACTTTCATTTTTACTTTGGTTTTGTTATCCAGAATGTAAGATAGCAAAAGGTGTAATAAAATTTTGCAGTAAATGCAGCATGTACATAAATATATAAATATTCTACTCTTTCCCCCGGAAGAGCAATTTAGTGTTTTTTTTCCCCCCTGTACCTGGTGATGGAAAGAGGTGGCCAGAATAGGGAAGAGACTACCAGTACTCATACCTTATCCACAGAGGAAATCTCAATAAATAAGCCTGGTTACTAAATATGTAAAGTGTTGCACTGTCCTCTATTTGGGTTGTTAGGCTAAATTAGGTTTTTGGCCTTATTGTAGTCAGCGGAGCAGCGATCTGCAGTTTTTGGTTGGTCGGGGCTTCCTATGCTGGGTGTTTGATTTCTCCTACCTACATCTAGGAGAAGCTTCCAGAATATACAGTAGGGCAGAGAGAGTCAAATGTCCAGTTATGAATATTTATCATGTTTCAGCCAATCCCTGGAAGGGGGCGTCCAGGTGGCTGAGGGGGTGATCAATATTTTGAGAGTCCTGAGTGTTTTTCCAGTTCCCCTGGGAGGCAGCTCTACTAAGACAAGATTTGCAGTTTGGGCCTCAGCAGGTGCTTGTTTGATGTGATATATGCAAAGAGACAGCACAAGCCATTACTGTACAGAAGCCATGTTTACTGAATGACCCAGCAGGAACAGGAAACACCACACAGGAAGAAGTACAATAGAGATGCACCATAAAGTTGCATTTAAAGAAACATATCATCCATAACAGTGCTGAGCTGAGGGCCTGGGGAAGATTAATCATTGCTGGAGGGCACTGTCCTAAAGTCCCGGTCTGGAGAAGGAACTTTTTTATCCCCCTCACCATGGAACTACCTGTGGAAGGTGGGTGGCAGCCAGCTCCTGTGAATAAGACCTATAGTGGGGCTTTCATATGTGCCTACAGCTTTAACCCATTCCCGACGAGTGTACACAGATGTGCGTACTCAGCTTTCGGGGGTTACCCCGGTACCGTTGTTTAGAGCAGGTGATCGGCTTTCCAGGTTTAACAACCGATGCAGCTAAAAGCTTTTATACCGGAGGAGCTGGAGGGGACATCCCCCCCTCTCGCCGCCTTCCACTGCTCTTCCCGGGCCTTCTGTTCCACTGGAAGGCCCAATCGAACATCAGCTGATTCCGGCGGCTAGTGACAGACTGGAACGAAGCCGGAAACGCTTTTGTTCCAGTCTCCTGGATGTAAACACGGAAGTGACGTCATGACATCATTTCCGGTTTACTCAGCTGCCAATGGCGCCGGATTTTAAAAAATCGACAGTATTCAGATACACAATTTTCGGGGATCTGAATACTTTGAAGTGCAAAGGAGGGATTGGAGGTCTTTTAGACCTCCTATCCCTCCATAAAGAGTACCTGTCACCACCTATTACTGTCACAAGGGATGTTTACATATAATAGTGATCAAAATGTTTTTTTCTTTTAAAAAACCCATTTTAATAATATAAAAAATAAGAAAAAAAAATGGAAAAGCAAGTTACGTCCGCAATTGTAAACGGTGTTCAAATCACACATGTGAGGTATCGCCACGATCATCAGAGCAAAAGCAATAATTCTAGCACTAGACTTCCTCTGTAACTCTAACCTGGTAACCGTAAAAGTCAGTCCTTTTGACAATTGCTGTCCAATTTTTGGCCAACAAATGTTGGATCGCGGGCTAGAAATTTTTGACTACGGTTTGATGTCAGATTTTCATATAGTCAGTACACAAATCTGTCACACAAAAGTCGAAATTACAAACACCCACAAAGGGTGGCGCGCAAGAGCTGAAATTCCTCGTAGTGCGTAATTACGTTCGTGTTTGTTGCACCGTTAGTATGCAAGACAAGATCCTGGCATATGCCCTTTTGACAAAAGTCCGATGATCGGTTGGCCAACAATCGCACCGTGTGTACGAAGCTTAAGACCCCATATTACTATTAGATTTTCTGCAGATTTTTGTCTTCAGATTTACCCAAACCATATAATATTAGGTCAAACCTTAAGAGTTTCAATTTGTATGCAATCAGGCAGGCCCTTGGACTACATGGTTTTGGTAAAGCTAAAGGAAATTAGTCAACAAACGTTGTATTGTGTGTATGGGGTCTTAATGACTGTACACACAATACAAAAATCAGATGGAAAGATTCGTACGACGTGCTGTCTGGCGATTTCTGTGCTTTAGACAGCTGATTTTGCTTTTTCGTCGGGGACAAAAGCTGGACGGGTAGACTATAACATTTTTGTCAGATGTAAACTCAACATTCGATTTTCGTTTCATTAGTACGATTTTGGTACAAAAAAATGGTGCAAGACTACGCATGCTCAGAAACTAAAGAATACATACAAAACTATTCAACACATGACATTACTTCTGAAGTTGAATTTTGTCGTACCAAAATTTTTTATAGTGTTTAACCTCTTCTCTTTTGACATGAGACTAGAGTAGAATTATAGGGGTCTGATAATGTTGAGTGTTATATATATATATATATATATATATATATATATATATATATATGGATATATAGATAGATAGATAGAGAGAGAGAGAAGAAAACCTCAAAGAGGAGGGTGACCACATATGCTTTAAACTCATGGAAGAAGAAATGCAGTAAATCTCCCCAGTAAAGGACACTACTCTTGAAAATTCTGATCTGATCCTGTTTACAGAGTATTCACATCTGTAGAAAGGAGTTCCAAGAATGGCATATGCGGTGACAACATTGGAGGAAGTGATTAAGACCCAACTACTCCCTTTATCACTTTCAGCGCAGGTTGCCAAAGTGGTAGCACTCACAAGAGCCTGTGATACCACAAAGAATCAAACAGCCAACATCTACACTGATAGCGAGTATGCTTTCCAAGTAGTCCATGATTATGGACCCATAAGGAAGAGCAGACGATTCACAACTGCTGCAGGAGAACCAATTCAAAACTGGAAATATGCATAAGAACTTTTTGAAGCAGTCACCCTCCCAAAGGAAGTAGCCATCTTGAAAGTCAAGGAACATACTGGAGGATAACCCATGGAAGAAAAAAGAAACCAGTTGGCTGATCCTAATGCCAGGAAGACTCCTGAAACATCAATGGAAGCAATCATGATCCTAATCACTGATTTTGCAAAGGAATAAGAAGTCCGTAACAGATTGAAGAAAAGGAAGAGAACAAATACAGAAGGCGAAGGAACTGATTAAGAAATTCCAAGAATATTCATCTGATGATTGGAATGAAATCATAAAAAGGGACAGAGCAAAGAAGGACCAAGATGGACTCTTGTGCAAGGAAAATGGAATATGTGTCCCACCTCAAACGGAGAAGAGGATCATGCAACTAGCCCATGGCCCAAGTCATGTAGGCCCTAAGGCAATGGAGAGAAGCATAAGCAAGGCTGGATGGTTTATTCAATACTCCAGAAATGCATATCAAGACTTTGTTGAGCGGTGCATAATCTGTGCTAAAAACAACCCAGGAAAACCGACCAGGGTAAGACATTTGGCCAAGCCACTACTCCCTTTCCAAAGACTTCAGATTGATTGCATCCAATTGCCCAAATCAGGCCAATATCAATATGTTTTGTTGTGAGTAGACATGTTTTCAAGCTGAATAGAAGCCTGACCGGTGGCTAAAGCAAATGCCAAGACAACAGCAAAGAAGCTCCCTTCTGAACTAATATGCCGCTTTGGAGTCACTGAAACCATAGAGAATGACAGAGGAACACATTTTACTGGACAGATCATGCAAATTATATGCAAGGACTTGGCAATTGATCAGGCCTTCCATGCCCCTATCATCCTCAGAGTTCAGGAAAGGGAGAAAAATATAGTGGAATCATTAACCACTTCAGTCCTGTAGGAGTTGGCTGCTCAATGACCAGAGCACTGTTTACCATTTGGCACTGCACTGTTTTAAAGTGGTGTTCCAGTCCCTAATTTGTTTCAGCGATTTCTGAATGGGCGGCTGTCTTTTGTGGCACACACAGGTCCCACACAGGTTACATTTTTTTGTTGCATTTCTATGTCATTTTTTCAGGGTGGACCTCCACTTTAACTGGTAATTGTGTGGTCATAAAATGCTGTACCCACACAAAATTTGTGTCCTTTTTTCCCACAAATAGAGCTTTTTTTTGATGGTATTTGATTGCCTCTGCAATTTTTATTTTTTTCGATATGTTATATCGTCTACTACTAGGGTACATTTTCTGGAATTTACGCAGCTTTTAGTTTATGACTGCCTATCTCATTTCTTGAGGTGCTAAAATGGCAGGGCAGTACAGCCCCCCTCCCCATCTCAAATGACCCCATTTTGGAAAGTATACACCCCAAGGAAATTGCTGAGAGGCACATTGAGCCCATTGAATGTGTAATTTTTGTAAAAGTGATTGAAAAATGCCAAAAACAACAAAAAAGTACACAAAGTTGTCACTAAATGATATATTGCTCAAACATGCTATTGCCATATGTGAAATTACATTCCAAAATACATTCTGCTGTACGGGTAAGGGGATACCTCATGTGTGAGACTTTGTGGGAGTCTAGCCGTGTACAGGACCCCGAAAACCAAGCGCCTTCAGGCTTTCTAAGGGCATAAAATTGTTATTTCCCTTCCTCACTACCTATCAGAGATTCGGAGGCCATGAAATAACACAATAGCACAAAACTCCCCCAAATGACCCCATTTTGGAAAGAAGACACTTCAAGCAATTTGCTGAGAGGCATGTTGAGTTTTGCCACAAATATGAGAAAATATAGATATATATATTTTTTTTTACACAAAGTTGGCACTAAAATATATATTGTTCAAACATGTCATAGTGATATGTGGAATTACACCACAAAATACATTCTGCTGCTTCTCCTGAGTACGGGGATACCACATGCGTGGGACTTTTTGGCATTCCAACCGTGTACAGGACCCTGAAAACCAATCACCGCCTTCAGGCTTTCTAATGCCCCGTACACACGGTTGGATTTTCCAATGGAAAATGTTCTATGGGAGCTTGTTGTCGGAAATTCCGAACGTGTGTAGGCTCCATCAAACATTTTCCATCGCAATTTCCATCACACAAAATTTGAGATCTGGATCTCAAATTTTCTGACAACAAAATCCGGTGTTGGAAATTCCGATTGTGTGTACACAATTCCGACGCACAAAGTTCCACGCATGCTCAGAATGTCTATTGAACTTCATTTATCTTGGCTCGTTGTACATGTTGTACGTCACCGTGTTCTTGATGTTTGGAATTTCCGACAAACTATGTGTGACCGTGTGTATGCAAAACAAGTTTGAGCCAACATCTGTCGGAAAAAAAAACATGGATTTTGTTGTCAGAAAATCCTATCGTGTGTACAGGGCATAAGGACGTACATTTTTTATTTCACTCCTCGCTACCTTTCACAGTTTCAGAGGCCATGAAATGCCCAGATAGCACATAACTTCCCCAAATGACCCAATTTTGCAAAGTAGACACCCCAAGCTATTTGCTGAGAGGCATGGTGAGTATTTTGCAGATCTAATTTTTTGTCACAAAGTTTTGAAAATTGAAAAAAGGAAAAAAAAAAATACTTTTCTTTTTTTTCTTAATTTTCAAAAATAAATGAGAGCTGCAAAATACTCACCATGCCTCTTAGCAAATACTTTGGGGTGTCTACTTTCCAAAATTGGGTCATGGGGGGGGGGGGGGGGGTTGTTCTATCTGGACATTCCAGGGCCTCCGTAACTGTGATAGGTAGTGAGGAGTAAAATCACAATTTTATGTCTTTAGAAAGCCTGAAGGCGTGATTGGCTTTTGGGATCCTGTATGTGGTTAGGCTCCAAAAAGTCTCACACATGTGGTATCCCCACATCCTCTGACGTCACGTAATTATTTCCCAGGGCTCATCTATGTGGCACTTGGTACTGTGTCTTTCCTCTGACACAGTGCAGATTTTTTCATATGCTATTTTGGTCACTGAGTCCCGCTCACACTGAGTGTGTGGATAAATACTGGTTGGTACTGCGATATACCCTACTCTATTGGTTAACCTCCCTCTATTTTTTTATATAGCTACCTTAGGGTGCCAAGAGAGGGGGGCACTAAAACCGAGGGTCCTCCAAGTGCTTATGCTGGCACCACCCTGCTCATACCTGCTCAGTACAGCAGACCCATGACAGGTAGACGGGCGATGTGAACTTCAGCTGCTGCCTCCACACTAACTTTCACCAGCTCTCACGCCCCCTAAACCTCTTCCTTTCTCCCTGCTGAAAGGCAGATGATGGGGACAAAACAAAACATCAACAAAATGACCCCTTTCACAAGGGACAGACTCTGCTATGCTTAGCAGGGGGTCTGTCTGCTGATCCCCTGTTGAGCAGAGCTGGAGGATAACAGGTCCGTGTCCCCTTATGCAGAGCAGACACAGACACAGCCCACTCTGCTCTATGGGTAGTTGTATGTAAACAGACCGCCTGTCCGTTTACATCCAACTGGCATCTGTCCTGATCCGCCCATACAGAGGGTGTCTGTCCGCCCCACCAGTTTGTTTTTGGTGGATTGGAGGTCTCAGGGCCTTCTTTCATCATAGTTCCCCCTTACAGTGTAAATGGGATCTCTGAACATTCTGATGAAAGGGGAAATTCAGACACTGATTTCTGTCCTCCATGCAGAGCTGCTGCCTGCTGTGTGTCCATCCATCTTGGAGCTGTGTGCAGGCAGCCCATAGAAGTGGATGCAGATGCAGCAGCTGCTTTCAGATCTGTGCATCTGCTCCTGCCCACATGCAGTTTTGTCTGTGCGGACACTGTGTCTGCATTCATTTCTGTAGGCTGCCTGCACACAGCTCCAAGGTGGATGTATGGAGGACTTTTCTGAATGAGCCCTAAGGGAGAACTCTGCATGTATGGTTGGAACTCTGCAGTCTATGATGTAAAGGGGAACTCTGTAGACTCTGATGTAAAGGGGGCTCTGGGAACCTTGATTGTAAGGTGGGAATATTGAGGACTTTGAGTTAAAGTGCCCTGAAAAATGATTCATACCCCTTGACATTTTCCACATTTTGTCATGTTACAACCAAAAATGTAAATGTATTTTATTGTTTTTTTTTCTGTAATAGACCAACACAAAGTAGCACATAATTGTGAAGTGGTAGGAAAATGTGAACTGGTTTTCAAAATGTTTGTGGAATGGAAATAGTATGGCACAACTGCAAACCTACCATGACATGGACATCCACCTAAACTGACAGGCCGGGCAAGGAGAGCATTCATCAGAGAAGAGCCAAGAGGCCCATGGTAACTCTGGAGGAGCTGCAGAGATCCACAGCTCAGGTGGGAGAATCTGTCCACAGGACAACTATTAATCGTGCTCTCCATAAATATGGCCTTTATGGAAGAGTGGTAAGAAGAAAGCCATTGTTGCAGTTTGTGAGAAGCTATGTGGAGGACAACAGTAAACATGTGGAAGAAGGTGTTCTGGTCAGATGAGACCAAAATTTAATTTTGGCCTAAAAGCAAAACCCTAGGTGTGGCGAAAAACTAACACTGCACATCACCCTGAACACACCATCCCCACTGTGAAACATGGTGGTGGCAGCATCATGTTGTGGGGATGCTTTTCTTCAGCGGGGACAGGGAAGCTGGTCAGAGTTGATGGGAAGATGGATGGAGCCAAATACAGGATAGGCTTAGAAGAAAACCTGTTAGTCTGCAAAAGATTTGAGACTGGGGCGGAGGTTCATCTTCCAGCAGGACAACGACCCGAAACATACAGCAAGAGCTACAATGGAATGATTTAGATCAAAGCATATTCATGTGTTAGAATGACCCAGTCAAAGTCCAGACCTAAATCTAATTGAGAATCTGTGGCAAAACTTGAAAATTGCTGTTCACAGACACTCTCTATTCAATCTGACAGAGCTTACACTATTTTGCAAAGAAGAATGGGCAAAAATGTCACTGTCTAGATGTGCAAAGCTGGTAGAGACATTTCCAAAAAGACTTTCAGCTGTAATTGCAGAGAAAGGAGGTTCTACAAAGTATTGACTCCGGGGGGGGGGGGGGAGGGGGGTGCCATACAAATGCACCCCACACTTTTCACATATTCATTTGTAAAAAGAAATTAAAACCATTTATAATTTTCCTTCCACTTCATAATTATGAGCCACATTGTGTTGGTCTATCACATAAAATCCCAATAAAATGCATTTACGTTTTTGGTTGTAACATGACAAAATGTGGAAAATTTCATGGGGTATGAATACTTTTTCAAGGCACTGTAAGGGGGTCTTTGGGAACCTTGATTGTAAGGAAAGAATGCAGGGGAACTCTTTTGTAAGGAGGGACTTCTGAGGACTTTGATTTGGGGAAAAAATTTTCTGAATGGAAAATGTTTTGCACTATAACTATATTTTATTAGGATGATTATATTTCTGATTTTGGATATGCATATATACAATATGGTAGAAAGTGTAGTGCTAAATCTGAACTGACCTTCTCACTGTGGTGAAATCAGATATTACTCACCTAATACTTGTAAAATAGTTGTAGTGATGAAGGTCCCTTCAGCATATGTCATCTCACAGGTATAATTTCCTCCATCAGATATCTGGGTGTTCTGGATGGTCAGTCTTAGATTGGTACGTGTCATTCTTGTACTGCAGTTGTTGTATATCTGGGGTCCTCTTTTGGCAAGGTTAGCATATGAGAATAAACACAAAGAATTATTAATGTGATGGATCTTCCATATAACTCCCGTTATATCATCTCCAGGATCCTCTCCACATTGTAGAACTGTAGAATTGCCTTTTCTCCCCACCACAACATCTGGAATCAGAAGAATCAAAAAAATTTTTTTTGTTAGCACGCTGTTTATTGACCTTGAAAGTCATGCATTATGTATTATCACCAGGACTCTTTACAATTAGGCAGGTTGATTTTGGTCTAATATTTATATACAGTACATATACAGAGTCTTTTTAGCAGACAGTGCTGGAACCTTATCTGATATTAAAATGTGGATTGTCATTCTCAGTCTGGAAATACTAATTACCTGGCTGTCATGCTCACCCTTTTCTATATTTTCAGTTACTGACTCGTAACAAAACCATATATGATCACTTCCGACTTTCCTTGCGTCCCTGTTCCAGGACTACTTATATTTCAAATGCAACCCCCCCCCCAAAAAAAAACGGCTGATCCTGCCAGAAACATGAAGGAACCCTGTGTATTGTACACTCAAGCAGTCAAATAAGCCCTCTCAGTTCTTATCTTATGCCCCGTACACACGAGCAGATTTTCCGTCAGAAAAATCTTAGATGTTTTTTCCAACGGAATTCCGCTCAAGCTTGGCTTGCATACACACGGTCACACAAAAGTTTGCTGAACTTTTGACCGTCAAAAACGCGGTGACCTACAACACTATGACGAGCCGTGAAAATGAAGTTCAATGCTTCCGAGCACGCTTCAAATTGTTTCCGAGCATGCGTAGGAATTTTACGCGTCGGAATTGCTACAGACAATGGGAATTTCCATTCGGAACTTTTTCTGTCGGAAAAATTGAGAACCTGCTCTCAATCTTTTGCTGGCGGGAATTCGGCCAGCAAAAGTCCAATGAAGCATACACACGGTCGCATTTTCTGACCACAAGCTCTCATCGGTCTTTTGCTGGCCAAATTTCCGATCGTCTGTACGCGGCATTAGACTACAAAATCACCTACCCCTAAGTGTGATATAACACACACTTGCTCATTGCTTAGTCTGACATATGCTATGGGGGAGGGGATGTGCCTGACTGTCATGGGTTTTCACTTATGAATATGGTTTGCTGAATTCATGTTTTTGGGGGAGTTGTTACCCCAAAACTTTTTAATGGATTTGTAATAAAGCATTTTTTTAAACAAAATAAGATTACGTTGGTGTATTACTGTGACAGAAGAATTCAACACCCTAAAAGTCCCAAGGTTTCTATATAACAATTTTTTTCTATGCAATTAGGGGATGTGGTGTTAATTAATACAGCTAGAAACATTTATATGATATTTCCTCTTATTTCCTGTTATGTCTCTGGGACAGGAAAGGGAAACACTTTTTTTTACTCTGTCCAAAGATAAAAAAATAAAACTTTTGGTTTTACATACACTTTAAATACATACTCTGTTTTTTATAGCAGTAACCTCCCTGCCCCCACCCTCCTCTCCTCACCCCCAATATAAAGCTCTCACCTGCGGAGGATATATCCCGGTATAGAAGCAGCAGGACAGCCAGAAGATACATTGTCTGCAGGTGAGATGATGACACTGAAAAGGAGAAATGTGCTATGACAATGTCACCGATACTCACAGCTATTAACAGAATCACACATCCTGTATATCTAATGGCGTTCTCGGAATTTACATATTGCGGCCAAACAGTGGTCACTAGCAAACCCATCATGAAAACTCTACAAATTAAATTTGAGAAAATATTTTTGTGTTACACTAAGCCCCCGTACACACGGTCGGATATTCCGATGGACAATGTCCGATAGGACCGTGTTGTCGGATAATCTGACCGTGTGTGGGCTTCATCGGACTTTTTCCGTCGGAATATCTGACGGACCAAGTTTTACAGCTGGGCTATAAAATTTTCCGACAACATGATCCGATCACGTCAGTTCCGATCGTGTGTAGCCTAGTCCGACGGACAAGGTGCCACACATGCTCACAATAAAATTCGGAGACGGAAGCGCTCGCTCAGGTAAAACTACTGCTCGTAATTGATATAGCACATTCATCACGCTGCAATGTTAAAAATTCTTTAATGCAGCGTATTCTCTTTTTCTTTACAATGCTACAAGAATGAAGCTGTTTTGATGCTCATATTCACACACACTTTTCCCAAATGTATTTCTTTATTCTTTTTACTCATTTCAGCAATACAATATTTTAATTCGTCACATATACCCATTTTTTATATTTTTTTATTTTGTGGTTGTTTTTTTTTAATCAGCATCTCCTTTTATGACAGTTTGCTAATTTTTGCATTTTTTTTGGTGTGTTTTGTGTGTCAACTTACAACAACACCATTATTATCTTTTCAATTTATTGTTTTCTTTTTTAATCTACAGGAGGTTGTTTGGTGTTGGTGCCCCTTGTTATTCATTTGACTTTGTATTTTTGAAATGTACCTGCCTACTCACAAATAAATAGACATGTGCATTTAGTTTTGTTCCGATTCGAAATTCGGACGAATTTTCATTATTTGGACACTCGGATGCATCAGAATTACCGAATTACAATGCTAATGAATTCAACCGAATTCAGACGAAATTCGAATCAAATTCGAAATATTACCTGAATTTGGGGCCACGTATCTCGGGGCCACTTTTAGCTAGAAACCCCAAATTTGGTATGCAAACACAGTAGAACTAGCACTACAACATCCAAATTTGGGGTTTCTAGCTCCAAGTAACCCTGATTTATGAAGCCCCAAATTCGGGTCGCAAAATGTCAAGTACTTTTCTGCAGCAGAGAATTACATTTTGCAACCCGAATTTGGGGCCACGTTTCTCGTGGTCACTTGGTGATAGAAACCCTAGTTCTACTGTGTTTGCATACCTAATTTGGGGTTCCTAGCTACAAGTGGCCCTGAGATACGTGGCCCCAAAGTTGGGTCGCAAAATGTCATTCTCTTCTGTAGAAAAGTACTTGACATATTGTCCATATCTGGGGTCACTTGGTGGCAGGTGACGTGGCAAGTGGACAATCCACAACTTGGTCACATGGCACTCATGGCCGGTCACAAGGCACTCATGTCAGGTCACGTGGCACTCATGTCAGGTCACGTGGCACTCGTGACCGGCCACGAGTGTCTCTTGACCAAGTTGTGGATTGTCCACTTGCCACATCACCTGCTACCAAGTGACCCCAGATATGGGCAATATGCCAAGTACTTTTCTGCAGCATAGAATGACATTTTGCAACCCGAATTTGGGGCCATGTATTTTGGGGGCACTTATAGCTAGATACGCCAAATTAGGTATGCAAACACAGTAGACATAGTACTACAACATCTCCATATTTGGGGTTTCTAGCACCAAGTGACCACGAGATACGTGGCCCCAAATTCGGGTCACAAAATGTCAAGCACTTTTCTGCAGCAGAGAATTACATTTTGCGACCTGAATTTGGGGCCACATATCTCAGGGTCACTTATAGCTAGAAACACCAAATTTGGTATACAAACACAATAGAACTAGCACTACAAAGTATCCAAATTTGGGGTGACTCCAAGATACATGGCCCTAAATTCGGGTCGCAAAATATTTTTGAATCCAGTTGAAATAGTTTCGAATGTGGTTGAAATAATTTCGAATCATGTTGAAATCATTTTGAATCCGGTAGAAATATTTTCGAATTTGGTTGAAATATTTTCGAATTTGGTTGAAATATTAAATATTAAAACGAAATGAAACTAAACAGATTTTTTCCTTTTGCACATGTCTACAAATAAACTGTCCTTTTTGAAGTAAAACACATACACAAGTATTTCTTCAACCCAAAAGAACCTTTATTTAGGTGTCAAACAAATAAACAGGAAGGCAACGCTGGAGAAAATGGTCAATTTGGCGAAGCCTTTGTCCCCCAGGGCAGACATGAACTAATTAGAAAATGCAAAATTGGTGGCCTGAGGAGTACATATCTCAGGGCGAACAGTCTGGTCCAGAAGTCCAAGAGATCAGGAAGAGCAGATGCCATCTATGTCCCCAGGCTGTGGTTCTACAAGAGGCCGCATCTTCTGTCAGACCAGACTGAGCACAGGCCATCACTCTCTAGTCTTCCTTAGGCACTTCCCGCCAGGCTTCCTTCCAGGCTGTGGCTCGGCTTCTATAGTTGTGACAGGAGGAGGAGGGCGATGGTGGATCTCCCGGCTGCCACTTGCCACAGCCTCCTCCCAACTTCCGCCCGCCCCTGGCGTTCTTTCTAGACTATTCCCCGCCCCTTCTCTTTTGGCACAGTGGGGAGAGCACATGGCGGAGACAACGCAGGTGCGCAATCATAGTTCCACTAATGAGGAGGAGGGCGAGGAAAACCCGGAGCCTGAAACGTCCCGATCCTGGGGGAGAAGATTTAAGGCCTCAAATATGTCTTTTGGAGAGATGTTGGAGATGGCGGACGTATTGAAGAGGAACGACTATGATGGGAAGTATGGACCTTACCTAAACCCAAATATCAGAAAGGCCAAAATCATGACTAAAGTTGTGAAGAGTCTTCAGAAAAATTTTGGGGTACGACGATCCAAGGATCAACTGAGAAAAGGCTGGTCAGACCTGAAACTGAGGGAGCACGATCAGTACCAAGCGAATTCTTCAAAAAAGTAAATAGTTGTCGTGTGTTCATGTTGTTATTCTTCCTTGCATAGTGCTCCATGTGCTTTGTTTTAATGTTGTACAGTTTAAAATGCCCACTTTCAAGTTCATGGGTTCAATCGTTCGTAATAAACATCGTTCGTTAGCTCACTCCCAAAACAATGTTTTCCCAAATTACTCTTCACTACATCTGTTCACATTGCAGGTAAGTATTCCAGCTTTAGAAAGTGTCCAAAATAATGTTCTCACCTTTGAACTCGGCCAAAAAACACAATTGTACGACACTTCCAAGCATAGTTTCATATTCCTATTTCTGCCCTCTGTGTGCTAAGTATTCCTTTTTTACATTCTCATAGGGGAGATAAAACTCGGGACGTCTGAGGACACCAGGGACCACACCCCTCCCAAAGAAGGGGAAATTCCAACACCAGAAGCAGAAGAGGAGGAGGAGGAAGGTGAGATTGTTGAAGTTGGACAAATTGTCACCACAACAGGTGAGTGTCGGAGACCACAGCTTCTGGTAAGCTAATCAATGTATGTCTGCATATTTATAATACGTGGTGTGTTATTTATTTTTTTAGGTGATGTGGAAGAAGAATCACATTTTACCAGTGAAAGTGCCCAGATCATCATTGGGGAGATAATGGGGTGCAATCACGATTTAGAAAATATACAGAAAAACATCAATGATGTTCAACAGAAAATAAAGAACATCATTGATGTTTTGGGGAGAGTCTGAAACACCCCAAACTAGCTAGCATAGTTTTTTATTTTTTCAAAAAACTTTTATATTTTTCAAAAAGCCAAATTTGGAAGATGCACACAGTGTGTCAACATGTACTATCTCCCATCATGGGGGATCAATGTACGTGTTTTGTGGAAAGTGGCTGAGATGAAGGGGTTGCACCCCCAAAACATGTACATTGATACCCCATGATGGGAGATAGCACATGTTGACATTAGGCATGGGATCAGGAGGAAAATGGCCACTTTTGTATTCTCAGTGTGTGCATCTTCCAAATTTGGCTTTTCCAGGGGTGACACCCCATCTGATGAAGGCAATATCAGCACAGTTTGTACATACTCATGTCTGATATTGTCTTCACTTTTCAAAGTTGAACTTTGTAAGTTCCTGTGTACTGTATGTTATGCTTTGATACATGCCTGTTTACACAAAAACGCCAAGTTATGAAAATGTTACCCAAAATAATGTTTTCTATACACCAAATATGTTGGTTTGTTGTAAAACCCTTTTCTAAACGCACATGTGAATGTGCTTTGAGTAAAAAGTGAAATTATCAACAATGTGTGGCTTCTTTTTTCAATGCACAAAAGCAGTATTTGGAGTAAAGTTGTTGGTTGCTGTGGCAATGGGTGTTATTTACTAAAGGCAAATCCACTTTGCACTCCAAGTGCAGTTTCAGGTGCACTTTTGCAGTGCACTTGTAGTGCATAGTGGATGTGCCTTTAGTAAATAACACCCACAGCGATGTTTAAATTTCCCCAATCACGCCATTTTCCTGACCTCACATATTTCTGCCATGGTGCTGAAAATGAGCAATATTTTTGTCAGTAATGCACTACATACATTAGCAAAAAAAAAAACAAAGTGTGTGTAGCAGACCCACAACATAATAAGATTATCTGAAGAAGAGACTGTCACCTCATCTTGCTCAGAACTTGGGTTTGCACTGTTGTAGAAAAAGCCCCCAAAAAAACAGCAAAAATACCTAGGAGACACCTAAAACAAAGCCAAGCAGTAAATGAAAACAAAGATTATTGTAGTTTCAAAGAAAAAAATCTTAAAAAAATGCCTCTCAGACATTGTCTGGCATATCAATGACCCCCCTACCCACAAAGTAGTCCATGTATTGGGTTCTGACCTCGCAGGCGCTTTGGGGGTGGGGGGGCAAGCCAGGACGAGCAGCTTCAAGGGCCGTGAGATTGTCATTTTCCGGCAAGTCTGCATCTGGGTCAACTGAGACCACATAGTTTGAGGAATGTTTTTTCACAAAATTGTGCAGAACACAGCAGGCAAGCACTATGTGATTTAGTTTATATTCTGCCATGTGTATTGGCATCAAAAATAGGCAGAACGGCTGGCCAGTATTCCAAAAGTGTTCTCCACGACTTTTCTGGCAAGCCGGAAATTAAAGATCCTCTGATCCGGGGTGAGGGTCCTCATCGAGAAAGGCCGCATCAGGTGGTTTGCCAGGGCAAACGCCTCATCCACAACGAAAACGAACAGGAGTTCGTCTACATTCTCCTCTGGAGTGGCAAGCCCAGACTGCCACTCTGGAGACACCAGTAGAATTCTGTCCGTGCGAATACTCCACCATCCGACATCCAAACGAAAGATGATTTACCACACTTTATACAAATGCTGGAACTACCTGCAGTGGACTTTCCAGATTGCAGACTGAATGATTCCAAATCTTTTATATAGTGTCCAGAGGAATGGTACTGGTTAGAGGCCAATGAAAAAAACACACAGAGAGACAGGGCCAAACAATAGCTCCAGAGGGGCCTGCTTGAATACTGGCTAAGGGATAATAGGAAAGAAAAAAAAAGGAAAAAAGAGATCACTGACTAGAATTAGAAACAGGTGAAGGGCAGAGGATCGGCCAGTGTGGATTTGTCAGTAAGGCTGATTATTCTTATATATTGAGGTGGGAGGCTGGGGGAAACATTTATCATATACACTGGAGCTTGGTTCGATGGGGCCACTTAAATATTTGATGAACTGCATCTCACATCTAAAGAGACTGTCACAATCGGATTGTGCCGATTGTGTATGGGATCCCGTCTTTTCCATAAATCCATGGATGCATCTGGATTTCACAAACTATTATATATATATTTTTGAGCACTTTAATGAAACATTTTGGACATCACTTATATTGCTGGTTGTTGCATTGTTTGCACAATTTTTTGCACATATTATTGCTTTTTGTACAGTGTTTGGCACAATTAAAATTTTTTTTTTGCTACATTTGCACATATTTTTTTAAGCTTTTGCAAAAATTATTATTGCACCTTTGGTACTGCCATTTGTGCAGCATTGCCATTTTGCACATATTGTAGATTTTGCACTCTTACTCTATTATTTTTATTTATTTTTTGCTTATTTGCACAGATTCCTTATTTGCAATAGGATTTTTATTTTTTAGGATTTAGTTACTTATTTATAGAAATGAATTTTATTCATTTGCAATGTTTGTATTATTCTTTATGAGTATTTTAGAGTTTTAATATATTTTTATCTACACATGGATATATTATTGATGACCCACCTGTGAGCTCTTTATTCTTGCTGTCTTGCTGGCTCATTCTTTATGGTCTTACTGTATGGGCCTTGATTTAGCAGTGCACTAGATGGAGTCTGGGAGCAGCAAGCATTATATACACTGTTTTAAGTTTATTATCACACATTGCTTGAAGGACGGTTACTCATTAATTGGTATAGCATTGGTTTGTTAATCTCTGGCTATACGATTTTGATGAGAGATTAATATAAGGGCGCATCATTTCTTTGGACTTATCCATTTGGAACTTCCATAGATTATTATTGTTAATTTGTTTATTATGGTTGAAATGACATCTTAAGTAAGCGCCACATTACCATTTTTACTTTTATATTGTACTACAGGTTGTTACTTTGTGGAGAGTTGGTTGCAAAACAGAACACCTAATAGTGGTGTGCAGACCCTTATTTTTTAATGAAATGCTTGGTTATGCCTAGGGTACAAGTAACCAACACGTTTATCTCACTCCTCACTCCCTCGGCAGCCAGCGCATACTCAAATTTTCTCCTTGACTCTCTGACTTGTGGACAGTCCCTCAGCATCCTTATGCACAGTGGCAGCCTGTAAAGCAGGGCACCGGATACATGGATTCTAATGTTTTTGTTTTTTTTAAGCACGTGATTAGATCCAGAGGCTCTAATAGGCTTAAAAAATGGGTGGACTCGGGGTACAGAACACTGCACCCTGAGCCCATCCAGTTGTGTAACAATATTGAATGAATATTCGCTATTGTCACACTAATTCTCCTCCCGGCCAATCAGGCAGTGGGTCATGAGACCCATTTCCCCATTGGCCAAAAAAGGGGAAGCAATCATATTGGCCTAGGAAGAGGAGGGAGGAGATGCCGAGGAGGAGATGGAGGGAACAGCTGCCCGCACCATAGATGGGGTAAGTGGCGGGGCTGGTAATCGACCGACTGACTGGGGGAGGGAGGGGTGATGCAGGTGACCCAATTGGGGGTGGTGGCTGTGGGTGTACTGTTTTCTGCCCCCCCAAAAAAATACCACCAGCCTCCACATACTATGCACAATGCAAGGCTGTTGGTCAACAGCAATAGCCAAGGGAGGAGGGAAACAGGGGAGGGAAATACTATAGAGTGTCACTTAAAGTCCTAACTCTACCTTTTGCAACATATTACATGTTACACCTGTATTTAGGGTGTAACATGTAACATGGTGCCAAGTGAACCCCCCACTCCCCTAAAAACGCCTTGTGATAGTGTACAGTATGTACATATCCCCCACAGACGTTTCATTCATTCGCAGAGATCTGTAAATGCATGAGCTACAAATCCCATCCCTCACCACGGCAGACTGACTTGTAGTTCTCAATGGAATAGCCCACTAGCATTTGCTCCAGTTCTCCAACATAAAGCCCCATACACACACATAGCCAATAGAAAAGTCTGCAGGAGCCTGGCATTGCACCCGTGATCCACTGCTCACTGATACTATGCTTCTTTGCAGGTTGTTACGCAGAAAAAAACGTAAGTAAAAATGTTTTTTCCTGCAAAGTTAGGTGCATTTTTTTTTTTTTTTAAAGGTGGACTTAGCATTTAACCTTTTCTTTCATAATGTAATAAAGTCCATTAAAACATTAACAGCATACACCAAACAAAGAAAAAAAAAACAGACAAAAAAATGTAATTCTGAAGTGTGATATTCACCTCCCAATCTTTACTTTTTTAGTCTTTATATATTTGTGTATCCAGGGCTGGGCTGGGATAAAAATTTGTCCCTGGACTTCATTCTGACTGGCCCACTTTAATTTTGCAAACACGCACAAACACAGTATATAAACTATACAAAAGTGCAAAAAAAACATAAGTAAAAACATTCCACTGAAGTATAAACGGCTTTATTTTAAACTCTTTATTTAGAGAAAAAGATGCATTCCAACATTACAGACGCCTTTAGAATGACATGTGTAAGTTATATAAAAGGTATTGGGCATAGGACAGAACATATATCTGTCATCCAAGTTTTACAACATTTATTTTTCTATATTAAAATGTGTTAACTGAAAATATACTCTAATGCCGGGTACACACGATCAGCAGGGCAGGACTTACCATTGGGCTTGACTGGGCTCAAGCCCATGGGCCCTGCCAAATAGGGGGCCCCGCCGAGATACATAGCCGAGTGTACTCGGCTCAGCTCCGCTCACAGTCACACCCAGTCCCGCCTTATGATGGACATAACACAGGGACTGGGTGTGAAGGTGAGCCAAGCTGAGTACACTCGGATACTCTCTGCTCCGCTCAGGACTGCGACAGGACCCGAGAGCCGCCAAGAGGACCCGAGACCTGCCAAGATGTATCTCGGCGACGCCATTTTTAAATGTCAAGACTGCAATGACAAGGCTACAAATGATAAGGCTGCAAATGACACTGGGGCAAGGCTGCAAATGACAAGGCTACACTGACAAGGCTGCAATGACACTGGACAAGGCTGCAGATGGATGGGCAAGGCTGCAGATGGACACTGATAAGGGTGCATTGATGGGCATTTAAATGTAAGTTTTTTTCCTTAAAATCCCCTCCTAAACTTCAGGTGCGTATTATACGCCGCTGCATGTTATACGCCGATAAATCCGATAATATATGGAAGGTAGGGCCCGAAAATGACTCAAGCCCAGGGGCCCCCACCACCCTAAGTCCTGCCCTGACGATCAGACTATCCGAACGAGCGGATATGCACACACACGCCCACACACGACCAGACTTTTGATCTGTGATCTGGACTTTTGAAATGAACAGACTTGCCCACATATGGAGTAAAATCCGTTCATTTTGAACGTGGCTCCAGGTAGACGGAACTAGCGAAGGAAGTCAATGTCGCCGCCTCCATCCATTTGGATCCCCCCAAAGTCCAAAGCAGACCCTTATCCGAGCACGCAGCTTGGCCGGTCAGGAAAGGGGGTGGGAACAAGAGAGCGAACCCTCCTGAGCCATACCAGGCTGCATGCCCTCAACATGGGCCCCCCCACCCCAAAAAACCTTGTCCCCATGTTGATGAGGACAAGGGCCTATTCCCGACAACCCTGGCCCTTGGTTGTCGGGGTCTGCGGGTGGGGGGCTTATCAGAATCCAGGAGCCCCCTTTAATAATCAGATTTTGGCCCCATACCCTATGTGAATGAGTATGGGGTAAGATGTACCCCTACCCATTCACCTGGGGAAAAAAGTGTACATAAAAAAACACAACACAGGGTTTTAAAGTACTTTATTAGACAGCTCCAGGGGTCTTCTTCCATCTTCATGGGGTCTTCTTGCTGGGCTCCTCCGCTATCTTCTGCTCTTTTTCTAGCTCTTTTACTAGCAGAGTAGCCCGGCTTTCTCCTTCATCACACCACTGTCCGGGTCTTCTTCTGACTTTGGGGGTCTTCTTCTGACTTTCGGAGTCTTGCCGGGCTTCCGCTTTCTTCTTCCAGCTCTTTAACTAGCGTTGGCCCAGTCTTGTCGTTGTCGCCGCCACCTTCTTCTTCTTCTTCCTTCCAATGCTGACACAACGCTCTCTCCAACCTTAATGGCAGGGACGGTGTTGTGTGGCGACTTATATAGGGATAAGGGGCGGGGTCACCGGGTGATGTTACATGTTGACCCCACTCCGTATGATGTTACAGCCCCGGAGGATGCTGGGGCTGTGACATCATAAGGGGCGGGGTCACCATGTGACATCACCCGGTGACCCGCCCCTTATCCCTATATAAATCGCCACACTACGCGTCCCTGCCATTAAGGCTGGAGAGAGCGTTGTATCAACATCTGGAAGAGGAAGAAGACCCCTGGACAGCGGCCACGGCGAAGGAGAAAGAGTGGCTCCTCCACTTGTAAAAGAGCAGAAGATAGAGGAGGAGCCAGGCAAGAAGACCCCCTGAGCTGTCTAAATAAAGTACTTTAAAAACCTGTGTTGTGTTTTTTTTATGTACACTTTTTTCCCCAGGTGAATGGCTAGGGGTACATCGTACCCCATACTCATTCACATAGGGTAGGGGGCTGGAATCTGGGGGCCCCTTTATTAAAGGGGGCTCCTGCATTCTGATAAGCCCCCGCCCACAGACCCCGACAACCAACGGGGTGACAGGGTTGTCGGGAAGAGGCCCTTGTCCTCATCAACATGGGGACAAGGTGCTTTGGGGTGGGGGGCCGCAGGGACCCCTTTCCCCAAAGCACCCCCCATGTTGAGGGCTTGTGGCCTGGTACGGCTCAGGAGAGGGGGTGCTCGCTCGTTTCCACTCCCTTTCCTGACCGGCCAGGTTGCTTGCTCGGATAAGGGTCTGCTATGGACTTTGGGGGGACCCCCACAACGTTTTTTCTGTGTAGGGGTTCCTCTTTAAATCTATACCAGTTGACAGGGCTAGAGAGGTGTCAATCTCACCGATGGGGGTGACGACATTGACTTCCTTCACGCTAGTTCCATCTACCTGGATCCACAATCAAAATGAACAGACTTTACTCCGTGTGTGGGCAAGTCTGTTCATTTCAAAAGTCTAGCTGGTTAGCATACAGCCGGGCGGATTGTCCGCCAGACTGCCGAGTCTGGCGGACAATTTTGAGTCAAGACTTCTTTCAAAGTCCGCAGGACTTTCGGGAAGAAAAAGTCAGTCGGAGCCCACACACGGACAAATTGTCCGCCGTATAGTCCTCACTGACCTCTTTTATTATTTCAATTATTCTCCTCTGTATTTTTCTCTGTAGCTCCCTGGGGTTTAGTCAGGGGGCTCGTCACCAAATTCCTTGTCAGGGGTGGCTACCATAGTTAAATTGTTAGAGATCCATTGATTTCTCCCTAAGTTTGACTTTGTAGTACCTTTCTCTTCTACCCCTAGGTGGCTGGGAACTTGGTGGGACTAGGTATGAGAAGGACAACTCAAGGTCAGGTTATGGGTATATGAGGTATCTCAACCAATGGGCAGGGGTTTTCTTGAATCCCTTGGCCTGCTGGGACAGCCTATATATTTGGGTGGATTCAGGTGATCTAGGTTCTTTGCCACCCAGAATGCAGTCTGGGTGGATGTGTGTCATCTGTCCCGGACTGCTAGGCCAGAGATTGGGTCTATCCCGGGGGCATCTGGCTGCTAGGGTGTGTGGGGGCCTATCCAGAAGCAAGAGAGCAGAGCAAGGTTGGGACTGCGGCTTGCAGTCCAACCAAAAGTGACAGTTCTGCCGGCCAAAGAACTAGCTAGGGACCCAGCAGGGAAGTGCGGGTGACGCTTGAGGGAGATACCGCCGCAAAAGCCTTGAGGAGCTCACAGGATTCAGAGTTAGTGAATCAGAGGGTCCGGTGAGAGACCAGGAGCTCAAGGGGATGAAGAAATACAAGGAGAAGTTGAAGTAAAGCTGAGAGAACTGTTACATTTGTATTAGGAACTGTTAAGTACTGTAGCCTTAGGGGACAGCAAATCTGCACGTGCAGAAGTGGCACTTTGCTGGGGTCTTTCCCTTTACAGCTGTCCTCCTATTGAAGCCTGCCTATTGGAGTCTGCCTTTTAAAATTGCAACTACTTAAGGGTGTCCTGGCCCCAACCCTCTTTCCCTTGCAAAATATAAAAGGACTGTTAAAAGAAATAAAACCTCTTTGGCATCCAAGAAGTGTCTGGCGCCCAATTACTTTTACCACCTTTGGACCCACTATGCCTCACAAAACAGGACAGACTGATCCTGTGCTGAGCCCATAGAGACTATCTGCTGTGAGTTAATGTGTTGAGAGGGACTGGGTACAGTGCCATCAGAGGGCCATGTGCTGTAGGACTGAGCTATGTGCCGAATGCCATGGCTGCTAGCTCAACCACTAAACTGAGCTGTTGTTCCTGGAAGCTGCTCTTCTATTGTTCTGGGTTGCTGTTCCAGTAATGCTGCATCAGAGATTTTAGAGATACCGGAAGGAGGCCACAGACATTGTCCATCATTGAACCATCAGGAGTGGTGAAAGGCCTCTGTTCATTTGTGCTTAATTTACTTGATCCTTTGGATTGCAAATACCCTCAAGAGTTCTACTTTAGATTATGTCTCTATTCCTACATAGGTATTGCCTTGGACTTGTATCTGCAGTATAAAAAGAGTCCTATGACAAGACAACTGAAGATGATGAGTCCAATAATCCTCCAAAAATAACGAGTACCACCTAAAGACAAAGAAAAGACACAGTGAAGGTTTCTGTCATTGTTTATAATCATATGTACAATGTTGTCTGGGTTGGTTATGTCAATGATCAGCGAACAGTGAACAATTTGGGCTGTTCACAGTAAATTTGAAAAAAACACCCTGTACAAGTCTATGGGAGAAATCTAAAGTGCTAATTTTAAAGGCTAATATACAAGTCCCCTAAATTCAATTACCAGGTCCTTCAGGTCTGTTATGGATATTAAGGGGAACCCTGCGTCAAATTAAAAAAAAAAATTGACGTGGGGGTCCCCCTAAAAATCCATACCAGACCCTTTATCCGAGCACGCAACCTGGCAGGCCGCAGGAAAAGAGGGGGGGACAAGAGAGCGCCCCCCCCTCCTGAACCGTACCAGGCCACATGCCCTCAACATTGGGAGGATGCTTTGGGGGTCTGTGACCCAAGTGTATTTGTCTTATTTAACCATTTTTTACACTTTCTTTGTGTAATGGTAGGGGTACTTTTGTACCCCCTTACCATTTCAAACAGGGGGGGCCAGGATCTGGGGGTCCCCTTGTTAAAGGGGGCTTGCAGATTCTGATAAGCCCCCCGCAGACCCCCACAACCACCGGCCTGGGTTGTGAGGATGAGACCCTTGTCCCCATCAACATGGGGACATGGTGCTTTGAGGGGTCACAGACCCCCAAAGCATCCTCCCAATGTTGAGGGCACGTGGCCTGGTACGGTTCAGGAGGGGGGGGCCCTCTCGCCCCCCCTCTTTTCCTGTGGCCTGCCAGGTTGCGTGCTCGGATAAAGGGTCTGGTATGGATATTTAGGGGGACCCCACATCCATTTTTTTTTAATTTGACGCGGGGTTCCCCTTAATATCCATACCAGACCTGAAGGGCCTGGTAATTGAATTTAGGGGAACCCCCACACTTTTTTTTTTATCAATGAATGAATTGTCGGCTCCCGTAATACAGAGAACACTCATTGCGTGTTCTCTGTATTACGCCGCAAGTGATTTTAAAATACTTTTTTTCCTGCAGAAATGACACTTTGTGCAGGGACAGTTGTAAGCATGGGAAACATGCGCCCCTTCACAGGCATACTATAGACACCCCCCAGGTACAGATTTTGAAGGAATATTACACTTTTATTGTTTCACTTTAATCATTATTAAAATCACTGCTCCTGAAAAAACTGCAGTTTTTAAAACATTTTTTTGCATTGATCCATGTCCCCTGGGGCAGGACCCGGGTCCCCAAACACTTTTTAGGACAGTAACTTGCACATTAGCCTTTGAAATTAGCACTTTCGATTTTGAACGTTCAAGTCTCATAGACTTTAATAGGGTTCTAAAGTTCACACGAAGTTTAGGTCTGTTCGCAGGTTCTGGTGCGAACAGAACAGGGGGGTGTTCGGCTCATCCTTATTGTCCAAGTATCATCCAAATCTTTAATTTTGGTTATGTTTATATCATCTGAATGTGGGATCCAGGAGATCTCTGCAGCCGGAAATCCACCACTTTCTCTACACTCCAGAGATACATCACTGTTTATATACAGAGGGCTGAGCTGGAGAAATAAAGAAAAATGCATTTGTAGCACTGACCCCCTAAGGAGCTGCTGATAATTGTTTGGGTCTGCACTCTGCCTCTCAACCCCAGAAATGGACTCGACCTCCTTGGCACAACTGTATGGTAATGTTAGTGTAAGACCCAAGTGATACACAGCAATAACACACTATACTGTATATTTACCGTCACCTTGGTACTCGCCACTTCACCAGCTGTAGTAACAGAGTCTCACACAAGTTGTAACTTAACCACATAAATAGTTTACTGAAAGAAACTTGTTTAACACATTAGACACAGTGATAATTCCAATATGAAGTATGTGTAAGTAATAACAATCAATGTGTATGTTAAACCAAACCTCAAAGGTCACCTGAGGAGTATATGCAGACAGACAAAGAGTGGGACTTATGCTCAATATGACAAAGCCTTGATACTGAGCACCTTCCCACTTCAGCCTCAGAGCACACACCAGCAGTGAAATACAATACATTTGTTCATACACTGTACTCAAGGGCTCCCCCTAGATTGCAGTGCACTGTTCAGCTCTCTGAACCTGAAGTTGTGATGATGTATATGAAATGACAAAGTCTTTTTTCTTCTTCCTCTTCAGCTAGCTTAATTAGATTTATTTTTTGTTTACAAACTTTTTATTGAAAAAGTACAAATTAGTACATAGAAGAAGACATTACAAATACATTGATCCGTATTGTTGGTGACATATGGAAATAAATAAATAAATAAATAAAAAAAAGTGAGAAAACACTGTGCTAATATTTAACAAAGGTGATAAAGCAGCTAACACTCAAGCAAACAAAGCTAAACAAAATGATAAAAAACTAGTGTAGAGCTAAACATTATATACACAAATGTGAAAACAAGTGTGATAAAGCACATAAAAGAACACTGCACAATATGATGAGATTTACATAAAAGTGCAAAAGAATATATGAAAAAAGTGAAAAAAGTGAAAAACGTGGTGAATGTAGTTCACATTGAAGAAATTAACTCCAATGTATCCTATATTGGGAATAATCCAAATAAACCCAAATGTGCTAATGAATGTTCCTGTAGGATGATGCCAAACGCAGAGAAAGGTCTGGAAAAAGCAATGCAAACAATGGGGGCTGGGACTAGTTGTCTGAAGTCACATCAACAACAACCAGTCAAGAAAAAAAGTGGGTACACTTAGGGCCGGTTCACACTGGGGGCGATGCGAGGCGACACGACTTGCCTCGCCGCGATCTGACAAGTCGCCCCCGTTCTGTACAATGGAACCGTTCTGAGAGGAGCGACTCGAGTCGCTCCGACTCAGAAAAAAGGTTCCTGTACTACTTTTGGGCGACCTCGGGGCGACTTGCATTGACTTCTATACAGAAGTCATTTGCAAGTCGCCGCTGAGGTCGCGGCAGGTCGCGGCGAGGCAAGTCGGTGTCGCCTCGCATCGCCCCCTGTGTGAACCGGCCCTTACCGGTATAGTTGGACACAGATATCATACGCCAGTGGGTCATAAAGACTTACAATCACGATCTAATCCCATGTGGGAGCAGTGGTTGAATGGATCCTTGCAGGAGGTCCTTGACTCTGTATCTGCGACTGCGAGCTCCAAGGAGCGAATACTCCAAGATGGCCGTATCTGGGACCAGTTCACTTCTTACCCTCCAATGCTCAGGTTGAGATATAAAAAAAGGAACATAGGGGTTCCAAATGGTGCAGGTCAAAAACACCAATAGGTTTATTGCAATATGTCATAAATAAAATGACACGCCAAAAAATATCAATAAAAAGTGATCACAGACAATAAAACAATAATAAAAGCAATGTTGGGGAACAAGAAAGCTGCCCGATACTAAAGTATTAGTCCACAGGATGCCTGGGAGGTAATATGGTTTGATAGATGCTCTCTCAAACTGCAGCCATGGAATGTGAAACGGCAGTGCATGCCATTGGGCTAGTTGAACCAATCTGGCTGCCACATAGTATTTCCATAGGTTCAGGCAACCTAGTCCACCCCGTCTCTGGCTCTAAACATCAGTGATCTACCCATGCGTAGTTGTTTGCCCTGCCAGATAAATTTTAGTAGATCTGATTGTATGGCCTGTATAGTAGATCTAGACACATACAGTGGGAGGGCTCTGAAGTAAAACAACAATTTTGGGAGGACGGACATTTTGACTGCCTGTATACGGCCTAAAAAGGATATGTGATATGAGGACCATTGAGCTGATAACCTTTTAATATTGGAAAAGGCTTGTGGGTAGTTTTGGGTGTATAATGCTTTGAGAGTTGGGGCTAGTTTAATACCCAGGTACTGTAATGATTATGTGTTCCAGGAGAACCCATAGCTGCTCTGTAGGGACGAGACCAAGGATTGTGGTAAATTTATTGGCATAGCTACACATTTAGAGGGGTTAATTCCCAGACCGGATATCTTATAGAAGGTGTTTAAAGCTGAGAGAAGATTGGGCGGTGATATTAAGGAGTCGGATAGAAAAAGGAGGACGTTGTCTGCATACAGACTTAGTTTATATTCTTGGTTATTACTACTGTATCCTCTAATGTTGGGGTCGCTATTGATGTATCTAGACAGGGGTTCGATCGCGAGGGCAAATAATAAGGGGGATAAAGGGCAGCCCTGTCTAGTTCCCCTCCCCAGGGTAAAGTATTTTGATGAACAGCCTGGAAGTTTGATTCTAGTTTGAGGTTGGCAATATAGAGCACGGAAACCATTTACAAACTTACCCTGTATCCCAAATTTGAGTAAGAGTGTGTCTAAATACAGCCATAGGACGATATCAAAGGCCTTGTTGATATCTAGACTCAGCATCAACACTTTGCATGAATGCAAGTCAGTGTCTTGTATAATATTTGATGCAAGGCGAATTTTGTCCATGATTTGTCTAGTAGGGATGAATCTCGTTTGATCAGGGTAGTTTAATGTTGTAATTATAGCTGCTAGGCGATCCGCTAACATACGGCTAAATATTTTTAAATCATTATTTATGACCAATATAGGTCTAAAATTTTGGGGAAGAGAGGGATCCTTTCCTGGCTTTGGGATCAGGAACATGCTAGCCATCAGCATATCTGTAGGGAATAATTCTTGTGTTTGGGGTTCGACCATGTTTGCGATACAATTTCTCAAGGTCGGCCACGAGGGAGGTAATATCCAGAAGCTTTTGGTGTTTGCAATCTGAGGCTAACTACATAAGCCTTCCCCTCAGGACCGCCTTGTGTGCTCCCCACAATGAAGCTGGGGAAATCTCACCATTGTCATTGTGTGTGAAGTATTTTGAGATATATTCAGTTATTTGGGATAAAGCTATAGGATCCATGAGCATGGAGTCATTCATTCTCCACGCTCCCGCATCCCTGGAGAGACCAATGGGAGAGAAGACACAGGACACTATATGATGGTCAGACCACGGGCAAGCATGAATTCTGGCTAAGGTGGAGTTGACTGTCAAAACTGCTGTAGAAAATATGTAGTCCAACCTGGAGTAGCTATTGTGGGAGTGTGAGTAAAAAGTATACTCCGTTATGAGCCCTCCAGGTGTTTAATGCCGCTTACACACGACCGGACTTTTCGAGGGACTAGGTCTGACGGACTTTAGGCGGAGTTCTGTCGGAGTTTTGACTGAGTTCTGACGGACTTTCCGAATAAACGGACTTGGCCACACACAATCACACCAAAGTCCGACGGATTCCAACGTGATGACGTACGACCGGACTAGAATAAGGAAGTTCATAGCCAGTAGCCAATAGCTGCCCTCGTGTTGGTTTTTGTCCGTCGGACTAGCATACACACGAGCGGATTTCTCGGTAGGAACTGGGTCCGGAGTTCCGGCGGAAAAATTTGAAACATGTTCCATTTCTAAAGTCTGTCGGATTTTTGCAAATCAAAAGTCCGCTGCAGCCCACACACGATCGAATGTCCTGCCGGAATCGTTCTGTCGGACCTTTGATGTCGAAAAGTCTGGTTGTGTGTACGCGGCATAACAGTTGGTGGGTTCTTATTTGGTATTGAATCGATTTTGGGAAGGCTTTAGCTGTATGGCCCTTATTACTCTTGTCTAGGTCTGAGGCCGCGTACACACGCGGGGACTGTTCGCTGAAACTTTGTTCGTCAAACAGTTGCCGCAACAGTCCGCTCAAAATTTGCATGAGCGGACTTGCCCACACACGGCACTTTTTGAGCGGACTGTTTCAGCGAACTGTCTGCCAAACAGTTCGCTCAAGTTTTGAAATGAACGGACTCGCCCACGTAAGGCGGAGGCAAGTCCGCCCATTTCGAGCGCGTGTACAGGTAGGCGGGGCCTGCGAAGGAGACGTCGCGGGCACCGCCGCCTGGAATGGACTTAAAGGGACACCCAACGCCGAAAAAAATCGGCGTGGGGGTTCCCCCAAAGTCCACAACAGACCCTTGTCCGAGCACGCTACCCGGCCGGCCAGGAAAGGGGGGGCGAGCGAGCGCGCCCCCCCCCCTGAGCCGTACCAGGCCGCGTGCCCTCAACATGGGGGGTGCCTTGGGGAAGGGGGGGCCGCGCGGCCCCCCCACCCCAAAGCACCTTGTCCCCATGTTGATGAGGACAAGGGCCTCTTCCCGACAACCCTGGCCGTTGGTTGTCGGGGTCTGCGGGCGGGGGGCTTATCGGAATCCGGGAGCCCCCTTTAATAAGGGGGCCCCCGGATACCGGCCCCCCACCCTATGTGAATGAGTATGGGGTACAATGTACCCCTACCCATTCACCTGTGAAATAAAGTACAAAAAAAAACACAACACAGGGAAAAAATATTTTATTGCACAGCTCCGGGGGTCTTCCGTCTTCGGGGGTCTTGTCCCCCTCTTCGGTTCTTCTGCCGGGCCACCGCGCCTTCTTATAGCTCTTTTGCAGGCGGTGGCCCGGTCTTCTGTCGCCGCCGCCTTCCGTTCTTCTGTCGCCTTCTTCCGTTCTTCTGCCGGGCCACCGCGCCTTCTTATAGCTCTTTTTGAGGCGGTGGCCCGGTCTTCTGTCGCCGCTGTCGCCGCCGCCGCCTTCCGTTCTTGTTCTTCTTCTTGTTCTTCTTGTTCTTCTTCTTCTTCTTCTTCTTCTTCTTCTTCTTCTTCTCCAGGAGATGTTGACACGTCGCTCTCTCCGGCCGGAATGCCCGGAGCTCATCGAGTCAACATCTCCAGGAGAAGAAGAAGAAGAACAAGAAGAAGAACAAGAACGGAAGGCGGCGGCGGCGACAGCGGCGACAGAAGACCGGAAGACGGCGACAGAAGAACGGAAGGCGGCGGCGACAGAAGACTGGGCCACCGCCTGTAAAAGAGCTATAAGAAGGCGCGGTGGCCCGGCAGAAGAACCGAAGAGGGGGACAAGACCCCCGAAGACGGAAGACCCCCGGAGCTGTGCAATAAAATATTTTTTCCCTGTGTTGTGTTTTTTTTTGTACTTTATTTCACAGGTGAATGGGTAGGGGTACATTGTACCCCATACTCATTCACATAGGGTGGGGGGCCGGTATCCGGGGGCCCCCTTATTAAAGGGGGCTCCCGGATTCCGATAAGCCCCCCGCCCGCAGACCCCGACAACCAACGGCCAGGGTTGTCGGGAAGAGGCCCTTGTCCTCATCAACATGGGGACAAGGTGCTTTGGGGTGGGGGGGCCGCGCGGCCCCCCCTTCCCCAAGGCACCCCCCATGTTGAGGGCACGCGGCCTGGTACGGCTCAGGGGGGGGGCGCGCTCGCTCGCCCCCCCTTTCCTGGCCGGCCGGGTAGCGTGCTCGGACAAGGGTCTGTTGTGGACTTTGGGGGAACCCCCACGCCGATTTTTTTCGGCGTTGGGGTTCCCCTTTAAGCCCATTCCAGGCGGCGGAGCCCGCGACGTCTCCATCGCGGGCCCCGCCTACCTTCACACGCGCTCGAAATGAGCAGACTTTCCTCCGAGCGGGAACAGTTTGCTCATTTCGAAAGTAGCCTACACACGGGCGGACTGTTCGCTCAAACAAAGTTTCAGCGGACAGTTTTTCGGAATTTCCGAAAGACTTTGTCCGTCAAACTGTCCGCTGAAACTGTCCGCTGAAAGCCCACACACGGGCGGACTGTCCGCTGAAACACTGTTCAGCGGACAAAGTTGAGCGAACAGTCCGCCCGTGTGTACGCGGCCTGAGTCTAAGTCCCCACCAATGAGCATATGTGGAGAGTGATATTTATCTTGCACTAGGAAAAAAGTTTTTAAAAAATGGAGCCTGAGCATCATTTGGAGCATATACTGATGCTATGGTGATGCTCTTCCCCTGGATAGATCCTTTTACAATCACAAAGTGGCATTTTTGGTGTATATAACATCATTTTTGGTAACATTACTAAAACTAGCCGTATTTTTATAAAACAGACATGTTTCAAAGCATAACATACAGAACTCAGGAACTTACAAAGTTCAACTTTGAAAAGTGAAGCCAATATCAGACATGAGTATGTCCAAACTGTGTTGATATTGCCTTCATCGGATGGGGTGTCACCCCTGTAAAAGCAAAAAATTTGGAAGATGCACACAAATTGTGATTCAAACTGGGCATTTTCCTCCTAATCCCATGCCTAATGTCAACATGTGCTATCTCCCATCATGGGGGATCGATGTATGTGTTTTGGGGGTGCAACCCCTTCATCTCAGCCACTTTAGTAACCAGGCATCCATCTATTACCTGAAGCTGTGGTCTCAGAAACTCACCTGCTGTGGTGCCAATTTCACCAATTTCAACAACCTCTCCTTCCTCCTCCTCCTCTACTTCCGGTGTTGGTATTTCCCCTTCTTTGGGAGGTGTGGGGTCCCTGTTGTTCTCAGACGTCCCGAGTCTTCTCTCCCCTATGAGAGTGTAAAAAAAGGAATACTTAGCACACCGATATTTGAGGGCAGAAATAGAACTATGAAACATTGCTTGGAAGTGTTGTACAATTGTGTTTTTTGGCAGAGTTCAAAGCTGAAAACACTATTTTATACACTTTCTAAAGCTGGAATACTTACCTGTTTTGCGCAAGTTTCACAGATGGAGACACCCCTATAGTATCCACTGGAGCACGTGTGTGGGACACCCTAATAAAAAGGGTGTTCTGGTGCCCCACACTAGTGCTCCTGAGTCCCTCTAGACAACAAACTTCCTTTGACTAGAAATAGACCTGAATAAATGTAGTTAACTGCAACTTTCCAAAACATTGTATTTTAAGTGGGCGATCGAGCGATGTTTACTACGAACGATTTAACCCATGAACATGAAAGTGGCCATTTTAAACTGTACAACACTAAATAAAAGCACATGGAACAGTATGCAAGCAATAATAATAATATGAACACACGACAACTGCTTACTTTTTTGAAGAACTCGCTTGATCTTTCTGTACTGATCGTGCTCCCTCGGTTTCAGGGCATTTCCTCAGTTCATACCCTAAAATTCTTCTGCAGACTCTTCACAACTTTAGTCATGATCTTGGCCTTTCTGATATTTGGGTTTGGGTAAGGTCCATACTTCCCATTATAGTTGTTCCTCTTCAATATGTCCACCATCTCCAACATCTCTATAAAAGACATATTTGAGGCCTTAAATCTTCTCCTCCGGGATCGGGACATTTCTGGCTCCGGGCTTTCCTCGTCCTCCTCGTTGCTGAAATTAGCACGCACCTGCTGTGTCTATACCATGTGCTCTCCCCACTGCGCTGAAAGACAAGGGACGGGGAATAGACTAGAAAGAACGTCAGGGGCGGGTGACGTTTCACGCATGCGCAGAGTATATAAAACATAACACGCGCGTCGTATGTACGATCTGTGAGTGGAAGACAGAGTATCGGAAGCGACGATCATTCTAACAAAGGTACAATTTTAATTTGGTACATCACTAGCCTATACTGCTTCTAGATTGAGGCCTATATTGGGTCAATATTAGGAGAGTGTAGCCTGACATAAGGGTTTGTCTTGTTTTGTGTCTTGCAGAGAAAATGGATGGGTTCAAAGACCACAGTTTTCTGCCTATTTTCATAGACAAGTACAAGGAGCTGCCCTGTCTATGGAAGCTGAAACACCCCCATTATAACAATAAATTAAAGAGGCAGGCAGCGCTGGAGAAACTGCTGAAGTTGGTGAAGCCAGTGGTCGCCACGGCATACACCCCCTATTTAAAAGCCAAAATTGGAGGCCTGAGGAGTACATATCTGAGGGAGCGCAAGAAGGTCATGGACTCCAGGAGATCAGGAGCTGCAGCAGATGACATTTATGTCCCCAGGCTGTGGTAATATGAGAGACTGCATTTTCTGTTAGACAAGACTGAAGTCAGGGAATCCCTCTCAACCCTTCCTTCCACACTTCCTTCCACCCCAGCTGAGGCTTCCAACGCCCACCCTGGGCCTTCCAGCCAGGAAGAAGTGGAGGAACCCAACTTGAGCCAGGTATAGTATTGTTCAACATATTTTTTTAGTAAAAATGAATGAGGTTAACTAATTGATGATTTAATAAAGTGTTTTACATATCAATAGACAGTAGTAGCCAAAAATAATTGGGACAAGAATGAAAAATGCTAGGCTCAGAATGATAGTCTTTTCTATTTGTTAACATTCAATTTGCAACATTCCTGAGCTGAAAATTGTGTGTGATTGATGAACCAAAAAATAAAGTTTGTCCCTTTTTTATACAAAGGAAGACCTCAGCCAGGAGGAGGGCGTGGAATGTGGTAGCGAGGAGGTGGCTGTGGAATGTGGCAGCCAGGAGGAGGTAGGGGTTAGTGGCAGCCAGGAGGTGGGCAGGCCTAGGAGCCTGACAGAATCCCAGGTCCCTCCCCTCCGCCTTCCAACCAAAAGGCCCAGAAAGGGGGGGGGGGGGGGCGTGTGGAGGAGTCAGCGCTCAGGCTGATTGGGGAGGCTTCTGCAGCCTTCAATACCACCCCCACTCATCAAGAAGCCTTGGCTGCCTTGGCTGCCTGCAAACTGGAGAAAATGGTGGAGGGTCAATGCCTCATGTGTGAGGCAATAATTTACCTCACACTAAATAAGGGGTCGAGGGGCGAACTAACCAGAAAAACCCACTTGTGGGAGTTGGACCATACGCCTCCTCCTTCTGCCACACCTCCAACACCACAGCCACAGCCTGGAAGGAAGCGTGGGAGGGAGACCAGAGAGTGATGGCCTGGGTTCAGTCTGGTCTGACAAAAGATGCAGGCTCTTGTATGACCAGCATCTGCTGCTGTTCCTGATCTCTTGGACTTCTGGACCAGATTGTACTCCCTTATATATGGACTCATCAGGCCACCAATTTTGCCTTTAAATAGTTGATATGTGCCTTGGGGGCCAAAGGCTTCGCCAATTTCACCAGTTTCTCCAGCGTTGCCTTCCTCTTTATTTGGTTATATGACCCCTAATAAAGATTTTTTTTTTGTTAAAGAAATACTTGCCTATGTGTTTTACTTCAAAAAGGACAGTTTATTTATGAGTAGGCAGGTACATTTCAAAAATACAAAGTCAAATTAACAAGGGACACCAAAACAAACAACCTCCTCGAGATTAAAAAATAAAACAATAAAATAAAAATATAATAATTGTGTTGTGGTAAGTTGACACACAATACACACAAAAAAATTACCAAGATGACTAAAATAAAAAAAAGGAGATCTTGATTAAAAAAACAACCACAACATTTTTTTAAAATATTAAAACATAAAAATCTAAAAAGATTCGGGAGATCTGAAGAAGAAAAATATTATATTCATGAAATCAGGAGAAAGAATAAAGAAAGAAGTTTGTGAGAAGTCTGCGTGAATATGAGCAGCAAAACAACTTCATTCTTCTATCATTATAAAGAAAAAGAGAATGCGCTGCATTAAACAATTTTTTAACATTGCAGCATGACGAACGCTAGTTTTACCAGACCGAGTGCTTCCGTCTCGTAATTTATTCTGAGCACGCGTGGCACTTTGTGCATCGGACTTGTCTACACATGATTGGATTTTGTTGTCGGAAAATTTGAGATACTGTTCTCAAATTTTGTACGTCAGAAAATCCGACAGAAAAAATCAGATGGAGCCCACATGCGGTCAGATTTTCTGATAACATGATCCGATTGCACATTTTCCGTCGGAAAATCTGACCATGTGTATGGGGCATATGAAGGCTGGGTGTACAGGTATATGTCCATTAGGAGAATCTAACATAATTTACATACATTCACCAACTTTACCTGATAATACAATAGACTGGCTCCAGACATTCACAAATGTGGGATGAGACACAAGGCATGTCGCCTTGTCTCCATTAGACTTGTATGTACTGATCACTGTCAAAGTATCATCCAAATCTTTAATTTTGGTTATGTTTATATCATCTGAATGTGGGATCCAGGAGATCTCTGCAGCCAGGAATCCACCAATGGCTCTACACTCCAGAGATCCATCACTGTTTATATCCAGAGACACAGAGGGCTGAGCTGGAGAAATAAAGAAGAACGCATTACTAAACCATATATTACTAAATAATTGTTGTCAATGGTTTGTCAGATGTACAGATACAATTTTCTTTGAAATAGGCATATTAGGAGAAGGAAATTAATTTTAATATAATTCAGGTATGGATATTTTTTACACAGTTATGCTTGTCCTGATTGGACCGATGTAAGTATGTATGTTCAATATCTGGGTAATCCCTATAGAAGCTGGAAATCAATGTAATAGACACCACTATTTCAGTGATCTGCACTAGCTTCTGGGTTCCAATTTCTGGACCAATGCATCTATGTAAAAATATCCATACCAGGAATTCTTTTTTTAGGATTTATGTAGACCAGGGATCTCCAGACTTTCTAAACAGGGGGCCAGTTTACTGTCCAGCAGACTTTAGAGGGGCTGGAAAAGGTCCCGACGTCGGTGGGAAAAAACAATGCCCCTTTGGTGTCAGTGGGAGAAATTGTGCCACATCGTTGGTGTCCTTGGGAGCAATTGTGCCCCATCATTGGTGTCATTGGGCCCAATTGTTGGCGTCATTGGAAGGAATTGTGCCCCATTGTTGGTGTCATTGGGAGGAATTGTGCCCCATCGTTGGTGTCATTGGGAGGAGTTGTTCCCCATTGCTTGTGTCAGTGGGAGGAATCGTACCCCATCATTGGTGTCAATGGGCCCAATTTTTGGTGTCATGGGGAGGGGGACTAAGCCCCATTGTTGGTATCAGTGAATGAAATAGTGCCCAAAGTGCCAGATAAAAACAAGCAAAGTACCCCATCTGGCCCCGGGCCACAGTTTGGTGACCACTGATTTAAACTAAGGAGGAAATCTACTTCAGCATTGTACTGCTTGAGCCCAAGCCAACATCGTGACATCTTTGGTTTCAGTAATAACTCAAAAAGGAGTTCTAATTTTTGCCCACTAAACAAAAAAAAAATTGTCTGGACTTGCAATTTAATTGTTTACCACTCCTGCTCCCAAGGTGATTCAAGTCATTCCCCTATTGGGAGTGCCAGACCTGAAATAATAAGGAAGAGAGGAACAGCTAATGTAAATTCTCCTGTCTGCAGCTCTGTTAGTCTCGGGTTTCTTGCACCAGAGGTACAGGGGAAGTAAAAGATACACATAATTAAAAGTAAAGCTCACAGAATACTGTAAAAACGATTACAATATTGGAAGACCTTGGAGGACACTAGTGGAAACAAGGACTGGCTACAGGAAAAAGTGTCAAACTGCCAAAGGGCTTATAGGCAGGTGCAATCTATTTTTTTGTACAGGGTCACTGGAGAAGCTATCCGATTGGATGCTGCCACTCCATGTGACCCTAGCAGCCATATTGGGTTAGGCAGAGCCTATTTAAGGCCCTCGCTCTCAGATTTGGCATGCATTTTGTGTGTGAGTAGAGTAGAAACAGGTTATCCATCTGTCAGGGACATTATTAGCAGCAGGGAAAGGTTCCAGACAAAAGCTTAGGACTCACAATCATCTTGGACATCTTCCTGTTTGGGTAGGAGATGGCTGGGCCGCATTATGCTGCTCCAGACAGATGCTGTCACTTCGGCAGAAACCTGCTACATGCTGCTGGCATTAAGTGTTGTGAGTGTTCTCGTGTGCCAGAGACTTTTACACTGGTGGCTGGGGATGTTCAAATGTAAGTGATATACAAGACCAAGGGAAATGTTTAACTATGTTGTAGAAGTGGATTCCTAGTTGAAATTGTTAGTTTTTGTTATATAACTCTAGGATACAAAGAAAGAAAAGGCTGATTTAAATTCCTAAAAGGTAGCCATGATTATTATAATTATTTAAATGTTTAGTTCTCCATTCCAGCCTACTGAGTGCGAAAATGGAAAAGGTTCCACACACTGATAAGACCGGGTTGATTTAGTATTTTAGCATGCCAGAATATTAAAATAACTATGCAAGTTAAGAAGCAGTTAGACAAGGAAGCACATGCCAGAAGAGATAAATCAGAAGGTTATGGTTTGGTGGATGGTTTAAAGAAGTAGACAGGAAACGTGAAAGTGAATTGCACTAGAAGAAAGTGGACAGAATGTTGTAGAATTATTACTTAGGATTGCTTGATGTGAGACAAGAAAAGGCTGAGGATGTTTTGATTATTTTAAATGTGCCCAGTCCATGGCAGACAGTCAATGTGGATGTGACTGAGTACTAAATTTATTGCCATAATAAGGAAACAAGGATTTGAATGGGCTTTGCTAAGAGAAGTGTGCAGTAGGATTGAACCCCAGAGAGAGGAGACAAAAAAGAATACAACTGGCGGGAAAGTGAAATGTTTTTATTTTTTTTCCACTAAATGATGTCTTGCTCAAACATGCCATGGGCATTTGTGAAATTACACCCCAAAATACATTCTGCTGCTTCTCCTGAGTACAGGAATACCACATGTGCGAGACTTTTTGGGAGCCTAGCCGTGTACAGGTCCCAAAACCAATCACCACCTTCAGGCTTTCTAAGGGCATAAAATTGTGATTTCCCTTCCTCACTACCCATCACAGTTTTAGAGGCCATGAAATGACAAGATAGCACAACCTCCCCCCCCCCCCATGACCTCATTTTGGAAAGTAGACACCCCAATCTATTTGCTGAGAGGCATGGTGAGTATTTTGCGGATCTCTCTTTTTGTCACAAAGTTTTGAAAATTGAAAAAAGAAAAAAAAAAATGAGCTGCAAATTACTCACCATGCCTTTTAGCAAATACCTTGGGATGTCTACTTTCCAAAATGGTGTCATTTGGGGGAGGGGGGGGTTGTGCTATCTGGACATTTCAGGGCCTCGGTAACTGTGATAGGTACTGAGGAGTAAAATCACAATTTTACACCTTTAGAAAGCCTGAAGGCGGTGATTGGTTTTTGGGGTTCTGTATGTGGCTAGGCTCCCAGAAAGACTCACACATGTGGTATCTCCACATCCTCTGACTACACGTAATTATTTCCCATGGCTCATCTATGTGGCACTTGGTAATGTGTTGTTCCTCTGACACAGTGCACATTTTTTCATATGCTTTTTTGGTTACTGAGTCCCGCTCACACTGAGTGTGTAGATAAATACTTGTCGGTACTGCAATGTACCCTACTCTATTGGTTCCTTTCCATCTCTTTTATGTTATTAGCTACCTTAGGGTGCCAGGAGAGGGGGGGCACTAAAGCAGAGGGTCCTCCAAGTGCTTATGCTGGTGCCACCCTGCCCACACCTGCTCAGCACAGCAGACCCATGACAGGTAGAGGGGCGCTGTGAACTTCAGCTGCTGCCTCCACACTAACTTTCACCAGCTCTCACGGCCCCTACACCTCTTCCTCTCTCCCTGATGAAAGGCAGATGATGGGGACAAAACAAGACATCAACAAAATGGCCCCTTTCACATGGGACCAGGGGCGGACTGACCATTCGACCACTCGGGCACTGCCTGAGGGCCCCGGGCCACTAGGGGGCCCCATCAGGGTTGACAGCCTCAGTAAAACCAGGGACAGTATGTAAAAATCTGTTTTTTTTTACATCTGTCTCTGCAATGTCCCTTACCGATATCCTTTTGGTCTAAAAATCCTGAGATTATAGCTGCTCCACCTCTCCAGTACCTTCTCAGCCAATAGAAACATATCTGTGTATACTGTGTGTACATGTATGTGCATACTGTGTGATTGTATACTGTGTGATTGTATACTGTGTGGCCCCATAATCTCTGATTGCCTGGGGGCCCCATAATCTCCTATTGCCCAGGGGCCCCATGAGTTGTCAGTCCGCCCCTGCATGGGACAGACTCTGCTTTGCTTAGCAGGGGATCTGTCTGCTGATCCCCTGTTGAGCAGAGCTGGAGGATAACAGGTCCGTGTCCCCTTATGCAGAGCAGACACAGACACAGCCCACTCTGCTTTATGGGTAGTTGGATGTAAACAGACCGACTGTCTGTTTACACCCGGCTGGCGTCTGTCCTGATCCACCCAGACAGAGGGTGTCTGTCCGCCCCACCAGTTTGTTTTTGGCGGATTGGAGGGCTCAACGTAAAGGGGAACTCTGCACATTCTGATGAAATGGGGTCATTCAGACAGGCACTGATTTCTGTCCTCCATGCAGAGCTGTTGTCTGCTGTGTGTCCATCCATCTTGGAGCTGTGTGCAGGCAGCCCATAGAAGTGGATGCAGATGGAGAAGCTGCTTTCAGATCTGTGCATCTGCTCCTGCCCACATGCAATTTTGTCTGTGCGGACACTCTGTCTGCATCCATTTCTGTAGTCTGCCTGCACGCAGCTCCAAGGTGGAGCAGACAGCGGCTCAGTATGGAGGACTCATCTGAATGAGCCCTAAGGGGGAACTCTGCGGACTCTAATGTATGGTTGGAACTCTGCAGACTATGATGTCAAGGGGGCTCTGGGAACCTTGATTGTAAGGTGGGAATGTTGGGGGCTTTGATGTAAAGGGGAACTCTGATGTACAGTGCCTTAAAAAATTATTCATACCCCTTAACATTTTCCACATTTTGTCATGTTACAATCAAAACATGTTTTGTTTTTTTCTGTAAAAGACCAACACAAAGTGGCGCATAATTGTGAAGTGGTAGGGAAATGATAAATGGTTTTCAAAATATTTTACAAATAAATATGTGAAAAGTGTAATGGAAAGAGTATGGCACAACTGTAAACCTACCAAGATATGGCCGTCCACCTATACTGACAGGCCGGGCAAGGAGAGCATTACTCAGAGAAGCAGCCAAGAGGTCCATGGTGAGGAGCTGCAGAGATCCACAGCTCAGGTGGGAGAATCTGTCCACAGGACAACTATTAGTCGTGCTCTCCACAAATCTGGCGTTTATGGAAGAATGCTAAGAAGAAAGTCATTGTTGCAGTTTGTGAGAAGCCATGTGGGGGACACAGCAAACATGTGGAAGAAGGTGTTCTGGTCAGATGAGACCAAAATTTTACGTTTTGGCCTAAAAGCAAATCCCTAGTTGTGGCAAAAACTAACACTGCACATCACCCTGTACACACCATCCCCACCGTGAAACATGGTGGTGGCGGCATCATGTTGTGGGGATGCTTTTATTCAGTAGGGACAGGGAAGCTGGTCAGAGTTGATGGGAAAATGGAAATAGCCAAATACAGGGCAATCTTTTTTTTTTTTTTTAAATACTCTTTATTACAAATGTTTCTTACATATTAATTTACATAGTTTTACATTTTATTTCGTTACTATATAATTCCCGTATGTTTCCAGTTACATTTCCATTCTCTCCTAGCAATCATTCCATTCTCTCTCATCCACCTCATAGCCACTTTATACTATATTTTCAGGTATTCCTGTATCCATTGTTAAATACGATCTATTCCACTTTGCCCATATGTTGTGATATCTCTGCACATTTCCCCTTTGTTCATACATTATTCTTTCATAATGTAAAACCTGGTTTACCGCTCTCACCCATTGATTTAATGTCGGTGGGTTTGGCTGGATCCATTTCTGTACTATTTGTTTTCTTGCAGAAACATCCCAATATATCTACTCCCTCTCTCCTCCTTTAGTACTCCCAGCAAACAAAGTTCAACCGTGACCATAATAGGTTTATTTATAACTTTTTCTAATTTCCTGACCACCTGCTGCCAGTATCTCCCTATATTACCACAATACCACATTACGTGGAGGAAGTCTGCCCTCCCCTGCCCACATCTTGTGCAGTTTGGTTCAGACATCCTCCCCATTTTATACAACCTGTTCGGAGCCAGATATGTCTGATATATTATATTTAACTGGATTATCCTGTTATTCATTGCCGGGGATACTTTCAAGTGTGAGGAGCGGATTTCCTCCCATTCCTGGTCACTCATATCTGGGATAGCTATCTGCCATTTATCCCTTACTCCCAACAGTTCGCCACCTATTTTACTCTGTAGCAGATGTGAGTATAGTTTGGATCAGCCTTTCTCAACCTTTTCAACACAGAGGAACCCTTGAAATAGTTCTCCGGTCTCGGGGAACCCCTGAAAAAAAATGAGACGTCTACAACTCATGATACATTAGTGTGATGGTCAGTGGGAAGAATGGTCCTTACACTTGTGGTCAGTGGGAAGAACGGTCCTTACACTTGTGGTCATTGGGAAGAGTTATCTCCTTACAGATAGCTAAAAAGATCAATGGTGTCGGTGGGAACTTGTCTGAGAGGCATAAATTGCCCAATGCTGAAGGAACCCCTAGCAAACTTTGGAGGGACCCTAGGGTTCCATGGAACCCTGGTTGAGAATCACTGGTTTGGATACTAATCCCTTTGGTCCCTGTGATCTCAAAATACCTAAGAGAGGGTATTTAGATATTTTTAATTCCTTTCTTCTAAACTGTATCTGTAGTACCTGTCTAAGCTGTAGATATCTATAAAACTGTTTACTCGGTAGGTTATATTGTTTACACAGATTTTCATAGGATAATATTATATTGTTATCATTCAACTGGCCAATAGTTGTTACCTTATTCTATTTCCAAAATTTACTATCCTCAAATATTTCCAAATGCTCAAATGTTGGATTATTCCATAAGGCAGTTATCTGGTGGGATATCAGTAAATCCCGTCAGTTGTTTTTTTTGCCTCCTTCCAAACTGCCCTAGCCAGCTTTAGAAGGGGAATTTTTACTCCCACCCTCCTCAAGTCAGTTTTTTCTAGTCCCACCAGGAGATCCTCTACCTGCATCTTACTTAATAAATATTCCTCTACCCTTGTTTTTTGTTCCTGCTTTCCCCAAGATCTTAAATGCTTCAATTGCCCTGCCAGATAATACAAATATAAATCTGGCAGAGCCAGCCCTGCTGTTACTTTGGGTCTTTGTAATGTATTAAGTTTTTATTTACATCTACCATATGCCCAGATAAACCTGGTCATCTGGGTATTTAGATTTTTAAATATCTGTTTTGGTATTTTTATCGGAGAGTGTGCAAAAACATACAAGCACTTAGGCAATACAATAGACTTAATCAGCTGTATTCTTCCTGCCAATGATATTGGTAGTTTTATCCATATTCCCAGTTTTCTCTTGACATATTCTACAGGCTGAAATGCCTGTTGCTAGGCACATCATCCTAATCTGCCTCTTCCTCCTCCGCGGAGATCTTCTTTCTTCTCTCCTCCATGCGGCATCTTCTGGGTAATGGGTCACGCTGTGTTCTGGGAACTGTGTGTCCCAGAACACAGCGCGCTCCATTCACAAAGCGCTGCGCGACTCGCGCATGCGCAGTAGGAAACGGGCAGTGAAGCCGCAAGGCTCCACTGCCTGTTTCCCTTAGCCAAAATGGCGGCGCCGGGATTTGAGACCGAGGGACGAGTCAGCCTCGGGCGGCCGACATTGCGGGTGCCCTGGGCAGGTAAGTGTGCTTATTAAAAGTCAGCAGCTACAGTGTTTGCAGCTGCTGACTTTTAATTTATTATTTTTTTTTTTAAACCGGCCCTCCTCTTTAAGCCCTGAAAATGTCCCTTATATTTCTATTATTTTCATCGCCGCCTCCATCAGGGAGGTATGCACATCTCCCATATATAATATGATATCATCGGCATATAAACCTATATGTTCAGTCTTTTCCCCTATTTTAATCCCTTTTTACTTTTTAGATTGTCTAAATCTATTTGCCAGTGCTTTGATTGCCAGGGAAAATAGTTGAGGGGACATTGGGCATCCCTGTCTAGTTCACCCAATATAGTTTTATTGTGGAAGATAATATTCCATTTATTAATAAGTTTGAATATGGTTGCTTATATAGTATTCTTACCCATTTTCTAAATTTTTCCCCGAATCCACTTTCTTCAGCACTATCTGTAGGAACTCCCATTCTATGGAATCAAATAATATTGGTTGAAGTAGATTTCCCTGGCATAAATCCAGTTTTACCATCCGACACAATAAATAAAATTACTCCATTGAGTCTTTTGTCAAGTATTTTTGCCAATACTTTATAATCTATATTTAATAATGAAATTGGTCTATATGACGCACAGTCAGTTCTATCCTTTTCTGGTTTTGGTATCAGTATTACTGTTGCTGCATACATGGAAGAGGGCATTTCTCCCTGGAGAAATGTCTCTCTATACATCTTGGTCAGGGCTGGTGCCATAATGTCCACATATCGCTGGTACATTTCCAGTGGTATACCGTCCGGTCCTGGAGATTTACCCTTTCCCATAGAAAAGATGGCCTCTCGTACTTCCTCCTTGTTAGAAGTTTTTGAGTTAATTAATATTTTAAGTGATAAGGGTTTCTGAAAATATATGTAAGTTATATGTTCGGTGGTAAGTGATGGTTTCTGAAGGTCACAGAACAACAGATCGTATAGGGAGGAGTGGTTTTACTGAGTAGGTATTTCTATATTTGCGTTACTATGTCAGGGCAATGGGTGGAGTTATGCTACTTATCTATAGACTGAACCATATTGGGTATATATGCAAATGTGGGAGTTATTAGGATATGCTGACATAACATCATGAAAAGTATAAGAAGGGTGTAAGATTATGAGAGGGAGGAAGATCGGTGGGAAGAGAATACTTTGAAAATGTAACACCAGAAGTACCACCTTAGAAGCCATCACCATGCCATATGTTACCAGATGTCAATCTTGTCTTTGCTTATCTTCCTGAACAATAAACCAACTATTGAATGGACGAAGGATTCTTCAATTTCTACTCCTGAAAGTACATTTGAAATGCCTTGGATGAAAGACATACATATCTCCGCTACACACCCTTTAGGAGAAGGGATATTGATTCACATATTACACAAAGACTTTGCTATTCATTAAGAAACGTCCCTGTGAGTATGTAGAGTTTCCACTACATTACATCTACTACTCTCTACCTACTTCACTTTCCTACACTCCTCCTCTATATCTTTCTCCATCCCCTCTTTTTGTTACTCTGTTAATTTGAGGAATTCTAAGTCCTCCAGATATTCCTCTATCTCATCTCCTGTGCAAGTCAATGTTGATGTATACATATTAACATAATATCTTTGAAAGCTCATAAGTATCTCCTCTACTATATTAACTTTCTCCCCTTTCTCACCTCTGAAATCGCTAATGATGATAACTGTTGTTTTATCAAATAATTTAATATCTCATTAGCTTGGTGTCCTTGCTCAAAATTTTTTAGTTTTTGCTGGAACCTCTTGTGTTTAGCATTAGCTGCTAATTGGTTCTTATACTGGCGCGCTAATCCTGCCCATCTTATCTGATTTATATTTGAGGGATCAGTTATTAACTCAGCTTCTGCCTGTGCAATCTTAGAAGAAAACCTGTTAGAGTCTGCAAAAGACTTGATACTGGGGTTCACCTTCCAGCAGGACAACGACCCTAAACATACAGCCAGAGCTACAATGGAATGGTTTAGATCAAAGCATATTCATGTGTTAGAATGGCCCAGTCAAAGTCCAGACCTAAATCCAATTGAGAATCTGTAGCAAGACTTGAAAATTGCTGTTCACAGACGCTCTCCATCCAATCTGACAGAGCTTGAGATATTTTGCAAAGAAGAATGGGCAAAAATGTCCCTCTCTAGATGTGCAAAGCTGGTAGAGACATCCCCAAAAAGACTTGCAGCTGTAATTGCAGAGAAAGGAGGTTCTACAAAGTATTGACTGGGGGGGGGGCACTATTCAAATGCCCCCCCCCCCCACATTTTTCACATGTTTATTTGTAAAACATGTTGAAAACCATTTATCATTTTCCTTCCACTTCACAATTATGTGCCACTTTGTGTTGGTCTATCAAATACAATCCCAATAAAATACATTTACGTTTTTTGGTTGTAACATGACAAAATGTGGAAAATTTCTAGGGGTATGAATACTTTTTCATGGCACTGTAAAGGGGGGGGGGGGGGGCTCTCGGAACCTTGATTGTAAGGAAAGAATGCAGGGGAACTCTTTTGTAAGAAGGGACTTCTGGGGACTTTGATTTGGGCAAAAAAATCTGTGAGGGGAGGGCATAACGTACAAAGGGAATGCTGGGGACATTGCTTTTAGGGGAACTCTATGGATTCTAGTGTGTAAAGGGGGAAAACTGGAGACTCTGCGGTGAGAGGGGACTCTGGGGACATTGATTTAAGGAGGGAAACTGTATAAAGTAATGGTGGGGACTGATGCAGGTGGGGGGGGGGGGGCTCAGATGTAAGAAAGGATTTTGATGTTCAAATAAAATGTATGTCATATGGGGGTTGGGGGTTGCATTGAGGGGGTGGCAGGAGGATGGTGGGAAGGGCACCAAAATGTAAGTAGACAAAAATCCTTGCACTGGCCCCGCACCTTGTCCATTCAGAAAATGTTTTGCACTATATACTTTATGAGAATGATTATATTTCTGGTTTGTGATATGCACATAGGTGTGCACAGCCTATTCCATTAGGGTTTGCACCCCCAAAGCTCAGAACACACATGCCTTTCTCTGCAGCCCCTAGCTGTACTGGACAGTGACTGAATGTGTATTGCACTGTGCTGAGCGGCTTCCTGTACATTCACAAACCAAAGCATAGTAAACTGTTTACTATGTTTCAGCTATGATTGAACACAGTGAATGAGTGTATTCACTGTGTTCATTTAGAAAATGAAGGGGCAGGTAAATGACATATTGATTAGCCCCTTCCCCCACTCTCCATCCTGGAACATCCCTCGCAGCATCCGGGGGGGGGGGGGGAGGGAAGCCAGCAGCACTGGCATGGGGGGGCAAAACATGGGAGGAAGCCCAGGCAGTAGGGGGAATCAACACTGCACAGAGGGATTAGGGTGTGCCAAGGCACACCTGGCACACCCCTTGTGCATGCCTATGGATACTGCATATCTACAATATGGTAGAAAGTGTAGTGCTAAACCTGAATTGACCTTCTCACTGTGGTGAAATCAGATATTACTCACCTAATACTTGTAAAATAGTTGTACAGAAGATGTCCCCATCAGGAGATAACACCTTACAGGTATAATTTCCTCCATCAGATATTTGGGTGTTCTGGATGGTCAGTGTTATATTGGTAAGTGTCATTCTTGTACTGCAGTTGCTGTATAACTGGGGTCCTCTTTTGGCAAGGTCAGCATATGAGAATAAACACAAAGAATTATTAATGTGATGGATCTTCCAGAAAACTCCCACTATTATTTTATCTCCAGGATCCTCTCCACATTGTAGAACTGTAGAATTGTCTTTTCTCCCCACAACAACATCTGGAATCAGAAGAATCAAAAGTTTTTTGTTGTTAGCACGCTGTTTATTGACCTTGAAAGTCATGCATTATGTATTATCACCGGGACTCTTTACAATTAGGTCAATTTTGATCTAATATTTATATACAGTACATATACAGAGGGGGTGATTTATGCTCTCGCAGGAATAGTTATTACGACCTGGAGCATACTTAAACGAATAGAAACCAGCTGGTAATTTGCGCCAGATGCGTGGAATCGTTGCACGCATGGGGCGCAGACACATTCTTAAGTACAGAACAGAAATCAGGCATGTGCTCATTGCAGTGCTGATCATGTTGAGCTTTTCCTTATCACATGGAGAATATTGCTTCCAGTTTTATTCCGTTCATTCATTTCTTTTTGAAACAACTCAATATTCATTCTAGAGATCCTCCTATCAGCAACTGTGCAGATCTTCCCTGGTCTTAAATGAGAAATGTCATAATTGTCAAAATGTAGTAATTATAAATTATCCTCGCGCCACAATGTTTCAAACAAAGGAAAAAACAAGGAAAAAAAGTTGTAACTGCAGCAAAACACCGACAGGGGCTCAAACCCTCCCCTAAATAGATAGACTGTGTATATGTTGAATGGTGTTGCGCTCCACAATTAATGCAAATAGATAAATTAATAAATATAAGTGTATATGTCAATATAAAATGCGCAGATGATTATACAATAACTGCTATCCCTTTCAAATAGTGAGTAAGTGCTCACTAAATAGTATCCAATCTAACATTTGATCCCTCTTACACTAAAGTGCATCTAGTGACAATAAACAATAAAGTGCATCCAGTGCCAAAAAATACATATAGTCAAGCTAAAAATGTATATATATATTAAATGCAAAATATGATTCAATCCATAGTGCATATAGTGTGAAACACAAAATATAAAATAAATAGTATGAAAAAATGTGTAATAGCAAATAATAACCAAACAATGAATAATCAGATATCTAATAAGGTGCAACAGAGTAATTGGTATCCAATAGTGATAGTGTCTATTTCTATATGTAGCGCCACCCCCGCAAGGGCCACTGTAATATACAGGTCTCCGGTCCCACACCCTCCCCAGGATCTCAGTAACACCAAAACACAGTTTAAACTTTTAGCTGGGCTTTATTAGAACTAGCAAAAAAGCCCTGAAAAGAGATAAACTGATTAACAGAATACAAATATTAAGTGCAATAATATACTACAACTTCTCAGTAAAGGAAAACAGGATTTGTGTTCATTCACTTTAACCGCCAGTGGGTGGCCTTGCCTGAAATGCACTGAACAAGTGGTGAACAAACTGTACAACACAATACAAAGCATAACGTTCAATAATTTCCCAAAAGTGATATTACTGACTATAAGATCCTACCTAGGTCTTGTAGGTTCTAGCTAACCACTGGCCAGTGGGAATTCTATTCACACAAACACACACACAGAGTCTGCCAGCATTGGGGCCCTTTAAATCCTGTGTTTGAGTACTCAGACTTTTGTGAAGTAATATTTGTAATCCACAGAATCGAAAGGGGTATGTTCACAAAGTGTCACAAAGATTAACAGATGTGGAGATCCACCTTCAGATAAAGCTGCATTAACAGTAAATAGGAGCTAGCAGCTAGATCCACATACACAAGGATGGCAGAAGATCTCTCACCATTAGATGCACTTGATATATCTTCCTTCCAGCAATTGGTAGATTGATGCTGTCTCAGTTGACTGGATGGTGATGTGAGCAACACATGCCACAGAAACCTCCAAACAGGATAATGATGATGATTGCTGCAACACTGAAATTGGTCTCTAGATTTCTCTGCACTGTTAGCACATCTTCAGTAATCAGGCAGAATAACACACTGCAAACTCCTCTCTCAAGTGTGCACCTTCCTTTAGGAGAGTCACAGGCTCTGGAAGTGCTCTAGAAGTGCTCAAGAGATAAACACATGGGATACTTTTTTTCTGTCTGCCTGCCACCATGCCAGCCTGTCTCTCTTCCTGTGTCCTCCTCTCTCTCCCCCAATCACAGCTCTTCTCGGCAGCTATCCAATCCTGTCTTTCATTGTTTTTGTTGTTAGGGGTGGGCTTCTTTCTTAGCTACAGCAGGACCCAATCTGCCTTCAATCCTGCAGCTATCAGTTTAGCCAGAAAATGCAATGCAATGTTTCAGAGAGCAATATTCTGCATATATTGCAATACTAAGCCTATGCTACATCCACCCCTTTCTAAAAAAATCTTTGGTCCCCCAAAGAGAGAGATGAGTGCAGTTAATAATAACATAGCATTTGTACAGTAACCTTACACATGGACCAACAAATTAGGCCTATGATCTTAGGCTGATTTTATGAAATTTCCTAACAAATGCATTAGGTAATGGGACCTGCCACCAAAGTGTGTTAGGCGATGGGTTGGGGACATCGGTCACTGCTACCACCATAGAATATGCCTGAGAATCAGGAAGTCTGTGAACAGTGGGAATAGCTTCTTCTGAGCTTGTTCCAGGGGTGTCATATGTTAATCTGGGGGTCTCACTGTTCTCTTAGCTCTCTGTTCTTTGGGCTGAAGACTAGGGATGAGCCGAACACCCCCCAGTTCGGTACGCACCAGAACTTTCGAACAGACCCCAAATTCGTACGAACTTTAGAACCCCATTGAAGTCTATGGGACTCGAACGTTTGAAATTAAAAGTGCTAATTTTAACGGCTAATATGCAAGATACTGTCCTAAAAAGGGTTTGGGGACCTGGCTCCTGCCCCAGGGGACATGGGTCAATGCCTAAAATGTTTTTAAAAATGTCTGTTTTGGCAGGAGCACTGATTTTAATGACGATTAAAGTGAAAAAAAAGTGAAATATTCCTTTAAATATGGTGCCTGTAGGGTGTCTGTAGTATGCCTGTGAAGTTCCACGTGTTTCCCATGTTTAGAACAGTCCCTGCACAAAATGACATTAAACGGAAATAACATCATTTAAAACTGCTTGCGGTTTTAATGTTATATCTGGTTCCTGCAATATGGTTGAAGATCATTGAGAAAAATGGCATGGGTAGCCCTCCCTGCCCATTACCAGCCCCTTTGGGTCTTGTACGCATATTAAGGGGAACCCCGTACCCATATTAAAAAAAGGAAATGCGTGTGGCCCCCAGGCCCTATATACTCAGAACAGCAGTATATAGGCGGTGCAAACAAGACAGGGACTGTGTAGGTTTGTTGTGTTAAGTTGAATCTGTTTGTAATTTTCAACTGGTACATTTTTAAAGTGTAGCTCCAGTCAAAAAAAAACTATTTTTAAGCTTTTTGAAAAACATAAGGAAGGGTTATCACCCCTGTATAATTTGTTTTGTCGTCCATCTTTTTTCATCTCACTTGCTGTTGTCTCCTTCCGTTTGCAAGTAGGAGATGTTTGTAAGTTGGATGTTTGAAAGTAGGGGCCTGCCCTATATGCTCTGCAGAAATGGCGGAACAAGGTGTTGGTTTTGCCACAACATTGTAAGCCCTCAAAGTGACTCTTGGTGGGCGCTGGAGCGCCCTGCTGTGAACGATTATATCAAGAATTGTAATTACATGCCATTGTTGAAGAGTGGTAGAAAAATTGACCTTTGGTGGTTGTGGTGCTGGTGCCACAACACTATAAGTTCTCACAGTTACTCTGAATGGGCACAGGAACGGGCCCTCCTGTGAAATATTATATCAAGAATTGTAATTACATGTCCCTGTTAAACAGGGGCAGAAAAATTGGGCCTTAGGCACTGGTGCTGGTGCCACGACACTGCAACCTCTCCCATAGACTCTTGTTTTATTGCAGGAATTAGCCCTGCTGCAAAGCATTGCATCAAAAATTGTAATTAAACGCCCCTGTTAAACAGGGGCAGAAAAATTGAGCCTTAGGCACTGGTGCTGGTGCCACCACACTGCAAACTCTCCCATATACTCTAGTTTTATTGCAGGAATTAGCCCTGCTGCAAAGTATTGCATCAAAAATTGTACTTAAACGCCCCTGTTAAACAGGGGCAGAAAAATTGGGCCTTGGGCACTGGTGCTGGTGCCACCCCACTGCAACCTCTCCCATATACTCTAGTTTTATTGCAGGAATTAGCCCTGCTGCAAAGCATTGCATCAAAAATTGTACTTAAATGCCCCTGTTAAACAGGGGCAGAAAAATTGGGCCTTGGGCACTGGTGCTGGTGCCACCACACTGCAACCTCTCCCAGATACTCTAGTTTTATTGCAGGAATTAGCCCTGCTGCAAAGCATTGCATCAAAAATTGTACGTAAACGCCCCTGGTAAACAGGGGCAGAAAAATTGGGCCTTAGGCACTGGTGCTGGTGCCACCACACTGCAACCTCTCCCATATACTCTAGTTTTATTGCAGGAATTAGCCCTGCTGCAAAGCATTGCATCAAAAATTGTACTTAAACGCCCCTGTAAAACAGGGGCAGAAAAATTGGGCCTTGGGCACTGGTGCTGGTGCCACCACACTGCAACCTCTCCCAGATACTCTAGTTTTATTGCAGGAATTAGTCCTGCTGCAAAGCATTGCATCAAAAATTGTACTTAAACGCCCCTGTTAAACAGGGGCAGAAAAATTGGGCCTTGGGCACTGGTGCTGGTGCCACCCCACTGCAACCTCTCCCATATACTCTAGTTTTATTGCAGGAATTAGCCCTGCTGCAAAGCATTGCATCAAAAATTGTACTTAAACGCCCCTGTTAAACAGGGGCAGAAAAAATGGGCCTTGGGCACTGGTGCTGGTGCCACCACACTGCAACCTCTCCCAGATACTCTAGTTTTATTGCAGGAATTAGCCCTGCTGCAAAGCATTGCATCAAAAATTGTACTTAAACGCCCCTGTTAAACAGGGGCAGAAAAATTGGGCCTTAGGCACTGGTGCTGGTGCCACCACACTGCAACCTCTCCCATATACTCTAGTTTTATTGCAGGAATTAGCCCTGCTGCAAAGCATTGCATCAAAAATTGTACTTAAACGCCCCTGTAAAACAGGGGCAGAAAAATTGGGCTGATGGCATTACCCAGAACCAGAAATGTTCTTCCAACATATCAGCGGAGGAGGAAGAGGATAGACAATCAACATAACAGGACAGTCAGTCAGCATCAGCATAGGCAGTCTTGAAGGCATGTGACATTTCAAAAAAAATTATTCGGTTACATCAGCTTCAGGTGCTTGGTAGCTGTGGGTGATCCAAGACTGATTCATCTTGATGAAGGTCGGTCGATCAACTGATTCGGTGGACAGGCGCACCCTGTGATCGGTAACAAAGCCACCAGCAACACTGAAGGTGCGTTCCGAAAGAACGCTGGATGCAGGACAGGCCAGTAGCTCAAATGCATACTGTGCAAGCTCTGGCCAGTGATCCATCCTCAAGACCCAGTAAGCCAGAGGATTTTCGGTGGGAAAGGTGTCCAAGCCTGACCTTGCCCCTAGGTATTCGTGCACCATATAAATCAGACGCTGGCGATGGTTGCTGGAACCGATCATACCTTGGGGCTGCGGACTAAAAAATTGTCTGAAAGCATCAGTCAGACGGCCACCTTCTCCACCGCTCCTTCTGACCGATGCCTCAGCAACACGTTTTCCAGGACCAGGAGTTTGTAACCTCCCAGTCTCTGGGAACGCGTTGCACAGACCTTTCTGCAAGGCCTCCCAGAGATGTCTCATCCTCTGCTCCCTCTGCGATGGCAAGATAAGGTCGGCAACCTTACCCTTGTACCATGGATCAAGGAGAGTGGCCAGCCAGTAATGGTCCCTCTCCTTGATCTGAAGAATACGAGGATCCTTCCGCAGGCTTTGCAGGATCAGGGAGGCCATGCAGCGTAGGTTAGCTGAGGCATTCGGTCCGGAGTCCTCTGGGTCACTAAGGGCAACATGATCCGCAGCTACCTCCTCCCAGTCACGTACAAGTCAATGTGTTTCTTGGGACTGTAAATCATCCCTACAAGACTGCTGATGCTGAGTGCCAGCCTCCACCTCCATGCTGACACAATCATCCTCCTCCTCCTCTTCCTCCTCCTCCTCCTCATCCTCTTCCTGTGTGATGGGTGGCACAGCAGGAACACTGTCTGGATAAAGGAGGCCTTGAGAGGCAAGGAAGTCCTCCTCTTCCTGCCTCTGTTCTGCCTCAAGTGCCCTGTCCATTATTCCACGCAGCGTATGCTCCAAGAGGTGGAAAAGAGGTACAGTGTCACTGATGCATGCACTGTCACTGCTCACCATCCTTGTGGCCTCCTCAAACGGTGACAGGACAGTGCATGCATCCCTGATCATGCCCCACTGGCGTGGTGAGGAAAAAACCGAGCTCCCCTGACCCTGTCCTGGTGTCGTAGTCGCACAGGTACTCATTGATGGCCCTCTGCTGCGTGTGCAGCTGCTGCAGCATGGCCAACATTGAGTTCCACCTGGTGGGCATGTCACATATAAGGCGGTTCTTGGCCAGGTTTAACTCCTTTTGGAGCTCAGCCAGCCGAGCACAGGCATTAAATGATCGTCGGAAATGCACACAGACTTTCCTGGCCTGCTTCAGGACATCCTGTAAGCCGGGGTACCTGCCCAAGAACCGCTGCACCACCAGGTTAAGGACGTGAGCTACACAGGGCACATGGGTCAGTTGTCCCTGTCGGAGGGCGGAGAGGAGGTTGGTGCCATTGTCACAAACCACCATTCCTGGCTTAAGCTGGCGTGGCATCAACCACCTCTCGGCCTGCCCCTGCAGAGCTGACAAAACATCTGCCCCAGTGTGGCTCCTGTCCCCCAAACAAACCAGCGCAAGCACGGCATGGCATCGTTTTGCCTGCGTACTTGCGCAGCCCCTGGAATGCCTATGGAGCACCGCTGGTTCTGAGGACAGAGCACTGGAAGAGGCCATGGAGGAAGAAGAAGAGGAGGGGGTGGAGGAGAGAGGTGTGTCACAACCAATAGTAGCATTTTGGAGGCGTGGTGGCGGAACAACCTCCAACACTACTGCACCTTGTCCTGCATCCTTCCCAGCTGCCAGAATGGGCCGTGAAAGACAGGTAACGTCCCTGTCCATGCCTGCTGGACCATGAGTCAGCGGTAATATGCACCTTACCGCTGACCGCCCTGTCCAGCGAGGCAAGGACATTGCCTTCCACATGCCGGTAGAGAGCCGGAATCGCCTTCCGTGAGAAAAAGTGGCGTTTGGGGACCTGCCACTGAGGAACCGCACATTGTACAAACTCACAGAAGGGGGCCGAGTCTACCAACTGAAAAGGCAGCAGTTGAAGTGCTAGCAATTTAGCCAAGCTAGCATTCAACCGCTGGGCATGTGGATGGCTGGGAGTGAACTTCTTTCGCCGGTCCAGCAGCTGGGGCAGGGACATTTGCCTGCTATAATCGGACGTGGGTGTACTGCTAGTAGAGTGCCCGGAAGCACTTGGCTGTGACACACCTAATTCTACACTTTCATTCCTCTCAGAGCAGGTTTCAGAGAGGACTGAAGGTCTAGTGGGGCTGGAGATGCCAGCTGATGAGGAGCAAGGAGAGGTCCGCTTTGTTCTTTGGTGTGGGTCTTTGAGGTAGGCTTGCCAACGAGCTGCATGGCAGGTCAACATATGTCTGGTCAAGCATGTGGTGCCCAAGTGGCTGATGTTTTGGCCACGCGAGATATGCTTGAGACATATGTTGCAAATAGCAGTGGTGCGATCTGATGCACTCGTCTCAAAAAAGGCCCACACCAAAGAACTTTTAGAATAACGCGCAGAGGCAGCGTCCTGCACAGGCGGAGCTCTGCGGTGTGATTCAGTTGGTGTGCTGCCCCTAAGTTGGCCCCTGGAGGGCATCCTGCCTCGTTGGACATGTGCCTCCTCCTCCTCCTCCTCTCTCCTACCAGGCACCCACGTGAAGTCAGTGCCCTCATCATCCCCTCCCTTTTCATCGCTGTAGCAAACCTGGCAATATGCTGCAGCTTGTGGAACATGACTGCCAGATTGCTGTCCTTCTTGAGCATCCCCTCTCTCTGCATTCACGCTACTGCCTTCCTCTAGCTGAGTGTTATCATCAGAGCCTACAAAACACTGGGCATCCTCCTGGAGCATGTACCCAACACTGTGCTCAAAGAGTTCAGGAGACTCCTCAGGAGGACGTGGTGGGTCTAGGGAAGGAGTCACTGATGATGACATTGAGAGGAGGGAAGACGATGCGTTGGCAGCTGCTTTGCTAGTACCCTGAGACTGGGTGAGAGAGGATGAGGAGGATGAAGAGGGCTTGGTCATCCACTCTACCAAGTCGTTGGCATGTTGCGGTTCAACATGTCCAGCTGCCGAAAAGAAGGACAAGCGTGTCCCATGGCCATGTGCTGATGACAATGCACCACGTCCACGACCAGCACTGTTGTCTCTAGACACAGAGCCTGCTTGCCCTCTTTTATCGGCTCGCGCCTGTCTGCCTCTCCTTGCTGGCCTTCCAGACATGGTAATGGCCTGAAGGGAGTTGGGTAAAACAGCAGTTGGGTAGGGTATATTGTGCTGGAGGCACATAACACCCACTAAGTCCTGCAGATGCCTTTATTATAGAACACCAGAGATAAAGGGGTATACTGTAATGGAGTCACACAACACCCACTAAGCCCTGCAGATGGCTCTATTAGAGAACAGCAATAAAGGGTAGACACAGGTGTATATTGTGCTGGAGGCACACAGCACCCACTAACTCCTGCAGGTGCCTTTATTATAGAACACCAGAGATAAAGGGGTATACTGTAATAGAGTCCCACAACACCCACTAAGCCCTGCAGATGGCTCTATTAGAGAACAGCAATAAAGGGTACATACAGGTGTATATTGTGCTGGAGGCACAAAACACCCACTAACTCCTGCAGATGCCTTTATTATAGAACACCAGAGATAAAGGGGTATATACAGATGTATACTGTGCTGTGCTGGAGGCACACACAACTTCCAATAACTCCTGCAGATGGCAAGTGGGCTCAAATAGAGAAAAGCTATGTAGGTGGATATAGCGGTGTGTACTGGGGTCAGGGCACGCAGACAACAACCACTACAGAAGAGCAAGATTGAAAATCGGCCGATAATGATCGGTTTATACTGTGTTGAAGGAACACAGAACACCCACTAACTGCTTCAGACGCCAACACACTACACAAGGCCGCCGCGCTGGCGGCCTTATATAGTGTGGGGCGTGTACTACACAGCCTGAGCTATGATTGGCCACAGGCATCCTGCCTGTGGCCAATCATGGCTCTCCTCACTGCTGGCGCTGTGATTGGCCAAGCATGCGGGGTCACAGTGCATGCTTGGCCAATCATGAGCCAGCAATGCACTGCAATGACGCAGTGCATTG